>NC_048416.1:19246540-19287634 GCF_013103735.1 Etheostoma cragini
ATGCTCATTTTCGAATTGTTCCTTAACATGAAGCCTGTTTTGAGCTAAGGATTTGTCTATTAAGTTCAGTTTCGTCTTGGGGTTGTAATAAAAGCATGCTTTTGCCAACCTTAAACTGTTGCAAGATCATTGTTGTGCCTCTGTCAGAGAAGAATGTAATCAGCTTCATCGCTGTCACTAAGCACAAGCTCTCTTTTCCCTCTGTGTTTTCACATTTCAGTTCTTCTGATGAAAGACCGTGAAACAAACAAATCAAGAGGCTTCGCTTTTGTTACTTTTGAAAGTCCGGCTGATGCAAAGGATGCAGCACGCGAGATGAATGGAAAAGTAAGTACAATCTTTAATCAGCCATAATCTTTAAGAATCTGCTTGAAGTTGTGATTGCAATCATATTTCTTCTGCCACAGTCTCTTGATGGTAAGCCCATCAAAGTGGAGCAAGCAACAAAGCCTCAGTTTGAGAGTGCTGGCAGGCGAGGACCTCCACCTATGCACTCCCGCAGTCGGGGTCCACCCAGGGGCCCACGTGGTTCCAGGGGAGGCCCTGGTGGTATGAGAGGCCCATCGTCCAGAGGTAAATTCTTATTTTATTTTATCGGTTGAGTTTTTACAATAATACAATGTGTGTTATAGTAAATATTGTCATTGAATGTAGTTTTTGAAGTCCTCATTTGGAGCTTAGTGTGTTAATATTTTCATTTCTTGTCTGTGAAAAGACTACTATGATAATTCAGGGAATGTAGAACCCTTCTTTAAAGGGATGTCATCCAGAGGTCCCCCTCCCATGAAGAGAGGACCCCCAGTTCGTAATGGCGGTCCCCCACCCAAGAGGTCTGCCCCATCTGGTCCCATGAGCAGAGGTAAGTGTTCTGGCTGTGTAGACTTAATCATATTTTATAGCCTTCAATATTCACTTTTGACTATTCTCGAGTCACCAAAGAAGAGTGAGTTGAATTACCATTGCCTGAGTTTGAGTTGAGTCTCTAGTCCCCAGTGTTTGAGTCTGAGTCACCAAAGAAGGGTCTGAGTCGAGTCCAAACTGAGTCACCAATAACAGTGTTCAGGTCTGATTCAAATCATCAAGGTTGAGTCTGTAATATTTCAAGATATTTTTCCACTCTAGCACCAAGAGCTTATATGACTATAAAAGATCTCAAATCATGCACTAAAAGAGTGAGAATGCAGCGTTAGCGAGGGACGTCTGAGTGTGTTGTCAAGCAAAGAGAGCGAGCGGTAGTGCTGTCTGACTGAGAAGTGACTGTGAGGGAAAAGAAGTTCATGGCCAAAACAGGAAAAAGTGCAACATCTTATATCAATTTTTTTTATAACCTATTAAGTCAGAAGCTTCATCCAAGTTTGAGTCTGTTTTCTCTCTCTCTCTCTCTCTCTCTCTCTCTCCCCCTCCCTCCCTCTCTCTCTCTCCCCCTCCCTCCCTCCCTCCAAGTACCCATATGGGCTGCATGCATCTCAGGGTTATTTAGTGATTTATGAGCCAGTTTGTCATTACTTTGTGTGTTCCAGGCCCCATGTCAAGGGACAGGGATCCCTATGGTCCACCCCCTCCTCGCAGAGACTCCATGTCCAGGAGGGATGATTATCCATCACCAAGAGATGACCATTACAACTCCAAAGATAGGTGGGACACTTAATATATAGTTACATTATACATTTGTGTGGCAATTTTTCCAGATTTTGTTGATCTGAACTAAAAGTATTTGGAATATTTGCTTCTGACACCTACAGCGTTCTGTCATACACTAACTGTGTAACTTAGATGAAAATGAGTTGTAAAAAACAATTAGAATTATTCTGGATTAAAAGATAATGTGATCCAGATTACTTAATTTTTGCTTCTTAAATGTAAATCTATTACCCTTCTTACTTTTTTGAAAAATCATGGGCAGTCTGATCTATCCTGAATCTGAGATAAGAAAACTCCATTAATACTTTTCAAGTTACTTTACTGTAATAAATAAACCTAACTGTATAGATATTTGGCACAAACTATGTAGTTTTCAACAAAACATGAAATTGTGCTTTGTTTCACAGCTATTCCAGTCGGGATTATAATTCCAGAGATTCAAGGGACTATGGACCTCCTCAAAGAGATTATTCATACAGAGAATACTCCAATTCCAGTTCCAGAGATGACTATGGCTCAATGTCAAGAGGATGCAGGTATGGGTTCATACAAAAGGTTAAAGATTGAGATCAGATCTCACCTGGTCTTTAAAATAACAATGTTCCTATTATGCAGTGACCGCGATGGTTATGGGGGAGGCAGGGAACCCAGAAGCTACATGGACCGTTCAAGTGGTGGCTCCTACAGAGACTCATATGATGGTTACGGTAAGATATGACTCCATGAGTGTAATGGCAGCAGATAACCACTGTGGCACAAGAAGAGCTGCACAATTCCTATCATTGACTACCGCAATCTCAATCGCAAGACACTGCCGTTTTCCCCTCCCCAGAGGAATCAGTATTTCAGGCAGCCTTCTTTCTTTCCCGGTGCTGCACCCCGACCTGCAACCCAAGTTGCATATTTTACTGCTTTTAGAAATGTGACCATTGGCATCTCAACTGAAAAACAAAATTATATTCCAAAGCTGTGTCTACAAATCGGTGCATGTTACCGCTGCATTCTGCAGTGTTTGTGGCAATATTATGCAGAAATAGAGCATTTAATGTGCCCCAGAGAGATTGCAACCATAAGGAACCCCAAAAAGTCCTTGGAAACATCCGTTGACCACTCAGTATGTGTTGCCTAGAAAGCACTCCCTCAAGGAGTAACGTTCAAAAAAAACATCAAGACAACTCCGAAAACCTCGTCCTTACCTGCAGTTCTAACACTTGGAGCTCTAAAAGGAAAAATGGCTTCTCAAATGAATGGCATGCTGAAATGGGTAACACTGCCCATTTATCCCTGTGCTTGGATATGTTACTGCCCGTTAATCTGTTAAACTTAAGATCGATGACAGAGGAGGAACATACACCAGTGTTGGAGAAGTGCTGACTACGATAAAAGTACAGCTGAGAGGGAAGATTGGCACACAGTCGTAGCCTCGATGCAAACGTTTTTTATTTTTTATTTACACACGTTTAAACATTACATTCTTCAAGGTATTGAGGGACAAAACAGCACAACAGACATTACATAGGGGATGGGACATGTATGTGCTTTATCTTGGGGAGGAGTCTACTCAATTACACTTACAAATTGTAGGAAGCTACCTGATTCAAATGCCATTTAAAGAATCATTTAGAAAAGCAGTTTAGTCAAATGCTGAGGTTATACAGTATATTTACAAAAAAAAAAAAACTCCCATGTAAATTTTAAAATGACTCAAAACATTAGAAAAGGCATAATATATTTGAAATGTTAGGTTAAATTGAATCAAAAAAGCCTACAGGCTACATCAAAAAGCTTTTCTAATGTGTTTATTTAATTTTTGACATGGCATATAAATCAAGTTGCATGCTCCTTCTACAATATGTGAATGTAATTAAGGATGCTCCTCTGCTTGAACGAGCATGGCTGTATCCAATCCCTCCTTTAATCTGATGAGCTGTTATGTCCCTTAACACCCTGAAGAAGACTCATGCCAAATGTTGGTAAAGTATCACATTTTTGTTGCATCATGTCTCCGAGCGTGCCACTATCTTCCCTCACACCTAAACTTTAAGATCGATAACATGATGGGACATTCAAATTTGTCCATTAAATTAATCTGTCAGAATGACTTCTATTGGCGAAAATGAGCACTTCACAGTGCAAGAAAATGTATAAATTGAACCTTGCCAATTACCTGACCCATTGACCCTGCAGGTAACTCTCGCAGCGCCCCACCTTCACGGGGTCCCCCACCAGCCTATGGTGGGAGCAGTGGAAGCAGTCGTTATGATGACTATGGCAGCAGTTCCCGGGATGGCTATGGCAGTCGTGACAGTTACCCCAGCAGTCGGAGTGACCCATATCCACCTAGCCGTGGTGAGCGAATGGGCAGGCAGGAGAGGGGCCCAGCTCCCCCTGTTGAGAGAGGCTACCCTCCTCGTGATTCGTACAGCAGCTCAAGTCGTGGAGGGCCACGTGGGGGTCGTGGTGGCAATCGACCCGATAGAGGGATGGCTCGCAGCAGATACTGAACTGGACTTGGAAGTCACATTAAAGCAAACATTAGTCACCGTGCACAGTTAACAAGTATTTTGGAAGAAATCTGACAAGACATACTAGCCATGTCTAACTCTGTGGAATATGAAGCTTAGCTTTGAAATGTATTTTGACTTTACCAGTTTTTTTTATGTGTAAAAGTTTTTTTGTTCTTTTTTTTAGTATTTCTCCTGCTCATGTAACAGTACAGTTACCAAGTGAGTGTTAGTTTTTGTACATTCAGTGCTGTTGGAATCTGCAATGCCCTATCCGTCTAGCTTTCCTACTCTAATAAAGCTTTTAATTGTACCTTCACTACTGCTCATCGATTTTCAAAACAAGACCAGACCCTAACATAAATGTTAATTTTCAACATAATCTCTTTCACAACAATCTCTGCAAAGCATAGGTGAGTCTCTGCTCATGCTTTATAAATAGTTGAGTGACTTGAGTTCCTTCCTAACAAAAATATGCCATCAACTGGACGCTGCTGTTTTCAAGGGTTAGGCCAATGTTACTGTCAAAATGTTCCAATGTAGTTTCCTTGGAAATGGATCCATCACCCTAGAGCCATTTGATGGCATGCAACGACAAAACCAAAGACAACAACAACCAAATGCAACTCGACTGGTAGTCAACAGCTGGTAAGCAAAGCAAACCTCATTGTTTCTCATCTGTAAATGAGTTTCTCATTGTCCTGTATTGCAATCTCACCTCAACCGGTGATACTCAAGACAACTTTTGCCTCAGAGGACAAAAGAGAAAAAAGGAGGCCAACTGAATGTCTTTTCATTGTAGTCCGTTTCCATCCGCTTACATTGTCAAAAGTGCAGCAACATCCCAAGAAGTTTCGTCCCTTTTTCAGCAATGAAAGTTTAACCATCGTATTGCCAACTGAACCCTGAAAATGACCCGTTTTGCCTAACCAATCGTCCAACCTCAGTAAAATGATTGGAAACTTTTTTTTTTTTTTTAAATCACGAGTAAAGATGTCTTTAACATTTGTAAGGGCTATTTCTTGGGGGAAATTTAAAAGCCATTTTTAAATTAAGAGCCATTCCCAATACCGAAACCTTTTCTACAAGCATGCCAATCCAAACAATGGAGACCTCTGGAAGAACACCATCGTCTAAACTGCCAAACTGGAAACAATCGTGCAAGCCAATTCAAAGTTGGACCAAAAAACTATAAAATAATTTTCAGATGTTTATATAAATACATGATTAAGAAAAGGGCAACGTGTTAATTTTGTGTTCTCATTGCAGGATGAACATTAAAGGCAACTGCTCTTGCAACTTAGCTGAATTGTGTCCTCAAGTTGTTGGACCAATGAAACCACAGTGCACCAGTGCGGGTATGTCCACCAGTCTAATAGTACACATTCAATTAGTTCAAAATAATGCATTTATTAATTTTAAGATGTTGCAAATGATCGAGTGGATTTATTATGCTGTAAAATCAAATATTTAATCAGTTTATGTTTACTGTCTTTCAGACGCTGGCACAGGCCTCTGTTGAGAGTGCTGGTTGAATCTTCAAGTGGAAATGCAAGTTGAAGTGGAAGAATACAAGCTGAGGATTTGCTCGATTTAAAGTGTTATGGTTTTCAATAAATTGTTTAAAAGAACCTTTTGGTGTTGACTGTTTTTTCTTGTCATGAAAGAATGCAATTAGCACGATTATTCCTGAATTGGTCACTATAGTTTCTTTTTAAATGGGGCTTTGGGGCTTGTGGTACTTTTTAACTTTGTAGTTATTTTACCTCTATTGTGATTTTAGCTACTCTAATGGTGATGAAAAAATATTTAACATTAGCTTTTACCTTATTGTATTTTTTAATATATTAAGGCAATCATGTTTCCTCCCGCAAATATCGCAATTCCATATGCATGGCAATAGTTACACAGCTTGTTTTGCTGTCAGAAATCTTCCTGATCAAAACGTTTAACTATGTGAAGATGCTATGGGGTTCAACGCTACAGCGTTCCAATGAATGTTTCAGACTATTAACGTGCCAGGCCTACAGATAATATCCAGTTTCCCACAAGATTTGTAACAGTTTTCTTTTGCGAAATATGCTGATGCATGTCAGGTATCAGTTCCCTGATGGTGTTGCTTGATCACTGCGGCATTTTAACTTGTAACATAATTTTTTTTGAGAAAGTGCCCTCTGACAGCATGTGGCCCTTTGCAGAGGAAAACTACTCCTGTCTATTGTTGAGGTGCTTATTTGCCAGTAGGGGTGATCATCGGATTTGCGTGTAGAAACAGCGTCGTCCTTCCCCCACCGCCTATTTTTTTTTTTTTACTTCTAGCAGAAGTGCGGATGTGAGTAGCATATTGATACGGAACAGGCCGCCAGTTTTTTTTTTTTTTTGTAGCAATGCGTGCTTAGGCAATGATCATTGTGTGGAGCTATGAATCCAGAGGAACAGACTGTAACGTGGTTAATATCACTAGGAGTGCTCAGCTCGCCTAAAAAGAACATAGCGGACCCGGAGGAGTTTTTGAAAACATCGTTGAAGGATGGGGTCGTCCTGTGCAAACTCACGGAGCGGCTCATACCTGGTTTCACTCCCAAGGTGAGTTGTTGATTTAAGTTAACTCGAGTCAACAAATGCCAAATGATCGACGGCTCCAGGGGAAAGGAAGGGAGGGGTTTGATGAAAATAATACCGAGAAAAACTTCTCCCTGCAGCAGGCCTTCTCTTTGATCTAGCTCACAGTACTCGAGCCGTGAAGTTTTAATAGCCACCTGTGCGTTTATGTGTAATACCTAATGCATCGAATTACAGCTGCATGTGTTGAGTTTTCAGATATGAGATTTCAAGATGTGGTTTCCTGTGAAGCGAGGATAATGTTCCGCATTCTTGACATGATCGAGTCGGTGTGAACACCCACCAAAACAGGACAAATTCGGCAGGAAGAGTGCATGAAACATTGGACAGAGACCACGTTGGCGAGATCGAGCAGGGGGTTACACAGGATTCGATTTTTAAAAACTTTTTTGACGCGATAACTCAACGTTAACAACAAGCTTGGGTAGTTGATGAGATGACAAAGTTGATAATGAGAAATAACAGTTGCAAAGACAGTACGTCACTTCCTACTGAAAAGCCTCTTGCCGGTGCGTTTTTTTATGGTTTCTTCCAGGATGGCGACGGTATGTCCCGGCCCTCTTCCTCTGATTGGCGTACCCTGGTTCTCTTACATAACACTAACCAATCTCACTCATCATGCATTAACTAAACCAATCCCTCCAAGGCAGCGACTACTAGTCGACCAGAGGCAGAGTATGGCGGGTCATTCCTTCGCCATCATAGGGAACGCATATTCGCTCTCACTTTGAAAAAAAGCGGCGTCGATATCCGGAAGTGGTGACTTCTCTCTTGTACTATTTCCTGTATTGCCTTAGTTTGTTGCTCTTTCTGTTTGGTTGTCATGCTTTCCTCTAAAAAGAACAGAGGACTTTATTTACAAGCAGCAAAAAGCCAAAAGTGTCTTCCATATTTCGTTTTCGAACCTTGCTTAGCGGCCGTTAACAATAACTTTATTTTGAAAGTTTGAAAAGTGAGCGGATGTTTTGCTTAAATCTGGCTACTTTGACGTATCTGTCTGCGGTGGTGTTAATGGTTAAGAATGCATGAAGGAGACGCAGGAAGAATCAAGTTATTTTCGTTAACTGTAGGTTACCACATTCGGATATAATACAACAGTGTGACTTTAATGTGTAACGTTAACTCAAAAGCCAGTAACGTCGTCCCTGGATAAGCGCTTGTGTCAGATGTCTGTCTGACATACTAAGTCGTGGTTTGTGTTTATATGTTTGTGTGTGTGTGCGCGTGTGTGCGCGTGCTCAGTATTCCCAGGATCCGAGAACTGAAGCCGACTGCATTACCAACATCAGGGAGTTTTTAAGAGGATGCTCGTCCTTGAAAGTGGAGGTAAGCTGCTGTCAAGTTTCACGTTCAGAAGTATGATATTTTATTTACCTCTCTCTTTTCTATTTCTTCTTAGCCCTCTAGGTGCACTGCAGTTTACACACAAGACACAGACCCACTCGTGCTTGTGTTATTAACTGCTTACCCTATGTTTTCCTTTCACGTCCATGCTGTCAGTCAATCCCACTAACCAGACAGCAAGGGAACTTTTCCGACTACTTGTTTTCAAATGGCGACAACTTAGTTTTCAACAGTGTTTACTTCCCTTTTAAATTCCCTTTTTCTTTTATACAGCAGTGTCGTTGGCATCATTTGTTCCTGCAGGTTAAAACAATTCCCTAGGCCTAGGCATACACTGCAGGGCTGCTTTGCTAAAAAGATGTCATAGTCTTGAAAAGAGGCAAATCATTCCCAGATGTTGGGTTTTTTCTCTGTCTCTGTACCGGCCTGTCTGTGCCAGCCAAACTGTACAGTAATTTCTCCTTCAAATTTATAAATAGTTCTTTTTGGTCTTGAGTCACATCAGTTGGTTTCTTTAAACAGCTAATTGAGTCAGCTATTGGCTCACTGCAAAGTCAAGTGGTTCAGTAGTTCTGCCCAGCTGGCTTGTTATGTCTGGGAGGTCCCCTTTGCTTTTGTCCACCACACCTGCTATAGCCCATAATTAGATTGTTTGCGGCCAGCCAGTAGCTCATGGGCAGAAGTTGTTGCAGAGCCACTGTCAAATGTATCAGTCAGGGGACGTCTGCGGTGCTACAGCGAGCCCCACCCGTCCTTTGAGTGTGTGATGTGATCATGGTTGGAGAAATGTTTCTCTCCTTTTATGCCATAGCAAAAAGTGTCTGTTTGTCCAGTGACTGCATAAATAGAGCAGTCATACTGCTTTCACTTCTGCCCTGAGAGGCTGAAAGAGGAAGCTGTTCAAGACTGCTGATTTTTTTAAAAATAATAAACGACAACAAATGACTTTTATTTGCTCTAATTTCATACACAATGTCAGTCATTGAAAGTAGCATGCATTTATAACATGACTCATTCAAACGACATTCAAAATATGTCAATACTAGATACATCAATACAGTGATGTAAGGCTTATGTACTGCATTTTGTTTTATCAATGCAAATGGGGTTTTCCAGTATTTTCTACTTTTTAAAGCAGTGGCACAACTCTTTCTTTTTTTACATAATGAAAAGCAGGCTGAGTAGTCCTGTAGACGCTACAGGTCATCCCATACCCAGACAGGAATGGTCACCTTTGCTTTACTCTAAGTGAGGTTCTTACACAACTCCTTAACAAGGCTGTACTACTCCAACTTTATAGTTAAAGGTGTGTGTGTGTGTGTGTGTGTGTGTGTGTGTGTGTGTGTACGCGCACAGCAAATAGCAAATGCGTCTGGCACTGTCTGTTTTATTACAGAACTCTAAGTCACAAAATATGGGTCATGCTCAACATGTCAGTTTTTATCTTAGTCTTGTTATAGGCTTATTCATATCCCTGTGTATGCTTCATTGTGTTTGTGTGTGTCCCTCTTTGTGCTGCAGCCCGGAATGAGTCTCTCCCAGTCTCTGTCTATTGACACTACCAGTACAAAATCCTCTCATTTTGATTTATCCTTTTTTCACATCTGATGGATTCCAACTTGTATGCACTGATGTTTTTTTTTTTTTTTGGCCTGATGCCATTTTCTCTGTTACTTTTCCATCCAGGGGTTTGAACCAGAGTGGTTATACACTGGTGAGAATTTTGGCAAGGTTCTGACCACTTTGCTGGCAGTCAACTTTGCCACACAAGGTAAGAGTTTTGCATTCTCTCTATGTACCTCCAGTCCCTCATGGGGACTGCTTAATTAAAAAAATGTGTCCTCTCTGAAAGTAAAGAATCAAATGGTAGGGAGTAATTGTATTTTGTTTCACGTTATGATATCCTGTGTCTGTATACTGCACACAATGCTTCTTCATTGCTGATCCCTCCCCTGTCACTTGATGTAAACATTCCAATAAACAAGCTTGGAGAGTGAAAAACAATACATGTAGCTATATAGTAGCAGTGGCCAGGTGATGCCTTTTTCCACATGCATGTCCTATGATTGTGTTTTTTGTCATTTTTCGCAGATTATATATCTGCAGCCATTGTAAATTGTGATTGAGTGTGTTACCCATGGGCAGCTGGCATGGCAGTGTGTGTTTGGGTCATGCTGGGTGCCATGTTTACTCATGTGCGTCCGTTGAGACACCCTGAATGATGTCCCCTTTTGTCCGTTTTATGCGTTTTTTTACATTAAGAATAAGCCCAAATTGAAATGCATTTCTTCAAGAAGGACGCAGCATAAAATGGTTGTCAGTGCAGCAGGCCCACAGCAGTTTGGTGCTAATTGCTTGGCTTGAGAGTCCTTGTTCGAGGGCACTAAAGAGGTAATCCCAGTCTCCTTCTAGTTTCCAGCTCACAGATGCAAAGGGAACCAGCAGCCTTAGAATTATTTCATCAGCCTTTTAGATAAATCTACTACCTCTGCATGCTTTATGATAATTGCATAATGTTTCAGGCTCTTTGAAAACATGTTTTTTTTGACATTCCTGTATGTAAACAGTGTAGCGGGATTGTGCCTGACGCATACCATTACCATCACTTCTGATTAATCAAATAGTCTATAAATGTCAGGAAATTGTGAAACATTACAGTTTGCTAGACCCAGAGCTGATTTCTTGAACTTGTTTTATTAGGCAAACCGTACAAAACTCCAATTTACAGATGTTCATTTTACAGTGATTTACAACAGACAAAGAAACCAAATGCTAGAAGCAACACAACCTTTGGCATGTTTTCTTAAAAAGTTCCTATATTAATTCATTATTATCTATATAGTTTTTGACCTATCATTTAACTGGGTAATGGTTTCAACACTACAAGATATTATCGTCCTCTCATGAGATGTTACACTTGACTTTGTAAATGCATGATCAATCTTTTTTTGAGTGCGCTTGAAGGTGAGGACACATGCCACAGTGTGAGATGTGAACCAGAAGCCTCTGTCAGTAGTCTGCCTCTGCTTGATATGTAAATTTTTTTCTTTTGAAAGTAGCCTGCATACAAAAATAACTGTAAAACAGAGAGCGAAGTTGGCAGAAGGGCTTGTTAGGCCTCTCTGTGTGTGTTGGGAGTGGCATGTGGGATCCATGAGCCCCACCTGCAGTACATGATGTTGACCATACGGCTGCCTTTAGTGTCCTTTTTCATCATATTCAGTTAGGCCTCCCGGATGTCTCAGCATATGGACAGCAATAGGGAATCACCAGCCTTTTCCATCTTGACATGCATTGCATATGTTCCAGCTGATGAAACAAGATGGAAAAAAAAAGTGTTACCATGAAACATAAGTTAATGTAAGTTAAAGGGATCTAAAGCATTTGTCTGTTTTTATAAGCTTTGAGTTTAACTCCTGTTATTGGCTCCCGAATTAAAGGTTACTAAGATTAATGGTGCACTTATATTTATCTTCTATTCTTCTGTGATTTGCACAATGATTAGACAGTCATCCTGGCTAGGATCCTGTTGGCATTTGATAGGGAGAGCCCTCAGTTAGTGGTTTTCTGCTTGTTAGCATGTAAGAGGTTGCATGGCTGCTATATGTCATTTTTCAAGTGAGTACTGGCAACTAAATTGATACCTCTGTCAATGCACGTCAAGGACTGCACTTACACTGCAGCCCAGCTGGCAGATATTGACCCTAAATCACTGTTCCTCTGCTGCAGTGGCACAGCGATGACAGACTCTGTAGAGGGGTTGAGTGTCGTGACATAAATTTCAATTTAGAAGTTTTTTTTTCTACCACATCAGATTAGAGACCGGGTTGAAGGACATGTGACATACATCAAGTTGTCAGAGTGAACGCACTTTCTCAACCAACACTTTGAGACAGTATGAGTGATCACTGAGACATCCTTTATATTATCTAAAGACCGTGTGCGTGCGTGCGTGTGTGTGTGCGTGCGTGCGTACGTGCGTGTGTGTTGGTGTTCAAAATATCAATATAACCAAAATAAAAAAGGCTCTGTATTTTCTTTGTTTGTCTCTAGACTGTGCTACTGAAAGGTCATGTTCACAGTCCGGTGGCCACTCTCCTAGTCAGACGACATCTTCACACACACTCTCTTCTGCTAAATCCAAAGGCTCTCTGCGTAGACAGTCCAAATCAGTGGTATGGTCACGTCTTAATACAGTTTATCTACATTTTCTGTCTTTCTGTTGCCTACTCCATTCACATTCTTGAAACAGGTTCACCCCAGTTTGATTTTCCATACATTTAGCAAATGTATACGTGGAATTCAACCCATGAGATCTGTGTTTGTGCTGTTGACCGTCCCTCTAACAGGAGATGTCTGAGAACGGTGGAGGTGGGCAGGTGATGGTGAAGGCCCGATTCAACTTCAAGCAGAACAATGAGGATGAGCTGTCATTCAATAAAGGGGACTTGATCCATGTGCTGCGGCAGGAAGAGGGAGGATGGTGGGAGGGCACAATCAACGGCAAGACGGGCTGGTTTCCCAGCAACTACGTCCGAGAGATCAAACCCTGCGGTGAGTTGGGCCACATAATCAGGAGTATGAATTCCATGTATTGATAGTATAGTGTATTGTATTGTAGTGTGATAGTGTTGGTGATAGAGTATGATAGTTCCATACGTTTCAAAGGGAAGTGTAACGACGGTGTATTAGTAGAGTATGATGATGCAGTGGTATTGTTCTGTTAAAAGGTGGAAAGCTGCAATGTTAAATGGTCATGTTGCAAAATAGATATGTAGTGGTTGCATGACATTTATTATTATTTGCATTCTAAACCTTTTTTTTGTATTAACACTGAATAAAATCATTTGCTCGATAGAATCTGAGATAGAAATTCTGAGGTCTTTGATGTTGTTGTGATTACCTGAAACCGATTTCCCTATGATAATATTTTTTCTTTTTCTTCAATTGGCTGTGTATAATCCCAAACTGATTTTGAAGATAGTTATCACGGTCTGAATATTCAGTATCAATAGTTGATTATTATATATAAGCTTTGTTACATATCTCCTCTCCAGAGAAGCCATTGTCTCCTAAAGGAACACCGCTGACCAAGAACTACTATAGTGTGGTGAGTCAAAATTGAGCAGGGCATGTACAAAATATTTATTCTTTGTGTCACTTTGCTTGCACAAACAAATGTGTGTTTTTATGTAGTTCTTAACATGTAAAGCAGGAATTCATAAATTCAAAATGAATTTGTCATTCTTAGAACACAACTGTTTATTGGGACTTTGTCAAAACTTAGCCTTTATTGCCCCTGTCCTGGGTTAAAAAGTGGCAAAACAAATATATTGCATCTATCAGAGTTTCCTCATTTTGTTAATTTCTATGGAGGTATCTTGTTATTAACTTTGACAAATACTGTAAGTCACTTCTCCATTTCAAACCACGCTGGCAGCATGGCCTCACATTTGTTCTCACATTTTAAATACAAGGTTTTCCCCCCCAGAAAAAGTTGTTAGGCCCGGTGGCAAGCGTCTATTTTCGACGAGGGCCCGGCTGGGGCTTGTCTCAGACTGAACGCAGCATTAATGTAGTGTCCAATAGTTTTAGTGATTTCACATAATGGACGGAATCGCGAAATTAAAAATGTAATGTATTAAGTCAGTCCTAAAAGCTAACGGGAGATTTAAAAATTCTACCATGCCAATGTATCTGTAGTTTAAAAGATGTCTTAAAAATACATTAACCCCCCTGTTTGCAGGACAACCCCCCTTTTTTTTCCTGATCATTAACCAGTTTTACATAAAACATTTTACTACAAAATACTGTGTTTGCCTGGAATCTGCCAACATTAAGGTTCTGCTGATTGTGCTGCTTTTGCAGGTGGTACAGGACATCTTGGAACATGAGCGGGAATTTGTCAAAGAATTACAAACTGTGCTGAGTTGTTATCTACGACCTCTGCAAGCCAGCGACAAGTAAGAGCAACGACAAGGACATGTGACAGATCCATTAAAGGGCAAAATCTATTAGACAGAGGGCAACATGGATTACCAAGGAAAGCTCTATGGTTAATTGGATAAGCCAAGATTCTGTATTTAAAAAAAAAAAAAATTTTTTTAATTCAAAATGTGAAATTTTAAGTTTTCAGAAATGGGTCAATATTTTTGACTTTCACTGAAATTGTAATCATGATAATGCTTACTGTACTTTCATGTCTAACTTTCTTCCATCATGCATGATGTAGGAAAGCTGATTTGTCTCCGTTAACGCTAAATATGTGTATGTTCAGGCTGAGCAGTGCAGACAGCGCCACCCTGTGTGGAAATCTGGAGGAGATACTCACCTTCCAGCAGGCACTATGTGTGTCTTTGGAGGACTGTACCAAGTAAGTCATTCTTAGTCTTGCTTTGCCAGACCATCCACACGCTCGCGAGCGGCAGAAGGTCTGGCTAGTCCGCATAGCATTCCGGGATGGAAGAAACACCTCCACTGGGTTATTGGCCTTTCTTCAAACCATTAACAATTGTCATGTGCGACGCTAAGCTTCGCACAGAGCCGCTGTAAAATAATCGAGAGAAAACTCAGATTGGACATATAGTCTAGCTAGCTGTCTCAATTTACCCTGTAGAGATCTGAGGAGCAGTCAACCATAGTCCTCGAAAATCCACCGCAGTTTAACATTCCAACACAAATGAAGCGAAAGGAACAGCAGACATCAGCGCAAATACATGCATCCGGCGGAATTTCCTGCGGCACCAGAGCAATCCTGTAAGCGGAACGTCAAGGATATAGACTAGTTATGCTGGACAAAGAACTCCATGAAAATGTTTGTAGTTTTATCAGTTATATTCAATTAACTTGTCTCAGTGGAGAGCAAGGTTTGGACACCAGTCTGCAACCTGCTGTGCTTTGTCTTTGAGACATAATCAAATGCCTTTTGAAGACCATTCTTGTTTTCATTTGTTTGCTTTTTAAAGTAGCTCATTTACCACACCGCACACATACAGTTTAAACCAGAAGTTCGAAAAGACTATATAAAAAGACGTATATGCTTTTTCCCTCACTGTCTGACATAAAGTCAGACAATGACTCTTCCAGGTTTATGTCCGCTAGGATTACCAAAATTATTTATATTTCCTAAATGCCTTATTACTAAATGCCTCTAACCTTGTCTCTGTCTCTCTGACTTTGCAGAGTCCCAGAAGGCCAGCAGCGAGTGGCAGGCTGCTATTTAAACCTGATGTTTCAGATCAAGACTCTGTACCTGGCTTACTGCTCCAGCCATCCTTCCGCTGTTTCCATCCTCACTGACCACAGGTCAGCCCCTGCACACACAAAACAGCATACCACAACAAAGAAAAGTCTGATTCTGAATCATGAAGATATTTTGAGGATTAGGATGAATAGTGCAAATGTATAAGCCCACTGTCACATGACAACTGTCGTGTAGTCTAATTTTAAGTTTGAGGTTTTTAGACTTTTGCATGCCTTTTTAGTGTAGGTCATGGTGGTAAACTCCCTCAACTGATGAAAGTTACAACTTTGTACTAGCTAGCGTACAAGGTTTTTCCAAAACAGATATGACATCCTTCAAATTATGATGTAAACCAGCAGGGGTCACAAGATTAATTAAAGGGGTCATGAGACAATTTCCTGTGTATGAAATAAGACAAGGGGAAAAAAAAACAATAGTCTGCTATCTTTTATTTCTCAAACTCTTCACATCTGAGTTTTGCTCTTATAAAATACAGTATGGTTTTTAAATCTTCCTTTCCGTTCTGATAAGAGATGATCTCTATTTGATAAAACTGTTTAAAACTTAAACATGCACCCTGTAATGTGTTAAGGGACATATGGGTTAATTGGTAATGCAACCAACCTAAATGCCCTCACACTTTGCTTTCTTACCTGTTTTTAGCAATGTGTTCTACTATTTGATGTATTTGAGAATGGCTGACATGGGTCATTGTTGCGTGATTTCTGGAACTACTATATGTTTTTTGTGGATGAGCTGTAGTTTAGCTTTGTACCACAAGGTGTCAGGCTTCCCATCTGGAACTGACGATGAGTCAAACCTGAATCTGTGCAGTTACGATGGGAGCCTGTGTGCTAAATGTTTCCTTAAACCCAGTTACTATTAAAAAGCATTGACTGGGACCTGCTTTTATCAATCTGTATTGCATAGATCGCAGTTGCTGCCAAAATAGCAAAATAAAGTTTAATGATCCAATCCAAACAAAAGGCCGCAGGTTGGAGTCAAACCTGGGACTGCTGCGTCGAGGAGTAAACCTCTCTACATTGGCGCCCAATCCACTATCCGAGCGCCCTAATGATCCAATCTTGAGTAATGTAGACGTGGCTTGTCAGATTCTACTTTGTGAGCTGCAGATGAGGTTGAATTACACACAGGAAGTCAACTGTTGACAGGATACGATGAACTGTGGTTAATGTAGACAGGCAAGCTAGGCACTTTTTCACAGTAAGCACATTTGTATTTCAGTTGCAGCCTTTTTCTGTGACATTCACATTTACTCAATGTTACCAGTTAGTGTTGCTACAGGATACCATATGGTTGAAGTTATTATCATGGAAACTCATGAATGGTGTTACTTTCAAAGCACATTTTCAAATGTGCAGTGAGGTGAGCGGGTTGCAGTTAAAAGGAGAAGTGCAAAAAAGATTTGTGCTGCATTTTTAAATTTTATTAGCACCATTGCAATTGTTTGTGGTCTATTCTTGCACCCAGTCCAGACATAATATACTGTGTTTTTTAATCACAGTGTGAGTTGTTGTTACAGCAAGGACAAATAAATCATATGAAACCATGTGGATAAATATGAGGCCCACTGGTGTCATTAGTTATTGAGTATCTATTCAGAAAGCTTTTTGTCATATTATCAAATTTTCTCTTTTGGAAGTATTTTTTCTTTATTTTTTCAGTTTAAAAAAAAAAATGTATTTGTGTTATGTAAATGGATCTTTGTTGTGGAGGCATATATAATGCTAATTCTTTGGAAACTAATTTTAGAATATAACAGATCTTAATTGCCATCTAAAAAAAGGTAAAGCTACATTGGATTTTCTGTGTGTTGCTCTTAGTCAGCGCTACAAAAATATAAGCAATATAAATAAACTGTGTAAATATATTTGTATATATATAGAAACCTACACTGGTCAAAAACTACTTGTGAATGTAGATATTATTGCACTGGATTGTTTGCATTGTTATTGCACACATACAACATTGTTATAATAGTGCACTGGAAACATACATTGTTAAATGTTTGTAAATTTTCCTTTTGACATTAAATCAATCTATTTTCCGCTTAAACTACACAGGCAGGATAA
The DNA here is from genome assembly GCF_013103735.1 of Etheostoma cragini. NCBI lineage: Eukaryota > Metazoa > Chordata > Actinopteri > Perciformes > Percidae > Etheostoma > Etheostoma cragini. The sequence continues at coordinate 19,263,988 of NC_048416.1, forward strand.
GGTTTAATAAATGACTCTCTTGCAGTACATAGCATATCTGAAATTGGACTAGAAGGTAAAACCATCATTGTATGTAAAATATTTGTATCTCAGACAGTCCTACTGTGTGTACCATCTGGACTCAGGCAAACTATTACTTTTTACAAAAATAAATCGTCACTTTAATGCAATGAAATCACCAAATAATTGTTTTTGGGTAGCATTCTTTAATTTACGGTACCAAGTTCTGGTCATCTGAAATCTGCATCTTTGAATTTTTTTTTTACGTGTACAGCCATGGTGCTGTTCTGTGCTTTGTACTTTATCCCCATAAAGTTAAGCTAAAAAACTTAACTGTGCATAAAAAGTTTGTGTGTGTGTGTGTTTAACAGTGAGGAATTAGACAAGTTCATGGAGAGCCAGGGAGCCAGTGCTCCAGGGATCCTGACCCTGACCACCAGTCTCAGTAAGCCCTTCATGAGGCTCGACAAATACCCTACGCTGCTGCAGGAGCTAGAGAGACACGTGGAGGTACAGGAGAAAACCAACAATGTGGAAATATGGAAATGTTATATAATTAGTAATTGCACATTTTTTAAAAAAGGAATTTAAAATACTTTCAGAATGTTGTATTTATATATGTTTATTTGTAAGCACATTTTACCAATTGAAATAAATTTGATTTACGCCAAACAAACAAGTAATGTCAGATAAAGAATGCCAGTGGAAAGTTAAACACCCTTGAGTCTTTATCTCTTTGAATCTCTAACTTCCTTTTGTATATGACAGCATACCTATGTGCATTGTGCCTTAACATTCAGAGGGCTTGCTTCAGGCTGTTATGTTTGATCTGATGTGTTGTTTATTTCCTCCACAGGAAGCCCACCCTGACTATGCTGACATTGTAAAAGCGACAGCAGCATTTAGGAGCCTAGTGGTGAGTCTCAGACGTCCAGGGGCTCTGCATGCTTACACTAGAAACTTAAACTACCATCGTCTTTGTTAATCTCCATCAGGTTTTAGGCTCGTTCAGTACAGAAAAAAGCTGAGTTAAAAAACCTTTAAGCCCCTCATGTCAATTTGGAGCTATTAGATTGTAAATCTGATGGAGTGCCCATTTTCGCTCAATTTATTGATTTATCAATTTTTGTATATTCAAAGCTTAAAAATGTATGCCATTATGTTTTGTCTCTAATGTTAATTAACCAACTTAAAAACTCAGATGTGTGTGTTGTTTTTGCCTTTTGTTTAGAGTTTTTACAATCACCTTTTGTTGTCAGATGGGTTACACACACAAAGGACAGTGTAACGTAACGTAGCACTTCAAAATCAAGCACGGCTCTGGCGAAAGTGGAAAAAAAGTGAATGGTATAGCGTGCTGCATGTTTAGTGATCGTGTTGTTCCTACAGTGGGTGTGAACTGAAATGCCATTTTAGAAGAGTTGGATTAGATCCGAGCAACCGCATTGTACCTGAGTGAACGTCACTCTGAGACACAATTTCCCCGGTAAAACTCTGAGTTCCTAGTAAGGATAGATGAAGTGACTCACAGCGGCACAAGGAAGCAGGAGAAAAAATAAAAACACCACAAAACAAACTGACTGTTGTAATGTGCAAGTCTAATTTTGCATTGTGTGTTTTGAATGTGTGGTTGGGTGTGCAGGCGTTACATCGCTGCAGTGCTCCATGTACGGAACCTCATTTTTGTACAATTTGCAGTGGAACACAAACCGATGTTGCATTGTCATTTTTCTTGTTTGAAGAGGGAGAGCCCCTCTGTGGCACCTGAGAATGGCTTACCTAATGTTGCAGCCTACTTCATATACTTCTGACAAAGAAACAAAAACATGTGCACAGTAAATATCAAAGGAAACGGTTACATTTTCTAAATATATCCATAGTGTTGGAAAAAACATATCTGCTGCTTATCGCCTAGTATTTCTAAATGGCAAGACCCCACCTTGTTTTCTAAGAGTATGTGTCACAAACTTGACATTGTAAAATCTGGACTAAAACTTTTCAAATCCAGAAATGTAGAAAAAGATATGAATAGCAAATATAATCCCAGATCAGACCAAAGTTAATTCCAAAGTCGCCCGATGTTTCTCCCTGTTCAAATGAATTATGAAAAGTTTTGCCTTTGTTAACTGATGTGTGTATGTGTGTGTTCAGACACAGTGCCAGGAACTGCGGAAGCGCAAGAACCTGGAGCTCCAGATCTTGTCAGAACCAGTGCGGGGCTGGGATGGAGACAGCATGAAGAGCCTGGGTCATGTGGCTTACATGTCCCAGGTCCATGTGAAAAATGGGTCCAGTGAGGTGAGAGACATGTTGAGTTTGACTCAAGTTCAGGATGACCAGAATTTTTTCCTCATCTAATTTTAAGGATTTGGATGTCTTCAAAGCTGTAGATTAGAGTCAAAGAGGATAGATGAGGCTGTTTGTACATTTACACGTGGCCAGCTGTTTTCATAAACGGACATTTCAACCTTTCAGTTTTCAAAAAAACCTTGTGCACAGCTGTCAGTTTTCAGAAAAGTGTTTGTTTACACGTACCCGTGTATAAATGCCGTCAATGCCGCGAAGAGCATGCCAAACCTGTAGGTGGCAGTGTAACGAGAAACTCAAGCCCGTTTTAGCCAATCACAATCCCGAAAATTGCAACAACAGCAACACACCACTTACTCTCTCTTCTCATCCTCACTTCCTCGTCTGCTTAAACCATTTGTGTGTCTCAGTTTACACACAAACGTGCAAAGAAAGTTTTTCCAAAATCTCCACTCCGGCCAAATTTTTTTTTTTAGGAATAATTTAATTTCAGAAGCAAATTATATGTTATAGTATGTGTTGAATTTGCAACATGTCACTTCTTACGTGTGTTTTTTCATTACAAAATGTTGTTTGGAGACCAGACATACGCATCGGATTTTCTCTTGGTGAAAGATCTTGTAGTGTGAAAACCACGACTTTATGACTCCAAATTATTAGACAGTACATTGTTAAGTGTGAACATTACGTCGATCTGACAACTTTGAAAGTCACGTAGTGTGAACTTAGCTTAAGCAGACAGAGAAAGTGTAAGTGGCACCTCGAGGCGAAGTGTTCTTGATTTGTTTGACTAATGCTAAGTCTCACAGCTATTAGTTAAGGGCACAGATGGTATCTTTAATTCCAAAACCCAGAAGTGTGTCATTTTATAAAACATATAAAGCATTTGTCTTGGCCCAAATGAGTTTTTGGGTTCCCAATTTTCATGAAACTGTTTTGGAGGAGTGTCCTTTTATTTTCCTCTTCGATATGCCCCTCAGGTGTGAAAACCAAAACCTATGTAAGCCATATGCATACTGAAAAACCATCTCCTCTTTCTTGTGTGGTTTCTGTGTAGGGGTCGCTTTTGAGTTAGTGGTTGGAAGAAAGCCCAAGATTGACATTTGGAGTCAACCTCTTTTAATCACTGCTCACTGCTTTCCAACCCCCGTACTAGTCCCCATATTTATTCAACCTTCTTTTCAGCTCATCTTATTTTCCATTCATAAAACAAGCAACAGTCTTGCCAAACTGGTTCCACACTTAAGCTAAAATATGCCCGTATCAGCTATAATGATGGTTTTGGATAAGGGGTGTGAGATAAATTGGCACGCATTTGGTTTTTGAAAAGCAAACTAAGGAAAAAGTTCAGCTGCAATCACTTTCTTTTCACTGACTGCATAAATTAATGGGCCACATTGCCACCAAATCTTTTTTTGTCTTTCTTACAGGAAAAAGAGGAGCGCTATCTAATGCTTTTTCCTAACGTGTTAGTCATGCTCTCCGCCAGTCCCCGCATGAGTGGCTTTATTTATCAGGTGAGTTACCTCGTATGCAGCGAGTCCGCTACATATGTCCTTCATGAGTCATTTTTTAATAATTTCATGAGTCTTAGGTGATAATGAGCTATATTACATATCTTCTGCCTAGGCCATGGTGTCTTATTTCCTCTTCCTTTTTTTTGTCCCCTTCAGGGAAGACTGCCATTGACAGGCACCACAGTAACGAGACATGCAGAGGATGGGGACAATGCCCACTATGCCTTAGACATCACAGGTTTGCATCTGAAGCTCTGAAAATTATGAGTCCTCTTCTTTTAGTTTAGTTGAGGATACAGCACAAATACAGTAAAAACAATTGTAACCCAAACTATGAATCTTAGATCATGTTTTAATTAATTCAAAAGCAGTGGGACAGTTGTCATTCCAATCCCTGGGAACTAATTTATCTGACAGTACTCTGAACATTTTAAATTTCAACTAGTTGTCTAGGCAGCCTTTCTCCCGGTGAAATATCAAAGCCGGGGTCTGTACACAGTCAATCACTAGATAATAGACTTGCTCTACTTTTCAAAGTAAACCAGTTGCTACACATGGATCCCGATGAAGCATTTGATTTAAATAATCCCTTGACTTCCACAGTAAGAAATGCAAGTCACCACCACTGTAGTCAACAAAACATGTTGCTTCACATAGCTGACACGTTATAGTCATGTCTCTTTATTTGGGGCATTTGCAACCTGTCAACAGGTCTGACAGTGTTCATTCGTTCCTGTCACAAAGTATGACATTTAAAATTTTGGTGGAAGTAGACCTATATCTCTGGCACCCACATTCTCTAACGTGTGTGTGTTTGTGTGTACGTGTTTCTGTGCTGCAGGAAGCATGATTGATCGTATAACAGTTTTCTGCAGTAGTGCCCAGGAGTTACAAGAATGGCTAGAGCATTTACAGCCCTTCACCAAAGGAGGAAGCCCCACAGGCACCATCTCAAAGGTACACATCACAAACACACACATACTGTAAATGTAAACGTCAAAACGATACCAAAAGTGACCCCGACAACAGACTGAGGTGTGAAAACATAATTCTCAACTTTCATTGCATGTTCCTACACACTTGCTTGTCTTCTTTCCTTTCTTGATCGTCCCATGTAGACTGTAGAAGGCAAGCCACAGAGCATGGTGGGCCCCCCCACTCACCTGTCCCACCTGGGCAGCCTCAGCGCCGTCAGTCGAGGCCCCCTGGAACCGCCAAAGATCAGCAAGCCCTGGTCTCTGAGCTGTCTGCGCCCCGCGCCTCCTCTCAAACCCTCTGCTGCACTGGGATACAAAGAGGTAGGAGGCTGTAGAGCTTCACCAACAAACCTTCACAAGCTTGATATAGATGCAGTATTAGTCAGAAACCGCAGTCCCCCCTCCTCTACAAGTCCCCCTCTGTCCCTCCTTTTCTATCCCTACTTTTTTCAGACCTTCACTGTCCTGTTTCACACAAACCAATTCCACCAAAGACACAGATAACACAAGTTAAATAGTGAAGACATACATACCTTTAATCCATTAATTGGATTAATGTTGACACATACTCAGCAAAAATAGAATTAACATATACTAGTACTCCAACTAGATGAGTATAGATTTACATAGCTATTCTGTGAAATGCCGCGATTACTTACAGTTGTAATCTGCTGGCATGTCGGCCACATGTAATTTGTACCAAATTAACTTTTTAATGTTTGGAGATGTATGATGGATTAGTAACTTTTTCTTCCATTTAACATTTTTATTCATGAGTAGCAGGAATTTTTATTCGATAACTAATGTTTTGAGTGCTTTTCATCAAGGCAACATAACCTTTATTAACTACTCCTTAGTGACATTTGATATGTCACAATACCATAATTTAAACTACATATGACTCTAACAATATTGTGCTGTGATGACAACAGGAAACTCCTTCACATATGTGCAATATATTCGTAGCCAGCTGAATAAAGTCCATGGTGATTGAAAAGCAGCAACAAATATTATTAAAACAATATTAATTATGTACGTAGAATAGACTTAAAACTCCTTGAGTGTGTCTTTGACACGACAGGGTATGATTACGTTCTGAGGAAGTTTTATTCCATTAATGGCAGCATGATCCCCACATCTAACTGGCATTGGGTGTACCGGTGCATATGAGCTACTTGGCTCTGAGTGTGATGGTGCCCACTCTGTGATCCGAATGAGAGGTAGAAGCTATTACGGTTATCAGTCAAGTTTCAGTTAGCGTGGACAGTCTAGCAATGTGTTGACTACATATCTACAGTAAACCTGCACGTAGGAACTTCTGTACTTTTTAACACAAAATACACACGTACTTTCAGCTATCCGCTTTGAGAATACAAGCTACAGGCTCGTTGCTATCTTGCTCTTTTTCTCTGCCCTGCAGTTTGCATGTATAGTCTTCTGAATGCATAACCGTCTTTCTGCCAATTTCTCCATGTATCTCTTTTTTTACATGAAGTAATTGCCCTATTCTGCATAGAAAAAGAATAGGTGAATGGCAGAGCGGGTTGTAAAAATGTTCACCATTAATTCTCTATCACACCCTTTTCTCGTTGTATTTTTTCATACACATTTCCCCTTTTTCTCTCTTTCTCCATCCTGCTTTCTTTAGAGGATGTCTTATATCATGAAGGTAAGGTTAGATCTTACTCTGTTTCTATGTGTGTGTCTGTGTGTGTGTGTGTGTGTGTGTGTGGGGGGGGGGGTGTAAGGATGTGGGGGATGGGATGGGTTTGTGTGTGTGTGTGTGTGTGCCTGTGCCCCAGTGTATTGAGCTGTCATGTCATTTGCTTCACTCAGTTCTCATTATCTGTTGGTTTCCTGTTTCTTATGTGGCCCTGCATGTCGGCTCTTTTATTTTTTTTATGCTCCTCAACACTGTGAAAAACACACGCACAACTACCTCAGCGGGATAGAAACTGATGAGACAGAAACAGAAATGACCAAAAAGAGATATTCAACGGCACAGAAAGCAAAACCCACAAAGAGACAAAATCCCCAAAAGAGACACATGGGGGAAATTGTATTTTGCTTTATTGAAAGACTTAACACTGCCTTGAGGACAAAAACCTAACCCCCCCCCCCCCCCAAATTCGAGCACCTACAGTACGTCTTCCATAAACTGAGGGAAAACGTGGTATTCACTTCCCGGTTCTCATGCAACAGTAGTACTTAATCTTAGTCTAGGTGTTGTTTTGGGAAATCTAGACCAAGAGTCATGTCTGCTACTTGTCATTGCTGATGTGTGTATGCTGATGATGTGCTTGCACAAGTTTAACATTTGAATAATCAGCAGCCCAAATATGCCGCCATAAGTACGAGGAGGTCTCTTTTGAATGTCAACACATGTTTCTGAAAAACCTGGTGGGAGCTATGTTTTCCATGAGTGATGATGAGAAATTGTTTTAGACTTCACAATGATCCACATTAGTTCTTCGATGCTAAAGCGCCTATGTGTCTGCTGGATGTGAAGGCGGTTGTTAAACATGTTGGACAAAACGGCTTAACATAAGGTGATCATATTTCAGGACCTTGTGTCTGTAAGCTTCTTGTGAAGTTCTCGTGCTCCGAAACAACCATAAATATGAATCTTGCGGCATTAAAGTGACGTAAATAATATCACAGAACATGTGTGCACTGTGCACGATGCACTATTGATATATTCCAAGCAGGTGGACAGAGCTATAAACGCTGCCAATCTTAACGCGTCAATTGCAGCATGCCACTTGAATTGCCATTTGCACGCAATGCCACCCTATTTCCCCTTTCCTCCCACTGTCACAGTAAGAACACCAAACAAACAAGGGAAGAACCTCAGTACACGTCAAGAAAATGCGCTTCTTGCCATGCGCCTTCATTAACATAAGTCCCTAAGTGACTTCAAAGGTTCCAAGAAACATGATGTTGTCAATTATTCCTCCTGATTCTTATAAGGGACTTTTAGGAGTCTGTGGTGGAATTTCACGATGCCCCAAAAATTACTAAAACAGACAATTCCGTACTCTCTATTCCCCTTCTGCTTGTTTGACTAAGCCTCTCCTGTCATGGGGCAAATTACCACATGTGAAGTATTATAAGAGTATGACATGCAAGGCCACAAGTTAGTGTTACCCATCGGTTTTTAGTGAGCTAATTATTTATCACACCTCATGTGTGCTCGGGAGAGGAAACAGACATCATTTCAGATTTTTTACCCTAAACTCAACCCAGCACCAAAAATGAAAATCTCTCATTCATAAAACCACATCATTGTGGTTTTGCTATTATGTAGAATATTAATGTGATCACATCTTGGCTCTTTTCCCATGGCTTTGTGTACACTACATCCCACAGGTAAAGCTTTTTTTCAGTAGTCAGTGGTGGGTGAAATGTTTTTGATATAAGTACTGTGAAAAAATTTAAACTTATTACTTAATTGATTAATTAGATTGATAGATTAATCTATTTATATAATATTATATATTTTATTTTATTTTTTGCTATGTTAGGCATAATAGTATTAGCACAGAGAGATTACCTGGTTGGTTTGGTCACAGTCATCACCACATGCTTGCTGCCTTGTTTGCTGATGGATTTTGATGTTCCTTGTTCATAAGGGATTTGTTTCCCCATAAGCTTGCATTCTGTTTGGTATGTAGCCTTGGCTTTGTGCGTGCGTGTGCGTGTGTGTGTGTTTGTGTGTGTGTATAAAGGGATATACTGAATGTTGAATGTCTCACTCCTCCAGGACTCCAGCAAAAGCCCGCGACCCATGAAGAAGTTCCTGCCAGGCAATAGGAAAAAAGAGCGCAAGCCCTCTGATGACGAGATTCAGACAAGGAAAAGTAGGAGTTTAATCATACCATAATTTGAAATGTGTGTGTGTGGCATTACAGATTGTTTATTAGAGTTTTTTTCCTCTGTATATTTGTACCTATTTGTGTCTAGCGCCAACCCGTAAAACAAATAAAACAAGAATTTGTCTGCTGAATGAGCAGTGTGTATTTATGATATTGATGATCTGCGGTTTTGGCAGGCACGGTAGCGCTGGAGGAAGACGCTCAGATACTGAGGGTGATTGAGGCGTACTGCACAGGAGCCAGCCTGCACCAGAACACCACAGGTGTGCGTTTATGTAAGGAAAATGTTTCTTTATTGCCTACTTGGATTGCACATTTTCAACAGCTGATAGAGCGATGAATCAAGCTCTTATTTTTAATTTGTGTGTGTCTGTGTGTGTGTGTGTGTGTGTTTGCAGCGGTGCGGAAAGAGTGCGTCCCTCAGGTGCTTCTTCCAGAGGAAGAAAAGATCATTGTTGAGGAGATGAAGAGCAACGGGCAGACCGTTATTGAGGAAAAGTAAGAATATTATTAGTTTGGAAAATAAGCCTTGATTTACTTGTTATACTAACAGTTTCAAAAGGGGTTTTGTCATTATTTGTGTATGGATGTTTTCATCCAATTTAGGCTGTTGATGCATTATTCTTTACACTGAATGACCTTGGATTGAAAGCCAGTATCACTTTAATATCTAAATTGTGTTTTTACCTGCTTAATACATAAACAGATGTTTTGAAAAGGGAAACAAAATTAGATACTGATGTTGTGTGGCAATATTTTTTTCTTTTTTTCTTTACAGGAGCCTTGTTGATGCTGTGTATGCTTTAAAGGATGAGGTCCATGAACTAAAAAAGGTAAGTGTGAATTTAGTTTGAATAATTTACTGAATCTGCTAAAGCATTTCACTAACACAGTACGTGTAGACATCACACAGATATATCTGATTATATTTCTTTCTTTATGTATTATAATCTTTTTATTATCAATTTCTTTGCCACCATCGGTGTTTGAATGGGTGAATGAGAGGTAAATTGTAAAACGATTTGTCCAGCAAGGTAGAAAGGCCATATTAAAATGCAGTCTATTATAAAGTCGGTTTGCTAGTGCATTGGCCAGTCTGTAGAATTTTTATTTTAGACTTTTCTACATTTTGCAAGCGGGAGCAGTTAGACATCCGTTTAATGCTGTCATTGTCCGTACGTTCTACAGGAGAATAAGTGGATGAAGCAGTTTTTGGAGGAGGAGCAGAAGTCTCGCAAAGATCTGGAGAGAGTGGTTCGAAAACTGGCCAAGCAGAAAAATGATTCTGCTTGGGATGACGGCAGCCACTGAACACATCCATCCGATCATCCTCATGCTAGTGGGGCTGTGTGTGTATGGGTACATTTATGTAAGCGTGCTTGTGGAGGGTCAGGTTTGTGTGTGTGTGTGTGTGTGTTTTTGTGTGTGTGTGTGTGTGTGTGTGCGCGTGTCTGTCTATGTTGCGTCTCCATATTTCAATCACACACAGCAGAGTTGGACTTTCTTACGGCCATGCTTGGAGTTTCTTCACTTCAAGTGCTGGAGCTTCATTTGACATTTTTGATTAAATCTAATCTGTCTTCCTGATCCAACCTCACTAGATGAGACCACACATATAGCTTCCTCGTGAAGCAGCTCAGCTAAACCAAGACTGGTAAAGTGGGACGTTTCAAACATACTTCCTCTTGGCGACTGGCACTGTGAACACTCCCCCAGGAAATGGAACAATTATGGACAAAAACAAGTTCTCCGCTGCTTCTTTTGCTTCAGTTGGAAATAGAAATGGAGTACGAAGCCATCAAGTCCGATAGGTGTTCTCTTGCATGCACTTCTCTTACCAAGGGGACACATTTTATTCTCCTTATTTGTTTTCTTCATTTTCATATCTTATTTGTCAAAAGGACAATGAGGAAATGGATTCATTATGCTTTCGTGAGCATGTGCAATTAGCATTTTTGTACCATTCTAGACATTCGCATTTTCAAAGCAGTTTTGTAGGTGTTTAAGCAATTCAAACAGGTTAGCTCATCATGCTGCATTCAGTAGGTTCCAAATGCAGCCCTTGACTGTTTATTTAAAAATGCACGAATGTACAGTGTTTTTACAGTATGAATTCTGCATCAGAAATGTGATAATCAAGATATTCAGATATATAGTCCAAAGCTATCAGGGATGCAGCTGCATAATAGAATAGGAAAGGCTTACCTATGTATCATTTATAGACAAGAGTACACAAATGATGACAAAGATGTCACCCCTACACTTCTTACTAAAATATATACAAGTGTAATTTTAACACAATTACATAGCCTTGCTTTATTCAGATTTTTTTTTTCAAAGAGTATTCCTTATTTATTGTTCACCCAAGCATTTAATTGTGGTGTTAGCCTTATATATATTGTTTTGCTGCCTTTACATTTGTCTGGAATTACATTGATGTGTAAAGGCAAAACTAAACCTCCTCGTTTTTGGCCAAGGGAAAATAGACTTTTTTTTTCTCATCACAAAAGAGGGAAAATGATTGACTTTAGAATTCAGAATTTTTTGTTTGCAGCCTCTGTGACAGGGTCCTCCAGAACTGATGGAGACAGGAAATAAAACAAAAAATGTAATTGTGGGTGTAGAGTAGAGCTCAACTGTTTAAGTGCCTCCCGAAAGGTGTCGGTGACAAAATGCATGACTTAAATTGGAAGGGTCATAGGTGGTTTGTTGTAATATTTCAATTTGAATGGCTCAAGTTTAGTTGGTGTGTATATAGGGTCTAAAAAAACAAGTATTTGCATGCTTTCTAAGATGAAGCCTCTTTACAAAGACCCACAGCGGTACATTTCCTCATGAGGTTGAGTATGTGCACTGTCAACACTGTGGTCTACTTGCTGCGCTGAAGAGCAGCAATGGATGCTATTGAAATGCAATAAGTGACTGCTTTACTGACCTCAGGGTAAGTCCCAGCATTGAAGGTCAGAAAAAATGCAATAATAATATATTAATTAACCCAATTTCTTAACCAAAAAGGGCCAGACCATGTGGTTAATCCAACACACAGTTAGGCTATTAATTATTTTCCATTTGCCATTATTTAATTGATATTGATGATTGTCCCCTGTCCAGGTCCCAATTTCCATCACACGTGATCCAAAATGTAATAATATTGTACAATCCCCTCAAATGCTGTTTTTGTGCCTCTTTCCAGTGAGGTCAGAGTACTGTGTAGGGTGCAAGGCAGCACTGGTACATCTGCAGCTGAGACGTGTCTTGCTCAAGGGCACTTCAGCAAGAAAAGAAGCTGATCTTTGATTATTCCTGACGGGACGTTTAGTAGGCAGCCAGATTCCTCTCAGTGTTACAGCGATTCTTCTTCCTGTAAAGAAGTCTGACTCTCATAATGTTCACTGTTGAGATTAACATATTGCTGTTCTTGTACCCTAAATAGTTTTAATTAAGTACGACATACTGTTGTGTTCAATTCCCAACAGCCTCAGCAAGCACTTACCGTGGGAGGGGGTTGTACTCAGTCTTCATTATGTTTATCTCCAGACCACTGTGTGTATTGTTTTTGAAAGGTTGTTCTATGCAATTATTGTTGTTGCAAGTATTGTTATGCTTTTTTTTTCTAGACACTCTGTACTCTGCGTTTGGTATTGTCATTCTTTTATTAAAAGTTTAATATAATGTGTGAATATTACATTAATTTAACCAAGTAAGAAATGGAAAATTCCAAATGTTTTAAACGTGTCAACCACACAGCGCGAACTGCATGTTCCCTCATTCATACTGGAAAATCTACCAAGACAGGGCTTTCAATGCAGCATTCGGCACATGTGCAGTTCAGGAATTTGTAGGTTGTTCAGTTTTTGGTAGCAAGAACCCCTTTACAGGATGGAAGGAGTGACTAGAATAGATGACATCCTGTGAGAGTTTGCCACTTCTGCATCTATAAACACCTCCATAAAGATTCACACTTTCCATGCTGATTTTGCACATCATTTTGCTAATGGGCGTGGGGGGGTTTCATTTCTATTCTTTGAATAGTAATGAAACCTGTAGGTTTACTGTGTATGGATTACACGACTCAAACCAGTCTCAAGAGTTTGATGAATGATTCATATAACAGCAAAATGCATGGTAAGCAGCCATTGCTTTGAAAGAAGGACAAATGCATCATCAAAGTGAAAAGTCTGTGGGACAAATTGTCAACAGTAAAAGGCTGATTTGTAATTATCGAGTTAATTAAGATGTGTTCCCTAAAATAATCAGACGTGGACACTGCATTTGCTCATCACAGAGAAGATAATTTGTGTACCAATGAAAACAACATGTAGATGAATGCAAATGTTTCTTTATATACATCCAAATGACCGTTTGTACTGAGTCTTATTACCATCTCTCGAGTGGTAACCTACATCTTTGGTGGGCTTGTTTGCAGAAAATACATCATTGCTATGTGGTTTTCTGCATCCTAGAAATTGAAAATCACTGTCATGCTGACTTAGCAAGAAAATGCTGCAGGTTTTGCGCTGTACAGCAATTGAGGCAAAAGATTATCTTAGTCTTTTAGATATGTCAAATGAGTAGTGGTAGTCTTTGTTTACTGGGGACTAATCTGGATATTAGTAATTGTGATTCATCAAATATTTCAATGCAGATTTTCATTTTTAGGACTAAAACCTTTTTTTGAAATTAACGGCCTGCACATCATTCCTTTACGCCATTTAAAATATTCTGCGTTTTCATACAGATATGCGTCATACTAGGACAAGCACACATGTTGCTTTTTGTAGTCTTGATTTCAGTCGAAGATGTGTACTTAGCTCCTGAAATGGAGCAGATGCAAGACAACGTGAGGAAAAGAGAAGAAATCTTTTAGATTAAATATCAAAGTTTCATTTCACAGCATTACAAACTCATTTACATCAATAAATACAGAACAACCATTCACAATACTGCCACAGAAATCCATGTTATGTTTCTGATTTAGTAATAAATTATACTTTAGGAGTGTTGTCTCTGAAATCCATAAAAAAAGATCAGAAATCCAGTCTATTTAACAGTGTTCTCAGAAGATTTAAATCCAAGTAGATCCACTTAATGAGTTCCCACTTTTTAGCTTAAGTGCATACATGTGTCCACATAGGAGTCCTACAGTTTGTACATCCCAAAGGTTGTTGCTCCATCCTCATAGTTCACCAGTGAAAGGTCTTGTACCCAAAGGCTTAGCTGGTTTCCTCTCTCCAGTGTGATCAACTCTCCCTGTGTGGCCGTGCACAGTTGAGGGATGGATGGATTGTTGACGTTCAGGTTGCAGTAGGCTTGCATCACAACCTTCTCCTTTCCTGTCTCATTATCCCTCAGCTTCACCGTGCTGACCAGTGCGCGCGTAGAGTCGCCTTTGGAGAAGGTCACCCTGGAGTAAACGTAGTAGTCGCCAGGCTGCAGGATAGTCAGCCAGCTGCTGTAGTAGGGTCTGATGTTCCTAAGAATTGAGTGGCTCATATCCCACTGGAAATAACCCACTGGAGAGACAAGGGGAGAAGTTTAGGCAACATTATTGAAAATACGTTTACTCTTAACTTCTTAAAAGGATTGACTCGTTTTACTACTTTACTTGTTATTTTGTTTTAAAAATCTGACATATGTAATTCTGAGAGATTCTTACGTTCAGATGTTTGAGTTGATTTGTGTAAATTCTGCGTAACTACCATCCGTGCCAAGGCTTTGTCGGAAGTTTCCTTCTTTTCTGCTGAGATAAAAGCAACTGGAGAAGAGAACAAACATCTAGTCAGACATTTTTGAGGCTTCATTTTTGTATGCAACTTCATGTAAAAAATGACTTTCAGGAAGAGATAAATGAAATGAACTTACAATTTTCTTTACCTGAGGGATGCTGAGATGAAAGCTGAGGGAATGAAAAAAGTAGACTATGAGGAAGAGGTAGTACAATAAGTTGAATGTAGATTTCCTTATGGATTTTACATGCATGATATTTATAATTAACTATACAATATCTGTGCTTACAAAATGCTCATCTTGTAACAAGACACAGCTGTGAATATCACACTTAGGTTGTTTGATCAAGGCAATGTGTTGCATTGCAACGAAAGCATTTTCTGCAGCAGTGTCATTGGTCTGACTGTTATATTTATCCACTAACCAACATGTGTGAACTGTCAGAAGAGCTAAACGGATCTATTTTTAATACTCAATGTAAGCAAACATGGGCAGTGTGGTATATACAGTCCATTATTAAAAATAATGTTAAACTTAATCAGTAGCTTAATAAAAATGTGACATGTTTTCTTTAAACAATCACCTTTATATAGTCTGTGCAAAGTAAAATATTTTAACTTGCAATGGCTTGTGATAATTACAGTAAAATTACTGGAATAATACATGCAGCAGTGCCAACTATTAGTACAGTAACTTTACTTAGGTTAAAAGAAGAAGAAAAATAGATATATTATTATTTACCATTTTGTCATTGTGGTACAGATAGAGGAATCCTGCGACCGACAGAAATAAATGCAGCATCACTACACCAAGCAAAAACCGGACGAGAGACTTGCTGTGGCCTCGTGATGGAAGTGGAGCCGGGATGAGGACCGGCTGGGACGCGCCGAGGCGCGGAGGCACCGGCGGTGGAGCCAGGCTGGTCTGGTAAGTGTTGATCATGGTAGAGAGGAGTGCTGAAACCTAGACAGGCCTTGGGTCCGTGACATCCCATGCGCTTCTGAACCACTGCTCTCTCAAGCAACTGAGTTTGTCACTCGCTACTTCCTGGAAGCTGCAGATCTGTGACCTCTGGTGAGTTCACGTGTGGACATATGTGTGCGTCTGACACTTTTTCCTCTGCCTTCTGTCAGTAGGTGTCCCTAAACGCCATACAATGCCATGATGCCTCGTATCACTCAGTATTTCTATGTCAACGGCGCAATATTTCTATGCTTGGGAAATAAAAAACAAATTCCCAAGAAGTATAGTACATAATGTAGTATAAATAATAGTAGCATGTTTAGTTTTTAAAGTAGGCGACATTACACATTACATTACACAGAGCATATGCAGACCTATTGAGTGTTAAATTGCATTTGTACACAGTTTTGATGCTGTGGGTATTTTCCTGAATCAACAGAATCAACAAATATATGATTTTCAGAGTTATATTGGAAAAAATAAATAACACATTTACAACTCATTTCCCTTAATAAAACATCAATGTAATTGCTCAGTGAGCCATAGGGCTAAATATGGTGAGCATAATTCAATAAAAAAAAGAAAAAAAAAGATATACAATATTGATTTAATTATTTCAGTTTTTAAACTGACAAGAAATTCAGATGGGATGCCTTTAATAAACAAATTGCAATGACCAAAGTCCAGATTATGTAGCCTGTTGAAAGCTTGATTAGTTCGTCCCGGTTCAATTCGACTTAAAAAAGTTTACAAATACACAACGGGGTTGTCAATCTTTCATGACAACCGCAAACTCTGCTTGGTTGTGGTGGAACATTGGCCTGGAAATGTAGCCACTTATGTTTTCAGTCTACCCAGATAGCCTGGTTAGCATAATCTCAAACTTTTTTTATGACATTTTGACATAGTGAGTTACAGGGTGCTGCATAGAATGATAATGCAACTTTGCAGATGCAACTATGTCGTTGTCATATGATTGTTTTGCCTGTGTGGAGGTTACAGACTAAGTTGGTGTTAGTCATTTCTGCACGGCATCTTTTTAGCTTCTGAAAACTTTAGAGCCTGAAACCCCAAACCCAAGTCAAGAGGTTGTCTGGCCCAGTGTAAGTAGTTTAGGGTCAAAATTGAACTTACACGAGCTATATATTTTAAATTGGTTAAATAACTATATATATCAATAAATGTAACACAGTATTGCATCAGCTATAGTGAACCAAACTGGATCAAGTTTTTAGAATGGTCTTTAAATGATTTATTTTGTGCTTTAACCTTCCTAAATATGAATATTATATACTGTACACTATGTATGGTACTAAGTTCACTAAATATTAAGTTTTATTGGAATTTGTTTGTTTGTTGTCCCTGCAGGGAAATTAGGTTCCAGCAGAAACCACATGGCATTCTGGGGTGTTGTTGAGCTGAGTTAACCCATTTCAGGTGTCTGGAGGAATTGACCAAGAAGCAGAGGCGGTGAGCCTCAAGCGGACCGACGCTACAGGCCACACACGTGGGAGGCAAACATTTTGGAAGACTGATTTACTTATTGAAAATACTGTGATTGAAGAGATGTTGTTTCCCGCAACCTGGCTTTTTGTAAATACACCTTTTTAGAACCTGAACTACAACACGGAGAGTGGGCTCGCAGAGTCCCAGCGCTTACGAAGGACACTGGAAAGAAGAGCTAGAGCAACTACGAATTGAAACAGTGGCTGGGTGAGTCAGTTTAAACACAGCACAATCCCTCTTAGGCAGGAAATAATACACTCATCCAGGTTTCATTATCACGCTAAATGCATCACACAGGGAGAGGAAACCAACACCATTAATGTTACGAGCTAGGTTAGGTTTTTAGTAGCTTTGTTCCTTTATTCTACAAGCCCGGGTTACCTTAGCCTTGAAACAATAGGCTACACAAAGAATAGTCATATGTACATAGTATATAAATACACTCAAAATACCAAATATCAATAAAGAAAATCCCAGAAGTAACTTAATCAGTGTATTGTCTTAACTTGTCTCTATGTTGTCAGGACAATATGTGATCATTTTATAAATAGTGAAAAGTTATGGTCTGTAATTGTTGTATCAGTAGTTATACTAATATAATTACTACTGCTCTGTTGCTGTTGAAATCAGCGCTCCTGTTTGCTGTGGTCACTGAGTATTGTGGAAAAAGATTAAGAAACAAAAAGATAGGATGATACTTTCAAATCAAAAACACCTGTACATGGTTTTGGTTTCTTGGAAACTGATAAGTATGGGTGGATATTATTTTTACATAAAAAGGTAAAAGACATTTGTTGCATCTGAATGTCTGTCAGAGAACTATGGACTGCTTTGACGTGGTCAAACCTGCATCAAACACATTCACGTATTTTCAGAGCATACATTCAAAACATATAGTACATTGGTACTTGAATGTAGTAAATATGCATCAAAGCAGAGGCTGAACTATGGCACTTTTACATTCAAATAAATAAGAGTCGACAGTGAAATATATCTTTGTATGTAAAATCAATAGCAGCGTGTTGGGAAATGTGTGTCTTTTAGTTGCACTCTGAATTCTATTATTATTCTATTATTAGACTATTGACTCTTTTATGGAGTGTAGTGGACAACGAGAGTGTGGCACTCATTGTGTCTGCTGCAGAGGGCAGTGCTTCCGGAGCAGCTGAGGATCTGACGCTGTGAAAAGCTGAGGCAGGCTTGTCTGTGGACAGGGAAGGAACCAGAGAACCGTGTCCTCGGGGTTGGGAGCTCCTCTTCTTGAACAGACCGGGGTTCCCTGCTGCACCTCACGAAGGCCACGAAGCATGTATAAAACTGCAAAAGTACAAAAGACTATCTTAGACATCTAGGTTACATTTAACCATTGTCTTAACAGCAATGAAAAGCTGGGAATAATTATGAATAGAACCTAACTACACAAAGACATTTCCAAGGATTTCAAAATGTCATATGACCGGCAAATCAACTAATCAAAGCATACTGGTTTAACTAAAGAATAATCAGTAGGCACACACTGCATCTCGCCCCATATACACAGCTGTAGCAGAAAGAGAGCTCTTGTGGCTACCGCAGACTGAAGTATGTCATCGAGTGTGCTGTATGTAGCACCCTGATAAGTGGTACTGAAGAGACATTGAGAGTTACAATAATAATCACAACTGAGACTGAGCTGCATCTTCAATGTCACAGAGGCCACGGTTCCATTGAGTCCTCCTCTGTGGATGAAACACTGTCCCTTTTCTCCATGCTTTATATTTAGATAAGGCTGTTCAGTCATATGCACTTCAACCAACAGATCTTACACAACATACTTCAATCTGGTACCATTTGCAACATTTTTTTTTTTTTTCAAAGTATGTTTATTGCTCAAAACCTCATACATTATCACAGGCTGTATTGGGAATAACAAAGGGTAGCAGGTTTGACTTTTTTTTTGCTTTTTTTAACAGAACAGAAGCACATACATTCCCACCCATTTCCCTCCCTCCGTCACCCTTTAACCAGATACGGAACATGTATCTCCCATTTGTCTAATCCATTTGCAGCATTGACAGTGATTCTGGATCTGCCTTCATCACCACTCTGCACTTAGCTCTCACCTGGTTGTTGAAGAACACGTAGACAACCGGGTTGACGACAGTGCTGAACTTGGCCAGGACCGAGGGCACCACACTAGCCAGAGGAGTGACCAGTCCTGATCTACCGAATGTGGCAATCAGCGCCATGATGCCATAGGGCATCCAGCACAACATGTAGCAGGACACCATGGACAACACCATTGCCAAAATGTGCTGCTCTCTTCGCTGAGCTGCCAGCAAATTGATTTTACCAACCTGGAGGCATGAAAGAGGAGGTTAAACCTATCTTGACAATGATTTTCCTATTCACTTAAATACTAAGAAAAAACATTGATAATGTTTATGTCATTTGCAAGATCCCTCTTTGAGGGCCTGAGGTAGGTGGAACCAGGTAGACTGTTTGAAAAGTAGATGAGGTCAGTTTTAAAGTGCCTCTCCAATATGCATTGAGCATTTCTTTATTTGGGGCCCTCCAGTGGTAGTGTTAAAAAAGACACTGTGACACAGCAGTGCATGCAGACACACACCTCCCTTGCCCCTCATGGATCAAACCTGGGGAAACTGAGAAGAAGGAGCAGGATAAAAGCAACAGGTAGACTGATTCAGAGGAGATTGTTGTAATTTCTCTACAAACTTTAACAATGTCAAAGAAAGAGGGTATTAATCACAAAAAATACATTGAACACAACTATACACATAGATCCCTTAAGTTCCATTTGCTGATGAAGACTGTGAGATGTGGTTCAAAGTTTTGAAAAAGCTATTAAGTGAACCATGAGTTTATATCATTTTGAATGCATTATGTACAGTGAACTTAAAGTTTAGTGCTGCTCTTCCATAATGCAATAGATATATTGTTTTCTTCCCTCAGATGGTTCCATCTCCCAAAACGCTGGATCCTACAATTGTCCTAATGCAATTGGATAGTTTCTTTTATTAGACCTTGAGAGATGTGTGGCATCTTTCAACAATAGACCCCTAGTGTTTAATGCTGGCTTTCTGTTATACATTTTTTTTTTCACAATTTAGAAAACTACCTCCATAGTCACAGAATCCTCATAATGACAAGTAAACTGAAGTTGATGTATAAAATCAGTTAAGCACCACTTTAATATCAACAAGGGCTCCAACTATGTAAGTTATTTTTTTTATTTTGTGCTTTTTGGCAATTGTTCCCCCACTTTTTTTCCATAGACAAAATCCTGGTTCAAAATGGTAGTGCAATAATTATTAGGCCTACATATGTATTACGGTTACACTTTAGTGTGCATTGATTGAGAACAAGATACACCACTGGGTAGACACTGGGTATCTAGAAGAACAGATCCAACATGTATGAGTAAGTAATGGTCATGTTACAGTTGCCATAGAAACATAAAAAATACATTATTGACGTTATGCTGTCAGCACTGTGGCCCCACTGCCCTGTTTTTTTCTTCTGATGAGGTGAGTAGCATTGGGCTAAAAATAGTCCATACATCATAACCCAAGTTGGGTGGATCTGTGGGGATTGTCACCTCCTCAGTATTGATTGCATACCCTTGTGGCTGGGATCTTTTATAATTACCACTGTGATGCTCATCACTGTGCTTCATGAATAAATGAGCATGTGGGCCCGCCCTTCCTGTAAAATTAGACTCCTGCACATCTCTCACACACTCAATTACACAGCCTTGTGCGATATTAGGTCTCCACCTCTGTTGCTCTGTCTCCTCAATCCGTTATCATGCAACACGTTTTCTGACAATGTTCAGTTAGCAATGATATCTGCATGGCTGAACTTGTGTTCTTTTTCAATGTTACCCACAGAATAAATCCCACTATCAAAAATCTCACTCACACTATCAATTCTGTCTCTTCTGAACCATAAGATAAAAATATGAAACACAAAGAGGGCTTTTTTGTAATTGAGTCTTTTGTTTGGGAATAAAATTATATATTTTTGTCTCCATTTGTCAATTTGACAACCCAATGCCAGTATGAATCGGTAAATCTCAAAAGACTGTGTGTAGACAGCATCATCATTTAAATTTAAATGCAATGCTGTCATAGAGAGAGAGACAAAAAACTCCAAGCTTGAGCCACACTGAAGCTGTTGTTATAAATGTCATCGCTCCTTCTGATGTGTCACTTTAAGGCACCTTTGAGAATAAATAGTTTGCCTTGTTAAGCGTGTAACGGAATAATATGAACTCACCCTCCTGATTGCCATCAGGATCCGGCCGTATGAGTAGACCATGAGCAGAAGAGGCAGCAGCAGACAGAAGATGAAGAGACACAATACGTAGGAGATGCTGGTGGGTGAACGGAGGTGCCACTGGACGGAGCATGTGGTACCTGGTCCCTCGGGCCCATAGCTGCTCCAACCCAGGATGGGCGGCAAGGTCCAGAAGAGAGAGTAGACCCAGGAGCCTCCAACACATAGCCAGGCTTTCCTGAAGTTTGAAATGTCAACCAGGGAGGAACACAGCACTGCGGTGTAGCGCTCATACGAGAGAACTGACAACGAAACCAGGGACACAATCCCTTAAAGAACAAGACAGGAGAAAACAGAAAAGTAAATTACAAGATTCTTCCTTACGAAGACCCTGGCGACTCACTGCCTTGCAATGAGGGTCAAAACCAACCTGCTGACATTTTTTTCAAAACCAATTCTAACAAAATGGTTAGTAGATAAGAGAACCGCTTTGAATTCATTAAGGCCTCAGTTTCAATGACTAAATAAATAAATGTATAAAATAAAAACTAATTCAATTAAGAAATAATTATTTTTTTAAATTAAAAATGTCAAAAAATTAAAATTGTCAACAGACTTTGTGATTCCTGATGTAAACATGCATATGTGCTTGTTATATGTTCCTACATACAAGGAATTTTGTACAGTCATTTGTGGTTCATACACACTGAATCCTAATTATTTTTGGTGACCTTTCCTGTGATGCCCCCATGAGGTTTAAACTATTACTACTGGAATGTTCACCATGACATTTAGGGCATACATCCAATGGCCCCCGCAGGAATACCTGTAATAACTTTGTTGATTCCCTGACCTTTCAAATTTCGTTTTTAAAATTGTGTCCAACATTTATAGACAAATGCCTGCAAAACCAATGTCATTCCCATCAGCCTTTAACTTTGACATCTTTTTATTTATTTATGATGTAGCCTGTAATGTTTATTTTCTGTGGGGAATGTATGTGTATGTATTTAATGCCATAACTCCTTTGTGTATGTTCCTATCTAGAGACTGCTGAAGAAATCTAACTATTGAGCTACTTCCTGACTGACTGTCCCGGTAAACAAACAAACAAACAAACAAATAATGAAAAAAGTCCCACATTCAACACAAGACGGTGGCCAACAAAAGTTAACAGACAAAAAGTTCTATATTTGTGCTCATCGCCACACATGTCACTCACCAAAGAGGGAATTGGCGAACCCGTACCACTTACAGCCGTACTCTCCAATGAGCCATCTCCCGTGCAGACTCGCAGCGAAACTGAACGGTGTGCCGAAAACGCACACGAGGATGTCGCTCAGACTGATGTTCAACAGGATGATATTGATGGGCGTCCAGAGCGAGCGAAACTTGGCGAAGATAAGAAGAGCGAGGAAGTTGTTAAAGATTCCCGCAACTAAAATGAAGCCGAGGCATACTGCCACCACGGTGTGGCCGGTCCGGCTCAGCCCGCCGGGGCTCAGGGGCGCCGGGCAGTCCCGCAGAGTGGCGACGGTGCTGAGGTTGGAGCTGGAGAGAGAGCTGTCTCCGGTGCTGAAATTGCAACCGCGTATGTGGACGACCATAGCAGTGAGAGGAGAGCAGTGGGCTGGAGAGAAGCACAAAGCCCTGGACAGCCCCACTGCAGGAGCTCAACACGCTGCGATAGTGGTTACTCACTGTTAGGGTTGTCAGAGTGTGAAGAGAGTTGAGTGCCCTGTTCACTTCTTCTACCTGCAGCCCTATTATGTAGGCTATATAAAATACCCTTCTCTCTCTCTCTCTCTCTCTATCTCTTTTCTCTCTTTATCTTTCTCTCTCTCTTTCTTTTTCTTTCCCTCTTTGCCACGCAAAAACACTCACTGTTTTTGTCTTTTTTTCCAAATCTCTCCAGTTATTATGTATATTGACCCTTTTGATCGCAATGACCTGTGTAAACACAGTTAATCCCCCACAAGTACTGCTTTCCAGCAGTGAGTGCAATGCCTCTTAAGGTGTTGTGCTTTGCTCATTTTGAGACGTGCCCCAAATTCACATTATTACAACGACTTTTATTGGCTTTTAGGATTTTCCATGGCAGATAGAGGCCAGATTAAGTGATTGTCCAAAAAGAAGTTGTCATATTCCATTTAGGAGAGCATGTGCCTGGGGCGTTCCGCTCCAGAAACACACACTTTGGTTGCATGATTTTGCTAAGCTGTGCGTTTTGTATTCATTGTTGCTTTTATATTTCTCCTTGGTTCACTTGAGCACAAAGTAAGTCACCAACAAAGTTTCACATCTGTTCAGCATTTTCTTTTCTTTACAGCTGTAACCACCGTCACAGGTCCAGTGTTTTTTTCTTTATATGTTTTATCCTTTTTAGATTATGAATATCTTTAAAATATAAAACACTAAGGCACACCCGTCGCTATGGGCGGGCCATAGGGGGCCGGGCCCGCCCCCCAAAATGCTTGTGCCCCCCCACTTGAGGCAC
>NC_048416.1:19287734-19317061 GCF_013103735.1 Etheostoma cragini
GTACTGTAGGCTAATAATGTGCCCTCCCATGCATTTCATATGCCCCCCTTAAGACTGAGGTCTGGCGACGGGTCTGCACTAAGGTATGACTTCAAAGTTAGCAGAGATGTGTAGTTAATGTAATCTGTAGTAATTTAACTTCAACATGCAAAAACTGCAGTATGGTCCTTTAAAAGTCTTCCATCAAAATTAAAAAAATTCACCCATGAAAAGAAACCAACAATGCTAAAACATTAAATAAAATCCCTATTAACCTTTATCTAATAATAATAATAATACATTTTATTTAGAGCCGCTTTTCTCGGCACTCAAGGACACCATACAGGATATATATACATTAAAATCAGTAAAAAAAATACGTTACACAAAAACGTGGGGAAAAAAGTGGAATAGGCAGTTTTGAACAGATGTGTTTTGAGTTGTAACTTGAAAAGGGCAAATGAATCGATGTTTCTAAGTTGGTGTGAAAATATGACTCTGACACAGAACACACCCAACTTTCTTTTTTCCTCTGCACACGCTAGATCTAATGCTGATGAAAGTGACACTGCTGGTACTGTGAAGATGAAATGCATTCATGTGAAATCTTATGACTTCAGTGGATACATGTCTAGGGGGACTCACTACTGGAAAATCAATATAATCTCAATTGCTATGGGCACTAGTGTCAGCTGGAACCCACAAGGAGTGATTAGGAAAACTAATGCTACCTAGTCTTACTTTTCGGTCAATATCACTGGCTTGGACACATACACATGCAGTAAATGCCCATTGAGCTCTGATAAAGCATTAATGCAGACCCAACTGCCTCATCCTCTGCCCCCGAGGTGGGCCTCGGACCAGCTTTGTTATGTCTAATACAAGGGAGGAAGATGGATTATGATTTCAAGTCTGCATGGCTGCTGAATCCACACTTACCTCCTGGAGAAATGCAAATTGTCTAGTGTTCCTCACACCATGGTGCCAATCTGCTAACTATATTTTTAGAAAAATAGACCAGAACGATTCTTACATCTTTAATGAGAAGTCTCTCCAATCCATAGCTGCTACAGTTCCTTTCACACCTGAGTCTGGCCTATCTTCCACTTACTTCCTGTGAGCCTTTAGGTGTAAGGCAAAGAAGAATGAATTGTTCTCCTACTTGGCACCTGCATCTGGTGGCCAGGTCATGCTCATGTGGGCAAGTATAAAAAAACCTTGAAGGAGATGATTGAGAGGAAGAGCCAGTGATGTGAACCTGTGGTACTTTTTTATCAGACTTCTGTGTTTATCATGGATTATCCATAACAAGCACCATGTTTGAGATCAGGGTGGTTCATAAGTGTACCTGATCATCAGATCTGAGGCCGTATGTCCTGAACACTTAGGTCCCCTGTCTGCGAGGTCTTCAACTCCAGTCCGGGTTAATTTTCCATGTGTCTCAGGGGAGGTTGTGGACCTGGAATTTAAGTGGGCCATTTGATTTACTAGTCCATCTACTGTACAGTTCCCCCCTACCCTATGGTAATAAGCTTTGGGTGATGCCAAAAATGAGATTGCGGACACAAGCAGCCAAAATAAGTTTCCGCCTTAGGGGGGCTAGGCTCAGCCTTAGAGATAGGGTGAGGAGCTAGGACATCAACAGGGAGTTTGTTCATGTCCAAAGGGGCCAGTGGAAGTAGTTTGGGGATTGGATCAGAATGCTTTTTGGGTGCCTTCCATTTTCCTGGCATGTCCAACTGGTAAGCAGAGATGTGGACTTTTTAAGTCTTGGGAAATGTTGGTCCTCAGAAGACCTCTGGATACACAAACCTGTCATATTTCTGAGGTTGTTTTTGACCTGAGCCTGGAAGCCTGTAAGACTAAATGTCAGTCAACCAGATTTCTGAAATGATGAGGCGTTGTAAAAAATAAGTTTTTTTGCATTTTTGTTGCTTATTTTCACCAAGTGGTAAATATGGATGAACAGATGTTGTGCAGATCCAGCATGATATCAGATGACAATATGCATCTATGCATCATAAGTCTATATACATCCACATATGGTTTTATGCATAATTTCTGCCAACAAAGGTTTTATGTGTATGTTCCTCAGTTGTGATAGTTGAAGTTTTTTTCCGTTTTCTAACATGATCCCAATTTAAACACAGGCATTAGTTAAGACCTTGGCCTGATAATGAGCTGTTTGAGCGCAGATACATGGAGGGCCCCCTAGTCTACCAATGCCTGCATCTAGCTTGGGGTCTATGGACCCTCTGGACCAGTGTGCTCATTTAGTAACACATCTATGGTTGATCAGAGGTATCCAAAGTATTCACATTCAATACTCAGGTAGAAGCATAGATACTAGGGTTTAAAAATAAGGTACTGGTTTCAAAACTACTTAAAGTATAAAAGTAAAAGTAATTTTAGGGGCAAAAAATGCTACTAAGGACAAAAGCTCGGGCCTATAGTGTACCACCCCACCTCCCCACAAAACACTTTTCTAAAGGCCATGAGGATTATGTTATATTAAAATGTTAATGTTGAAAATTTGGGATGCACTTGTTTCAGCTGTATTTATGCCGCATTTATGCCCACTAAAAATTAACACATTTTATTACAGTTGAAATACATTAAGAAGCATAGCTTATATCAGCACAGCATCATAAATAATCCCCTCTCATCATGTAGAGATGGCTACTCCTCTATCTGTGGCCATGAAGGGTATATGCAGTAAAACGTGGATAGTGGCATCATGTATCTCTGACTCACTATGAAAAACATGATTAGACTTAATATCAATTCAACTTATCAATTTAATGTGGTTATTTAAAAAATATATAAATATTTACAAGCAGGGCAGGAATTTCCCAGTGGCCTCCTGGGCCATGGCCCCCCAGCTCCCTCAGTTTGGCCTTATGCCCCTCATAAATAATATGTGCTTAGGCTACAGAGAGATAAGACTCATCATGCAAATTAACTGTTTTTGATTCAAGCATAGTGATCATATGAAGACACATTGTTTTAAACTGTTGTTTGGCTGCTTTTTAAACAATATTTATAACAGAAATAACCCATGTGGCCTGATCAAAGTTTACATACCCTTAAATGTTTGGCCTTGTTTTGGGCACAGAAAGTTACACACAAAGGTGAAAATGGCAAGTAAAGGTTATTTCCCACACCTGTGGCTTTATAAATTGCAATTAGAGCCTGTGTATAAATAGTCCATGAGTTTGTGAGCTCTCACGTGGATGCACTAAGCAGACTAGATTTTGAGCCATGGGGCGCAGAAAACAACCTGCGTAACAAGGTATTGGAACTTCACAAAGCTGAAACAGGATATGAAAAGATATCCAAAGCTTTGCAAAGGCCAGTCAGTACTGTTCAATCACTTATTAAGAAGTGGAAAATTCTTGGATCTCTTAATACCAAGCCATGGTCACGTAGACCGAGAAAGATTTCAGCCAAAACTGCAAGAAGAATTGTTCGGGATGCAAAGAAGAACCCAGAGGTAACGTCAGGGGAAATGCAAGCTGCTCTGGAAAAAGATGGTGTGGTTGTTGCAAGGAGCACAATACAACGGTACTTGAACAAAAGGAGCTACCTGGTTGAGTTGCCAAAAAGAAGCCTTTACTGTGTCAACGCCAAAAAAAGCCTGGTTACAATATGCTCAAAAACGCCTTGACGCGCCTCACAGCTTCTGGCACTCTGTAATTTAGAGTGACAAGACCAAAATAGAATTTTCTGGTCACAACAATAAGCGATATGTTTGGAGAAGGGTCAACAAGGCCTATAGTGAACACAATACCATCCCCACTGTGAAACATGGTGGCTCACTGATGTTTTGGGGGTGTGTGAGCTCTAAAGGCGTAGGGAATCTTGTGAAGATTGATGGCAAGATGAATGCAGCATGTTATCAGAAAATACTGGCACACAATTTGCATTCTTCTGCATGGAAGCTGCACATGGGACGTACTTGGACTTTCCAGCACGACAATGACCCCAAGCACAAGGCCAAGTTGACCCTCCAGTGGTCACAGCAGAAAAAGGGGAAGGTTCTAGCGTGGCCATCACAGTCTCCTGACCTTAATGTCACCGAGCCACTCTGGGGAGATCTCAAACGTGCGGCTCATGCAAGACGACCAAAGACTTTGCATGAACTGGAGGCATTTTGCCAAGATGAATGGGCAGCTATACCGCCTGCAAGAATTTGCATGCAAGTATTAAGAACTAAGGGTATGTAGACTTTTGAACAGTGGTTGGTTCATTTTTTTCTTTGTTGCCACATTTTGTTTTATGAGTGTGCCATTCTGTTAGGACCTACAGTTTGATGTGAATCCCATAACAGATAAAAGACTTTTGTTTCGCCTGCTCATTCATGTTTTCTTTACACATGGTATATACTGTATGTTACCAATTCTTCAAGATTATGCAAACTTTTGAGCACAACTGTTCAGCTGATTTCGTCGTTTTCTCCTTTGCCTCTTTCTTGTCAATGCGGTTTAGTGTCTTTTTTGAGATAAAGACATGAATATGCATGTGAAGTCTTTTGCTCAGATTCATGAAGCTGCACATGCGCCTTGTTCTGTTTTATAAATTTGAATCATTGTGGAGCTGTGTGCACGCACGCCTCATTTTATCTCCTGCAATTTTCCATAAATTGATATAGAAACACCCTTAAACTCCGTCTACATATTGATCATTTTGCTGCTTTACCACTTATTAGATCTGTCAGTGAATAATTTCGTTCTTAAATTCCTTTTGACTGAAGTAAACATCAACCATCTTGTCTACGTCCAATATTGACACAGTTAAAAAAGTGCCATAAGTGAAGAACTTTAAAAAACCTCGTAAAGCCTCAAGTGAAGTTCATCTCAAGGTTAACATGCTCCAATAACGAACTGACCACTGAGGTAATTCACATTATGAGTATGCTAGGAATCTGTATTCAACAGTAAATAACGTTTGAGATTTTTTGTTTGTCTGCTCAAATATTTATTTAGGTCATGATTCCAATTTTATACAGTGCATTCCACAAAAGTTTAAGATTACAGAAAACAAGTCATTAACACAATATCACGGTCCTTCATTTTGTTTAGTTTTTACATATGAAATATTCTCAAAGCAACTAAAGCTTATTTAGTGTAAGCTATATAGATATTTGCATTAATATTTGTACACTCACAAACGTTTACACTTTGACTCACAGTAATGCTGGTCTATTTACTGGTGCAGGCCCAGAGAAGAGAAGCGCCTGATCCAACGGGAGCTACAACATATACAGTGCTTTGAGATCTGCAAGAGGAGCGACAGAGTTGAAGAACAGGTTTGTCAGAGAGTGTTCTCTTCCAAAAAAGTTGTTGCTGTTAGTACATGCTGACGTACTGAGGTCATTTCCCTAAAAAAAAAAGCGCTGTAGTGTTTCTTCTGTGTATGATGATTCTCAATGTGGCCTGTTTGACAAAATAACACAATAACAATGAGATCGGAACAGAAAGCCGGGTGGCCTTACAGAGTGTGTGGTGAAGTATGTGGTGTAGTTGAAGCTGTTCCCTGCCTCTGCTGCTTCAGCTACTCTCTCTTCAATACCAGTACAAGTCCTTCTTGTCCAGATGCCGTCCTGACAGAAAGGAGACAAAATGGTTTCTAAGCAACTCTAATGGATGTACAAGAACAACTTTGTGATTAAGTACCCCATGTGAGTAAATATTAGCTATAATACATATGTCACAAAACCTTTCACGCTGTAGCGTATCTCGAAATAAAATGCACAAATTCCTGAGTGGTTTTCAAGAAAGGATTAAGGAAGTCAGGAACAGGTAATTAAGAAATACCTAACAAATAGTTTTCTAACTTAGATAATAGGTTGTTTATTCTAATTATAAGCTAGATGTTTGTAAACCTGGCACATCATCATTTACCATGTATGTGGTGAGTGGTAATGCATCAAGATTGTAACAACTGGGTGTGAATATTAGTAAACTTTTTAAGGGTTTTCATTAATTACCAATGCTTTTCAGTAAAAAAAAAAAAAAACTCAGTTGGTAATTGTAAGTGATGCCTGTACTTTACTTGAAGGGACAAAAAGAAACACATATGTACGTGACAGGGAAGGAATGGTTAGTAATTGGTTACGTGGAATTTAGCAACTGGTTAAAGGCAAATTGATGTTACCAGGGGTTATTTTCTCAGACTTTGGAAAGCTCCTCCAAAGCTATTAACATAGTACCTCATCTTTAGATATCAATAAACAAATGATTATCTATTATAAGGTCATTGATTTGTTTCAAAGATTTTGTGGACCTTTTGTATGTAAAAAGCAATCTTTTGCATGTTATTGGTTGCAAGACATTTTTAAAGATGTTATATTGCAGCTGAAGGCCTACCGGGTTCAAAGGCTACTGCAGGGTCCACGGAGTCTCTATATCCTTGAGGCACTGCCCAGCTGGAATGTAGTATTGGCTTGGAGCTAGAGGCCATGCTGGGTCCCATCTCACCCCGGTCAGAATGGAGTAGGTTGAGCAAGGATGTGGCGTATTGCTGTCCAGTAAGATTTAACCCTTCTGGGGACAGAGAGTAGGTGATGGAAGTCAACCCCGGGCCCTCTCCTGCCCTGGTTGTGAACGAGGTCCAGGAGCCAGGAGCGTCATCTGCAGGGCCGAAGTTCAGGTGACGTCCTGCTGCAGGAGGGACCTGTGACTCTGAGTAACAGTCAGGAGCACTCCTCTGACAGGGGCTGGTTTCCTCTGCGGGGGACATACAAAGAATCCACATAGTAAGGATGAATGTGATTCATTGTCCCGCTTTTAGTCAGATAGATCATACACTGTTGATTGTTTGTGCTTACCCAATTTAATAGATTTACAAATTGTCTTTGTCTTTGCTGCTGGTGCCTTGGCTTTGCACACTGTGCTGAGAGCTCGGGTGAAGTGAGCATCCACCATGCTGTTGATGTCCCCCTGAAAGTAAGTCAGGATGACACAACGAGAATGCTCCTCCACCTTCACAGCCATGGGACTTTCTGTTCTGTCCTCCATGGGTCAGCTGTGACTGAGATAAAAAAAGATCGTTAACTCTACAACATACATGCAACAACAGATTTTATAATTCTGCTGTTTTTATTTCCAGTGTGTCTGTAAATACATAAAAAAAGACAACTTAATCCATGATGTAGCCTTCGTCTTTCTTTGCTTATAGTGATGAAAAGGTTTTTATACATATAGCCTATGAGCCCTGAAACTCCTAAAAACCTTATTCTCTTGCCAATTGTTGGAAGCAATTTAAAATGATCTGGATGACTCACTGCCGAAAAACACAGTAAGAGTGTAAAGTGGTGTTGTTTATTTTTATTTTAGTACATTCCAAGGCTTAGTATTAACAAGTTATACTAACAATTTATGAAAATCCCGGAATGGTGCACAATGTACGTTGACTCCAGCAACAAATAATGAGGAACATGTTGACATCAGGAAGAACTAACTAACTAAAAGAATGGCCATTATACTGTAGGTTTGCACTGCAGGATGTTTAAACAAGGGTTCAGAAATGCATATTAAATGTTGCTGATTTGGAACAAGATCCCAGCCACTAAAGAGTTAAGTGTAAATAACCACATTACATCCATCCTGTAGCACATTGAAAAAGAATCTTAGTAAGTTAATGAACTGCTGTTTGTGAAAGAAGAACCAAAGCATTGAGTCAGTTGTATTTTAAGTAACTTGCTTCTCTTACCTGACCTAATGAATGATCGAAGATAACCAGGGAGTGTGTCCTTGCATTAGTCGATCAAAGTTGATGTGTTCACAAACATGAGCCGAAATTGTTTGCAAAAAAGTCAATCAATGTCATCAACTTTCATACGGACAAAATATTTTGCTCACTGAGCCTCCAAAGTTATATGGTGTGTTAAACTGGGAGGGTGTCTGTTCATAGCTGTTTGTGGTTAGAAGGCAGCTATGAACAGAATGTTATCCAGCAAGTTCCTCCAGAACCTGACTGACACCTTGTTAAAACATTCCTTAGTAGCACTGTCAGAACATTAGACACAGTTAAAAACAGCTCTGAAGTTGAATTGCCTGTAATAGAGGTTACATTTAATATTGTATTCTTTAAACTAAATGAATGGACATTACAACATAAAGGGTAACCTCATCAACATGTTACCCGTTACAAACAAATGTAAAATCAGTGGGTTTAAATCTTCACACACAAAAAAAGCAACACTCAGAGGCTCACAAAACTTACATTCATATTTTGTTATCATTGACATTGAGTATATCTTTAAAAAATGTCTTCAAAGGAAACATAATGAGTAGGTTAGCTTTCATGCATATGGACACATGGTTTCATATCTTACAAATTGCAAAAAAAACACTCATTAATACAATTTCTAATGTACTGCACTTGAAAACAATTCTTGATTACGATACTGTCTTTTCCATAACGTTTAAATGGCATGTCCTCATAATGGCATCCTGTGCAACATTTACTTTATTATTAAAAGTTTTACAAACACATAGCATGTCTTTATACATTTTTTTCTCATTCAAATCTACAGTGTAAGCAGTTTTAAACCTTGAATATGAAGTGTTTGCTACATTAAATATGGGCCGCTTGTATGCGGTATTTTCATTATTTTCATAGCTGGTTAAGGAGTGTCCACGGACCTGTTGTATCTCACTGATCAAGCGGTTTAATTTATCTTTCTCTGCCCATCACAGACATGTAGCTGTTCTATTTTCTGCTGGCACTGTTTGTGATTGCTCAATGGGCCTTGAAGGGGAGAACGTTACAGAACGGTACACACAGAGGCTTGCTCACGCACCCTGGTGGTGGTTTGACGCTAATCCTGTAGAGGAGTCAGAGATCTTCCTGAGGGTGGAGGTGTTGTCAGAGGCAACTGAGTCAGAGTTAACAAGATGGTTCTTGTTGCACTGACCACCCACTGTCACAGAGCGGCTCCAGTCTGAACACACAGGGTACAAGAAAGAGAAAACAATGCATCATTCTGTTTGAAAACACTCCCCCCCCCCCCCCCCCCCCCCCCCCCCCCCCAACCATCTGGCAATTATACTGCAATATTTGTTCACAAACAATATGGACCTGAGTGATCACTGAGTTTGAAACGTCCACAGCACAAGTGTATTCTCCACTGTTTCCTCACATTTTCCTTCATCAAACAGTGGAGCAAAAAGACAAAGAACCCTAGGACAAAAGGCCAGAGTTAGTCGACAAATGCTACAACATGATGTGTGAGGTGTTTTTTTCCCATTTCTCTTAGCACTTTGTTTTATTTTATTGTTTCTTTTTCGCGTATTAGCTTCAACTGCACCCTCAAAAGTAACTTTTTCTTTAAAAAAAAAAAAATGCTTAGATTCTTCTTGATGAAGTTATGAAATCCTTTTAAAACCAAGGAGATAAACTGTAAAAATGCACGTTTGTTATTTGGAAAAAAGAGCAAAATAACACACATGCTAAGTCTAGACATTAACAGTGACAGATGTGTTAAATAAATGACTCGCTCTACTCCTGTAACTGATATCTTCTCATCCTTTCCGTTACAGTTCATATTTACCCTGCAAGCTGTTACAAATGGAGAACAGGTACATCAGGACCATTCTGCCTGGCCCAAAAGAAAAAAAGCCCAGTAGCCACGTCAGGCCTAAGAGGACGGTGAGACTGGCCACTGCTCTTAAGTCAGGCAAAGAGCTGGCTCTGTTTGCTGACTGCTTATTGGCCCTCATATGTCTGATCTGGATCAGAACCCCGATGAACACAGAGATGTTGCACAGCAGGATCAGAAGGACAAATGCCACCACAGTCACGTAGAAGAAGACGTCATTCTGCAGCCAGCAGCTGGCAGGAGGGAGAGGGTTGGTCACAAGTCATTTACACTGGGATTTGTGATAAATGCCATATATTACATGCTTTCTCAGTGCTCAGTAAGACACTGCTGAGTGTTGGATTTCTTGTCTATTGGTTGTTGTTTTGTGCAATCTTCTCATCTTCAGCAAAAAAATTCATTCATCAGGCACTCATATGACTTGATCTGACAGTCTCTATCACACAATTTAGACATGATGCTCCAAAACTAGAGATAACTGACCCTAGTTTCAACTACAGACCAGTGCTTGTACTTACAATTGGTCATTAGACTGAAGCATCACTGCAGCCTCTTCAGGGGCACTGCCATAAGCATCTTTATCTATGGCCAGCACCAGGCTGACGATGACCAGAGGAACACCTGTGGGAAGAAAAGTGTAATTCCCAAACTGACTGACTAAGAAAACGCAACATTTTTTTAAATATTTTAATAGCTGAATTTTAACAGTTATGCTTTTTTATGTGTATTTTTTATCATATATAAAATAGAGACTATTTTCTACACTTACACTTCCATTTATGATTTTAAATTAATAAACCCAGAGAATCACCACACAGAAGATCAGAATAAGTAAAGACATTTTTTGTTCAAGGACATTTCTATTTTCTATAGAATAAATTACACAGTTATTTCCAGGGTATTTCTTGGAAAGACTAAAAATCTATGGATTTGTAACAAAAAAAACACTAACAAAAAAACTTAACAACTTATCCCCCAGCTGCTCAACCCCAACCAATCAAAATACACTCCTAAACCCAATCAGCCAATCCGAGCCAAAAAAACGTTCACAACACTCATAGACCTGTCTTACCCCATCCTACCGCACATAACTTGAGGATGTAGGAGGGGACATAGATGTTGAAGACCTTGACCAGTGCGAGGTACATGTGCACAGCCTCCAGGCCCATCCAGGTGAAAGAAGCCAGCAGGAAATAGTGCAGCATTGCAGCAGTGGCAATGCACAAACTGTAGTTGGAGAAGGAGGAGAGCCAGGAGTCCAGAAGGAAGAGCATGCTCAACCCCAGCAGGGCAGCTGACAGGTTGATGAGTATCTTAGATGGGTAGTCTCGGCGCAGCTTCCTCAAGTGTAGCGACAGATGCAAATAGGCAAAATTTGATTACTTAGCACAATCTCCTATGAGGCAGCATTGCATCTAATGCATAATCTCCGCTTTGTAACCTCTTCCTTCAGACTAGGGCTGCACAACATCCAATTTTTATCGCCATTGCTATATTACCGTAACTAGCGCAATACACACATTGTTAAAGGCTGTGCCTGTGCATATTGTGAAAGAGATTTTTTATTAGTAGAAAATGGCATTTAAAATGTAACTATTGTTTAATTTTTTAGTGGTGCCTTTAATGTTCAATTCAATTTTCAATTTCTACAAAAAATAAAAAACATTGTTTCAAATTCAACAAAAAATTCATGTGTTGTTGTCGCGATATTCAACAACCTCATCGCACATCACATTTTTCACTCATGTTGTGCAGCCCTACGTCAGACTCCTCTAGCTGGTTGTTGCAGAAAAGATGGTCTTTGCGATATGGGTTACAAGGGGGTAAGTATGTTAGTGACACTCAGAGTGACTTACTCAAAAGAAAGGTAAGTGAGAAGCGTGATGCCCAGAAAGATGGAGGATATACCACAACCAAGATACGAGATCACTGTCAGAATCTGTCTGTCAGCTTCACTGATGGGTGTTCTGGATACATCCTGAAACACAATATGCAGAAACAGAACAAAATATGTTGTTTGCCTATAATTGTTGCCCTGTAGTGATGGTGTCAAACAATGTTACGCTGCTTGAAAATAGATAGCAGTGCAAGCTGTTACAGTAAAACTCATCCCATTATATTTATTTGTAAACGTATTGAGATAATTATAAATTATTGTTGTATAATTAGCAGACAAATATGTCCAGATTGCACATAGGATGTTGATGCTTGTGCAAGTTGTTTGTTCCCTGGTAATGTGAACAAGGACTCACCAGGAGCACAGCGAAATGTGTGAGATGATCACAGAGACATCTGGTCCGATAGGCAGAAATACTTTGGGTTATACAACCTCTGCTGTTCCAACCACCCTGCCCACCTGGCACACAAACACACACACACACACACACACACTTAATAAAGATGCTCATCAACAGACACAGCTTCCTGTTTTTAGAGACCTTTATTGATGTCACTGTTTCCTAAAAAGAACTATGAGGTTCAATTAGGCTACTGTAAATCATCTAAACCCAACTGTAAATGTGTATAATAAATAATTAAGAACTTACCGTTCTTCTGTAAATCCCAAAACATGCAGTGCACCTTGTCTTCTGGCTGTAAAGAAAACACACAAGGAAGTGATGATGGTTTCAGAGTCAAGTCTTTTTTTCTGATGAACTGAATTACATTTATTTCTCACCTGTTTGGTTGTTTGGTGGCGGAGGGTCACCACCACTCGCTCCTTTAGGTTGCTGACATGGCTGTTATTGATACTGGCAGATACTATAAAGGAATTCATGGTCAAGCTACTCTGTGATGCATTGGTTATGTGTGGGTCCTGTTAGAAATAAAAGG
This sequence comes from Etheostoma cragini, assembly GCF_013103735.1. Classification (NCBI taxonomy): domain Eukaryota; kingdom Metazoa; phylum Chordata; class Actinopteri; order Perciformes; family Percidae; genus Etheostoma; species Etheostoma cragini. The sequence continues at coordinate 19,300,150 of NC_048416.1, forward strand.
GTCACAGTAGGAGACAGGACAAGGATTAAGTAATTTGGCAATAAAATGTGCTGCAGTGAGAGAGAGAAAGAGAGAGAGAGAGAGAGAGAGAGAGAGAGAGAAAGAGAGAGAGAGAGATAGAGAGAGAGAGAGAGAGAGCAGATTTGTCATCAGATTTGTCATCAGATTTGTTATTATTAATATGATAAAATATGTAATATAAGAACCTGGCTCAGCTCAAAATCCTCTACAGCTTACAAATGAAAACAACATATCTTGTTTGTTTGAACCACACAAAAAAGTGCAAAAAAAATTGTCTGCCAGGTGGTTAAAGCAATGTCACTATAGGAAGCCACTGCGTCCAGCCAGGAAATTAGCTGTGTCCCAGTTATTCTGGTACAACCCCCCAACACACACACACACACACACACACACACACACACACACAAACACACACACAAACACACACACACACACACACACAGAGTGAGGCTAGCTGTTGCCACCTGTTTCCAGTCTTAATGCTAAGCTAAGCTAACTTTCTCCCACTGTAGTTTGATACTTATCCCAAAGACATGAGTGTGGTGTAAATCTTACCAAGAAAGCAAAAAAGCTTATTTCCTAAAATGTTCAACTATTTCTTTGAAATGTTCTAACTATAAGCTTTATGTGGTCAGCATAGGATCTTGGAGCCTATTTTCTTCAGCCAAAAAAGAAAAGGAAAAAGACAAGAACAACATAAAAGAACGATGTGACAAAAGTAACAAGAGAACATTGAAATGAAAGTACCTGAAAAAGGCCATCTGTTCTAAAGAACTGAAACTGGACACGAGTTGTATTTCTTTCTCCGGGAGGGAAAAAGTTGATGAGTTCAGAAGGCAAAGAGATAGTTGCATCCGTCTCAGGGAACGGTTCACTTACAAAGCTCTGGTTGACATAAATCTGTGAAGTAAAAGGTCATCATGGACCTGTCAATCTAAAGGAAATGTTTCAGACTACCAGTGCTTCTCATTTGGTGTCTTGTTAAAGCGTAAGTAACACTGTAACTTTAACATTGTTTCCGGGACAAAGATGCAACAGAACAACAGTTGGGTGGAACCAGTTTTGGAGTTAAAAAAATAAATGATTTTCTCTTACGGTTCACAAAAGCAGTAAGTAATATTTACTGCCCCTTTTATTGAATATAATAGCATTCACAGCGTCTCACCTCTGGATTCACGATAGAAGAAACAGAGGAAACACCAAAGGTGAGTCCACTGAAATCATTCCGATCTACATTGAACATGGACAGGGCCAGAGAGGGTGCTGTTATACTGACAGATTCATCTTGAAACTCCATATTGTTCCCCATTCTATCTGTCAGATCAAGGATACTTTTCCAAAGACAAAAAAAACAGAAAGATTATCAAGAGAATAGGATTACAAAAAGGCCGGATTTAGAACAAATTGTAGATTTCTGTAAAATCTCACATGCAAGTGTTCAACAATTATCTTAATATTTTCTTAGATAACGCGGACACACACTTTCCTCTCCACTTACGTGCTCGCCAATGGAGTGATGTCAGTTTTGGAAAGTAGAATATTTGCAATAATATGGACGATTTTGTCACCAACAGCTGGTTTGATTGTGCTGATTTCGACCACTTCACAGAGCTTCTCTACCACTGAATCCAGCTCAGAGGGAGAGAGCTCTGCACTGTTACTTAACTGAACATCTACTAGGTCCTGAATCATGTCCACAACCTCAGCCGCGTTACCTAGAAATCAATAATACAATTATTGTTTGTTATTTTGTGTTGTAGCCACACAATTCTGTTGTGGTTTTAGTTACGTGTAAGGATAAATAAAGTGTGTGTGTGTGTGTGTGTGTGTGTGTGTGTGTGTGTGTGTGTGTGTGTGTGACTCTCACCAGTAGTGACATTGATATTGTCAAGGTCTGAAATGGTCAAAAGCGGGCTGCAATCTCTCATATCAGGATCAGCCCAGCTGGTCATGTCAGTTTCAATGTCTAACTTACTGAAGAAAAAAAGAGGGAACAGAATCAGCAGAGATAGTACATATTATTTATGATCTGTTTCGTAATGGTTTAGTTACACTTGAACAAAGCACGTTGTATTACTACATTGGTCCTCTAGCAGTTTCAGACGAAGGCTGATGGAAAAAAAAACACAGGCCTACCGCTGATGATTGTGTTTTAGTCTCAATAAGCTTGACTAAGAGACCTTAAAACTGATTACCTTTATTGTCCTTTGAGTAATATTCATATCAAATTTGGTGGATATGATTCAAAAAGATTGAAGCCTTTCATTGCACTAATAATTCTCTTATAGGAAATAGTTCTTTTAGCCTGAGCTTTGGACTGGCAGCGATCCATCACCAGTATTACACACATGGGAATCAGAGCTTGTGTGCATTGTGGGAGGATTGGTTGGAATAGGACATTGCAACTGAGGGAATATTCTTGTTTCACTGAGCTATCTCTATGGAAACAATTTGTTGCGACAAAGATATAATCTTTAGAGAAGTTGTACAAGCAATTTACGAAAAATAAATCCAGCAAGTGACTCAGGCTGATGTGAATGACCCCCTTAACTATATTACACTTTGTCTAAATTGTAAATCACTATATGCTTTATTGTTAGACATTTATGTAATATGCCACTCTTTGATGTCAGTCAATAAAACATTAAATCATTTTTAACTGCATGATGATTGTTTGAGATTCGTATTTTAGCTGATGACCAGTATGTGTCTTGATATTCATTTTGCGGTCTGACAGTTTGATTTTCTTTGTCTTCGGTCAAATATTTAATCAACTGGATGAAAGGACGTTACTGTCTTACCAAAGCCTGAAAGCTCTCTTAGATCTTGGCTTTTCGCATCCCATGTCTTGGTTGATTTGTGGAAATGCTTCAGGCCAAATGTATACTCCGTAGATTGTTGAAGTGGTCTCTTCTAAACAGTTTGCTGGCTCTTAAAAAGAATATCTACATGTTAACAAGTCTTATTCCATAACTGAACACGTATTTATCTGTGTTAGGACATCCAGCTTACCTATGTGCTCGATCGCCACGTTTATAGGTTGAATAACAATGGAGTCATTTTCATACTTTGATAATAATGAAGCATTAATAATGGCTTTTGTTTCAGCCACACTGTTTATGTTGTATTCCTGAACATGGAAAGTGCTGTAGTATCTGAGGATGAAAGAGACATTTATTGGCATACAAAACAGGAAGTACAGGTTACATAGCTTTCTCCACTGGTGTTGTTCTTTTTTTTAAGCACCTACTGTTTTAGTTGGCTGTGGAAAATCTGAAAGAAAAGAAACCAGAGAGATGTTGCATTGTAAATATTAATGGTTGCGGTGGTGTGAGATATTTATCTTATTTTGAAATTACCCCAAATAGTAAAATGAATGGCATTTATATCATTTTTATTTGTCTTACAGTGCATTCTCACCATTAGCCCATTGTACTGCTCCAGGTTCCTATGAAATATTCCATTAACAAGTCAACCAGAGCTTTCAAATCACACGTATTAAACACTGAGTGCCAGTTAGTAAACAATGCATGAATTCAATGGTCCTACCTGCCAACATTCTCCTTTATGATGAGATTTAGCACATGCATGGTGTTATTCACCTCCAGCTGTTTTTTCACCTTATGCCCAAAGAGAATAATTCATTGTACACACATCTATTTTTAGAAAAGAATTGAATTGCACTTATGTGAGTCTTACCCATTTTTCAATAATGTCCTCTGGATTTGCTGGGCTGCCATTCATCCTTAAGGTCAGATCAACTCTGAAGAATGTATCTGGTCCAACTGCAGGAGTGTAAACAACAGCGAACATAGTAAATCTTTGAAGTTTATGTGCATTTTATCACTATTCTTAAAAGTTGTGAAACACTTGTCTTACACAGACTGTGTGTAATAAGCGTTCTTAATTTTGAAACAAGAATAAACTGCTTTTTTGTTTTCCCGCTGATTTTATTGTGAATGGTTGAATGGTTTTTCTGTTTTAATGCTGCCTTCCAGCTAAAAACATTTTCTCAGATCTATATTGATGTAAAGAAGAAACAGGAATGAAGAAGATGGACAAACACAAGTTGTTTGGTGAACTGACAGGCAGTCTCGTTGACATCTAGAGGATCTCCTGTCGTTGACATGTTAGCGGGTTCAGCTGGCAGGCTTTGAGTGGGATGTGTTACTGTGCATGAAATGACATGACAAGACAAAATATTACAGCACAGAGAGATTGTCTTGCATTTGCAACTTAAGGCCTTATTCTTTCTTGCATGCTCACCTGATGCCGGTGCACCAGTGCTGACAGTTGGCTGTGGTTCTGGCACTGCAGGGAGAAACTCTGAACGAGACAAAGTTTATTTGTTTCTACTTCCGCCTGTAGCTAAAACAGAGAGCTCAACACACAGGGTGAAAAGAGGAGCTGCAGCAATGTGCAGTGCAAAAAAACATGGTGTTTTTTGAAAATTAAACCATGTAAACTTCTGATATAACCTCTAAATATAATTATAAACCTGAAAAAGTGCATTATATGAGCAGAGTAAGTGCATGGTAAATTGAATCAATTTAATGGACTTGTAAATGTTCACAGCTCAAGTGAAAACTTCAAGTTCTGCTTTGTGTTTAAAAAATACAAGAACTGAATTGTGTGTAGGTACACTTCCAATAGAACGGTCATCTTTGTGTGACATGAACATACATCCTTTGGAAGTCAATAATAATGGTCATAAAACCTCTGGTTAATGTTTAAGTGATGCTTCAGTCCCCATATTGAATGACTGAGTGAATGAGTGTATTTGACATGTGAGGACTAAAGCACAGACCATATACTGTACGTACCTACAGGTAGTATGCTGATGCTGGAAGGGTCAGCTGTCAGGTTGAGGAAGTCGTGAGAGAAGCTCAAACTCAGCAATGAGGCAATGTTCGTCTGAACCACTTCGACGTTAGCAGCAGGATCCACGTTCACGTAGACTTCACAACTGAAACTTGGAAATAATCACAATGACATTTCTTAAATCAGCATTGAATATCTGGCCTACTTTTTGCATCTTGTGCCTTTCAGCCCTCATACATGTAATTATTGTAATTATTTTTATGTCTGGAATTTCTCTTACCACTTATCAAAGGTGGAGTAAGACAATGCACTTGATCCCTGAAAACACAAAACACAAAATCTTGATTAAAGATGTACAATTTCCCTTCCCTACAGTACTACAACTGATTGTTCTTAACTCACAGCTACATTGCATCTGAAACTGACCTCAATGCTCACATACGTCATTCAGTTCCTCAGACAATTACATTGTCTCAATAAAAAGAAGAGCCTTTTTTATCTTCTCTAATCAGCTGGTCTTTGAGGACATTGCTGCTTTATTCCATGGAATATCAAACCGAGGACTTCTCATAATGGTATACCTGTGGTTGTTGCGCATGTAGAGCAGCAGATTTATCAACGACATGGCAGGTACGGCTGTATGGGAACACAGATAACAGAAATCACGGACAGGAATGTTGCAAGAACTGCTTTCACAACACTACTACCAATTAATCACCTTTATCATTCACACATACATACACACACGCATTCACAGTGCACACACACACACATAAACACACAAAAACACACATAAACACACACACACACACTTTTTGGTTCACTACATTGACCCAATACACCATTTCTCTGGTGTATCAGCACAAATAGGTCCTTTTTTACTGTGTGTACTGTACTGCTGTAACATGTCAGAAGCAGCTTTGGCCAGGTTTGCATAAACCAGTGAGGAATTTGACTTTGGTTATAGTAATCTTTGCTCTCAGAGTACAACACTCACTTACTGTCACATATAAAGAACACTGTAAAAAAAAAAGATGGTCATGCAATTGAAAGAACCGCAATCCCTGAGTGTGTTTCCTAGATGGGAATCAATTTTGGTTGATCTATTTGCATAACTTCAATCAGCTGTTTCTCTCATTTACGGTAACAATGGAGTACATGTAAAATGCAGGGGACACATTTGTGTTTCAATTTACAATATAAAAAGCTGTTCACTCGGAATTTGGCCTATACGTTAGGTTTAGAACAGGATGTTATCTGTTCTGACATGCAGTGTGAAAGCATTTGCAAATTTGTCAGTAAACATCCATTGTTTTGTTTTGGTTGAGCTTGTTTGTAAAAATGTTCAAACATTTTGAATTTGGGTGCATGCATTTTGTGTCAAAGCAAAAATAAATGTGTTAATGGTAAAGCCTACACAGGCGGATGTTGTGCCAACTTTTGTAAAGAGTTTAGGAGTTAAGTTGTTAAAAGTAAAGAATTGTCATAGCAATTGTAAATAACTGTAAAAATCCTTATACTGCAGTGTTGCAACTTTTATTTACAGTAAGCAAAGGATCTGACTACCACCACTGTCAATTAAGAGAAGTGTTTTGCTAACAAAAGTTGTGTTACCTTGGGGATGACACGAGGATGTTATGGACAGAGATGTTGCGAGGGAAAATGCTCTCCATCTGATGATAAAAGACAACACAGATAAATTCTTTAGATAGCTAATCTGATTAGCAAATCTGACTTGTTTGTTCAAAGTCATTACCCACATACCCAGTTTCTTGTGACTTCCTCTAATGAGACTGAACAATTTCCAGGCTTTGTAGAGTGAACAATGAATGTCCACATTTTGATTTTGTAGAGGGACCATGCTAATAAAAAAGATTAAACAGAGAAAATGGCTTTTTTAAAATAGGCAATATTTCTGAAGGACAGGGTTGAACCTGTCAATAGGCTTGTGAGCCAGTTGCGGAACTCGATGGAGGAATGTGTGATTTACCTTTCCTTTGACCTGAAACCGTAGCTATTGAACAGCAATGTGTATTATGTGACCACTTGTTCAACTCCTACTTACAGCAGATCGCCTTGTTATGTGAATAGGTGACCAAAGTTATTCACGTCTAAACAAACTTAGACACCTCAAACTGCAGGACCTTGGAATGCAAATAAAAAGTTTGTACTATATTTACCACAATGCATGTCACTGTTAGGCTCAGGAGGGCACTCATTTTTCCACTGCTGCAGATCCCACCTCACCACGTCTCCATCTGCACAGCTCTGCCCCCTCAGATCCTCAGCGCTCCATTCTCTGGCCCATATCCGGAAAAGACCAATCTCACCCAACAGTTCCTTCCCCGTCTCCAGCTGCACCTCACCATTTATGTCTATAAAATGAGACACCCCCAGAGTGAGAGTGCCGTTTGGGGCCAGTTGGGGTCGAATGGGGCTCACAAATGCCTCAAGCTGACTGGTTCCATCAACGTAGATCTGCAGCCTCTGAGTTTGGCCAGACCAGGTGAAACAGACATTGAACCATTCTTGCAATTTCAAAATGCTTTTCAAGCTGTGTTTTTCTCCAAACAGCCACACTATCAGCTGTGAATCTGTCCCCCCAAGTCCCAGCTCTATGCCCCCGCCCCCTGGTGCTTTGTAGTCAAAACCCGTCCAGTCGGTGGTTATGGTGAAGCGTAAAAGCATGCAAACAGTTAGCTCCTTGAGGGCCGGTACCACTGTATCTGGTTGAAGCTGCCACGTACACTGACGCCCCTTCAACACCACCTTCTTACCCCACAGGCTGGTACTGGCAGAGGCAGCTGAAACAACATGAACACACTCAGCCTACAATGGATGCCATCAAAGCAATACAAAAACACAAACAGAATAAAAACACATTGAGACAACTGATGACGTTAAAAAGTGCTGTTACTTTACACACTTTTTTGCAATGACAGCTATTTCTCCCGGTCATATTTTGTACTGTAAACAATTTGAAGTGCTCATTTTAAAGATCTGGAATCTTACTTGAACCCAGAAGCTGTACACACAGACAGATTAGAGTTAGGTTTCTGACGGAGTTCATGGCAGCACACAAAAACGCGTTCAATGTCAATCAAGTGGTCATCTGCACAAAAGTGACAATAAGATTAACAATGCTATTTAAATTTGCATTCTCATTGAAATAAAACTATAATTATAGACTTTTCTGTTTGTGGCTAAATACATAACTTAGACTTACCATGGTCATGTCCATAAAATCTGTAAAAAAATGTTTAATCTATTTTGTGAGAAATTACTTAATCAATTTCAGTTCATGAGAAGCTGGCTGAGCCTTGAGTCTGCTGGCAAGTCTCACCTCATTTCTCTATAAGAAGAACTCCACACCCTGTCACTGTAGTCCCCTGAGTTATTCATTAATCACGGGCAATAAACATAACGAAGAAGCACGATAACGCTACAATCAGGACTTTATGAGATCTTTGCAAATGTGAATCTCAAAATCCTCCCATTTTCATTACCATTGCCATGTGTTCTGTTCGAATGCACCTTACTTTTAGTGTCAGAGCTCAAATGGTAATTCTAATTATCTAACTGTAACAAGGCCTGCCATTTACATACTGCAAGATGTTGAGAAATACTTGATACACACCCTTGTTTGTTTAGATGTTGATGACACAGATGTACCATCATTGTTCCATTACCAAATACAGAAAGCTTCCTTTTTGAAAGTCTTTCTTCTGAAAATGGATTTTAATTTACAACAATGGTCTTGGCAGTTAAAGCAGAAGATGGCATGGTTGGGCATACAACACCATCTGCAAAGGTATCAAATGTGTGTACAAATGCTGGATTAAGAAAAAATATTTTGTGAGGTTTTATGACTCAGAGAACAGATGTGTGTGTGTGTGTGTGTGTGTGTGTGTGTGTTGTGTGTTTGTGTGTGTGTGTGTGTTTGTGTGTTTGTGTGTGTGTGCACTCTATATGTCAGATCTGCAAACAGTCAAAATAATGTTTTTGTTCTACTCTTGTGCTTTACAATTACTCTGAATTGATAACTGCTCAAACAAATCTAATTGGCTTTTCTGTCACATGATGGCCATGTCTGCCTTGTTCTTGGCTGTCCTGTCTGTCTAGTCCTCATAATAAAGCAAGTCCATAGTATGGCCTTCCTTTAGGCCTAACCAATTTAAACAACCAATCTATGTCAATAACCCAGTCCTAACTCATACTCTATTGTTAAATCTTTATCCTGTCTGGGTGGTGAATGTTTTGAACAAGTACGGACATGTTTTTTTTAGTCTTGTCGCTCCATACTACCACAAAGTGGTCAAACAGTATATTGCAACAGAATGATTCTGTCTGGCAATGTTATGATTCACACATAGACCTTGTATTATTTATATTGACGGTCTATGGATTCACAACATGAGACTCAACTTCAGCATGCCCCTCATCAGTGGAATCTAAGAGAACAAAACAAAACAGATTGTAGTATTAAATATTTTATTTCAGCCTGAAAACACACTCACATACACAAAGTCTCTTTGTTGGTAACACGTCCATTGACAAGGGTCTCATTCATGCATTTGAATTCCCTCCCCTCCTCCTTGTCTGAGAGACCAGAGCCAAAACAAGCGAGTTCCCCAGAGGGAATATGAGAAGACCAGGTGTGACGTGAGGTGCTCAGGTGGGAGACCTGAAAGTCATGTATTCATGGGTCCACTGGTTGATAGTCTGATTGGGAACCTCTCCTGCGTCACTAGTAGTGTAGAATGAGGGGCATTCCCAAAGATTTTTCCCACCACTTTACCTCTGCTGAATGTGAAGCAGCTTGTATTGTATGAAGGCAAACCAAACTGCAACCAATGAAGGCTGCAAATTAGTAATTATTCTATGAGGATCCAAGTACGTTTTGAAGCCTAGCCTTTGAGAATGTGCAGTTTTTTTGTATCAGCTGTCATATGTGTTGTTATAAAATCGTGTTCAAAAGTGGAAACATATGTTTTTAGGGTGGCTGTTTCAGTTTAGCAAGGAAGAAGAGTAACATACTCCTTAGAGAACAACCATGGACATATTGAAAATGGATGCTTGGCTCTGTGCTGCTCTTCTCATGGTAGGTCTGACCCACAAGCAATTTCCTTTTACAGATTTCTAAAACATTGACTCTCTAAGATCATTTCAAGAGTTTTCAATTCTCACTTCAGTGTCTCAGGCAGTGTACTTAAGCACAATATTGAGCCAATTCTACTTTCAGATTATACTACATGATGTGATGTATTGGTTAGTGAACAAAATCTTGTTATTGAGAAATTTCCTTTAAGTCCTTATAAGTGTAAATTAAAATTTCTTACAAAATGAAAGTGAAAAAGTGTTGTAGTTTTTTAATGGTTTAAATGCATATTAAAGTAAAACAGTTAAAGTTAAAGTATTTTCGAAAATGTAATTTTTCTTAATTCTAGTTCAACAACCTGCCTTATTCTTTCTTCTTTAAAACCACGGACACCCTAATCCCCCTAACAATAAAAAACAACACCCTTACTGCAATGACACCAAGGTTCTCAGAACCCAGTTAAATACATACACATGTATGATATGTATATGTATGTTTATAAATATATATACATATCTGTATATATATATATATATATATATATATATATATAGTCCTGTATATATAAAAAGTCCTGTATTCATAATATTAAATGCATAAAAGATTATGAATATGGGACTTTTAAGAGTGTGGTATTACTACTTTTGTAAAAGCTCAAATAATTCTTCCACTGCTAATTATTTTAATTGTGTGGTTCCTCAGGTTTGGTTCTTGCTGGTGCGCTCTGAGCCTAACTGTGATCAGACGGAGTTTTTACACACTAATGGCACCTGTGTTGTATGCCCTGTGTGTGGGCCAGGAGAACAGCTCTCAGAGGTAACACACGCAATACATTACAGTAGCAGTCCCATGTTTTTCTCGTGTTGTTTTCCTTCTTTTACTTGTCTTGTTACTTTCCTCCAAGTCTGTATTGCATATCATTCTCAGGACTGTGGTTTTGGAGCTGGTGGTGAAGGTGTCTGTCTTCTGTGTAAAGAAGGGACATTCAGTGCAGATAAAAGTGTTGCTCCATGCATGAGATGCACCCAGTGCAATCTGCTGAACCGCCTGAAAAAGACAGCATGCTCACGTACCAGCAATGCCCAGTGTGGTCAGTGCCTCCCAGGGTGAGTTACCTACCCCACCAGGTCTAAACATTAGCCACCTAATATGTGCAAGCATTTTCTTTGGTGTCAAGTGTATGAACATGGTTGTGTTTTCTATAGGCTTTGCCCTCTAAGAGCTGATGCTATTGGGTGTATCCCTTTGCACATGCGCAGTCGTGAAGATGTGTTCTGTTTGAATGCACGTGCGTAGGTTACTGACCGCTTGCACCAGTGTGCAGCCCAGGGCCTCGCGGCACACAAAAATGCCTTGTTAGCCTCTGCTGTCTCCGCCATGGCCACTACACCGGAGACACTCCCCCCTGAGCTAGCCACAAAGATTGGCAAGGCTCTGACCGCCATCTCACTCGGATGATGGCATCCATGGTGGCGTTGTCTCGGATTATGGCGTAGCAGACTGTTGCATGAGCAAAGGGATAAACCCAATAGCATCTCAGAGGGCTATGTCTATACTCATAGAATCTGGAGTTACAATTCGTAACTATTGTTGTGTGTACAGGTATTATGAACTTAGGAGCATGACTGGGGAGGTGGAGCTGCCCTGTGTGCCTTGTTACAATCATGACACAATCCATAATGAGTGTTTGCTTTTGAAAGCTCGTAGCTCTAAAGGAGGTAAGAACCAGAGATACACCTAACAGACTGAATGGCAATGTTAATAAGCTTGTACAAACAGTTTTATTGGCTAGTGATTTTCCAGAGACGTTGTCAAGGAAAGGTTATAACTCTAGTTCTCTGACAGAGAGTGCCGTCACTGCGCACAGGGCAAATGTCAAAGAACCAAAAGAGAAGAGTGAGTAACCTTCTTCAGATTTAACCACTTTTTGTTTCAACTTATGAATTCAATTTGAATTGAATTGTGTTTTTGTTTTATTATTAAGGAGTAAAAGAAGAAACATTCTCCAGGGTCCTGATTGGTTCAGCATCAGCTTCCTTGATTTTCCTCATTGCTCTGCTGCTTTGGGCCGTCCTTCTGACTGCTGAGAGATTCAGTGAGTAGGACACATGACATTTGACATTTCTGCATTTTCTCCCCATCTGTCTTTTGCTTGCTTGACTGTATTTCGATCATGTTGCAAAACTCAGAACAGGTTCCTGAGTACTGTCCTGGGCCTGAAGGACTGTTGCCTGCAGATGACCGTCCATACACACCTTTGTTCAGCCCAACAGAGAGGACAGCCAAACGGTCAGGAACCCCCTCACATACATTTGTTCCAGCTCAAGATCCCCCAAGGTGCTTTGTAAATACAACATACTGTTTGATTACTCATTCCATGGATCTCTATCTGTCTCTTTGTCATCGTTGACATTCATTTGATCCCTACCCAGAGGCCTGCACTCACTGATCCATGAGAATGAGGTGCATCCTACTTCTATTGTGATTAATGTCACCACCAACATGAGGCCTTCCAGTCAGAATGGGGAGAACATCCCACCGGAGGAGACGCAAAGAAGCTGCTATTCAATGGAGGAGGTGAAGTGGTTTAACTTATCATATCGTTAAGAGTCATAGTGCGCAGGCCAGCAAAAGATTAGCATGCGCTTTGAATAAAATGTACTCTATATAAAATGTGCTGTTGTTGGTAAAACCTCACGGCAAGAGAATTTTAGTTTGAAAGTTATTTATGTTGGTTTAAGTCCATTTGGTCAATTTGTCAGCACATAAACCAACAACAGTTGTGCTCACACAAATCACACACACAAAATGAATAAATTACCCAACGTGGTATCTAACCATGGAGATAGTTTTGGGTTTATTTGTTGAAGGATTGAGATTTTCCCCAGTTACATTTCTGGCATCACCCGCAAGGGGGATGAATGACATTTAATTTGTGATGGAAAAAGCATGGAAAAGGACATTTAAAAAAAATTCACAGAAATCACTGTCAATAGTTTTTTTCATTAAGTTTATTGCCTATCTGTGTTTTTATTGTTACAATATGTAAGCAGATCAGAAATCCTGAGCATCTGGGTTGGTATGATCTCAAGCATGACACAAGCAAATCAAACCCAATACAATGACAGATTCTGTCATTGAAGCTATTGATAGTACTGTATGTACTAACCGGGACTGATTTTCAGTTGCATATTTGGAGACTCACTGATTCTTCTCTGAATCAAAAATATAGACAAATGCATACACTATCTTCACATTTCAGAAGCCTTAGCCAGAAAATAATTTGTATTTTACCTGATGAATTATATGATGTATTGTCATTGATGTATTTTGTATTAATTCAATCAGTTTCAATACTAACCCCATGATATAATAATGTATTCTGCTCCTGAAAAAAATGACAATGACCCCTTGTCTATGTTAATGTCAGATGGAGCAAAAACTTCAGACGATATGGGAAGTGGCACAAGGTATGTTTGTTTTCATTTGGTCAAATTAAGTAAGTGGTCCCTCATTGTATGTGTCCGTAATAAATGTGAAGTTGGTTAATCAATTTATGGGTGAGTTCAGTTATTGGCGCTCATCTCTGAAGTCCATGTTGGTGATTCTGTTGTGACTATGTCCAGGTCAGAGTATTGAGATGCTCGACTATGACTCCGTTCAGGACTTGTCTCTGCTGCTTGACTCTGCTGACAACAGCAACACGTTGAGGAGACTGGGGCGGTCTTTGGGTGTCCCACCCCAGGTCAACGCTCATCTTCAAGGCTTCCAGGACCTCTTTAAGTACCTGCGCACCTCCACGTACACACTGCTGCCCCAACTGGCACAGGCTGCCGCGCTCTTACCTAATCCTCAAGTTGTTGCTAGGATACACAGAGCTGTGACGAACAAGTGACCACATCTTAGACTCTAAGGATGGGTTACCATGACTTCAACTGTTACACAAAATTTCTGGTCCATTTGCATGATAAAACCATTACCATGTGGCTCCTCCAATAAGGCTACGCTTGAGACACAAAGACATTATTTTAATATAATTAATTCATTTTAATGGAAATACTGCAAATGAAAGTAATACCTCTGACTAAAGAACTATTTTCTAAACCTAATGGTCTATTGTTATTTGTACTCTTTTTTTTGCTTGCATCTGAATACATTCCTTTTTTCTAATATGTCACATTATTAATGAGTTTAAATAGGAAGTCATTGATTGTGCCAAGTGTTGAATAACACAATATCCAGGTCATTGCAACTGAACCCTACATGCGGTGTAACTTCCTGTTTACCATGTAAAATAGATGAGAGGCCCTCGGGCTAAAGCATGTGAGACAGACCAGGACAGAGGATACAGTGTTCAGGGCAAGAGAAAGAACATGAGAAGACCTGAGAAAATATGTTATTCTCTCATTAGGAGAGGTTTGCCAACTGATCATTTTTCCTTGATCTCTAGCTCCACAGATTCTTCAAAACACTCAATCTGGTAAGGTTTACATTTTTCCTATCACTATTTTTCTCAAGAGAATATATATATATATAATATACAAATGTTTGGTTAAGTGTACTGTCTTGTTTGAGACCTTTCCTCCTTCTAATCTGAAAACACTCATCCCAGAAGTAAAATATTGTATATTATGAAAGAACTTTATTTGTTTAACTGAACATACTTTTTTCATGAAAGTATCATGATTTTTGGATTGATTGGGTCTGAAACATAATTGCTGGTGTTATATGTTGTGGATTAACCAGGTTTATTGGTTAAATGTATTAGCACGCAAAAACTGCCAACGAAACGCTAGAGGGCGCCCTTAAGTGTCAAGTGGATAGCAAATGTGGCTGGCGACTCCGTAGATCGTCTATTAATATGAATGTCCACTAATAGACAGAAATACTGGCACCTTGCAGTTTGCTCAGCGTTAAGTTTCGGACCACTATTAGCTTAATTGGCCAAGTATTATGTACACATACAAGGAATGTGTCTGCTTTTTCTATTAAACACAGTTCCAGTGGAAATAGAGATGGGCATACATTTAAACCCAAGGACAATAAATCCGTGCAAAGATGGGTTAAACTAAATACATACCTTTTATGCTCATTATATATGCCTTGATTAAAAAAAGTAATGCAAATATAAATATGTAGGCTGTATATAAAAGCAACAATGACCAACAATATACAATGTCTTTTATAAAATACCTTACTGAATGAAGTGGGTGGTTTTTGTCTACAGTGGCCTATGTGCACTATTTATATTTGACAGTGGTACCACTGTCAAATATAAATAGTGCACATAGGCCATAGTGATGGCCATAGTGACATAGTGATGCGTTCATTTTTATTCGCAGTGTGTTTTTTTTAACTGTATATGTATAATTTATAATTTGTAGGTCAGTGGATGTTTTAGTTTTACCTGTTTTATGTAAACTGTTAACCCGAGTAACGGTCTGTGGAAATAAACTGTATATGTGTGAATAATAGGATATATAAAGGTTCTGCTAAATGCTTTAGACTCTCCTGTTAATGCAAATTTTGCGGAAGTTGACAAGACGAGTTCACAAGACGAACACCAATGTTTAAAGTTTTTAATCTGAGCTCTTGAGCTCATAAAAACGTGTTTCATTTGCAATGATGCATTTGTTCTCCACACACAAACCAAAATAATTTTCAAATATTGAGGTCAAATAATTTCTCCTTACCAGTAACAACCAACGTTTAACATTTTAATAGTTTAAATAGGCCTAAAATGAATTATATAAGATTACTTTCGAAAACTTTTTTTTTTTTTTACTGTAATATGTTTGCAGCTGACCTGTCTAAAAGATTTTCCATTCACGCAGCAGCTTTTTGATTGGACTGTTATTTACTGTCAATAGTTTATCCGCGCTTTGTTGGTTTCCGGGAACGGGTCAGAGTGAGACCTATTTTTTCACGCACTCTATCTTTGATGTCCACGTCCCCTTGGTGTCCGAGTTCTACCGGCTGCGATGTGTTACGCGCCCCTGCTTTAGAAAAAACAGAGAAGGAAAACTTCATAGAAATGGCGGAGAGTGCTACGACTCTCAAAGGCTTGCGAGCCCAAATGGGTAAGAAAAATCTTGGCAGTCGTGGTTATTTTTTGACCCAGTTGTGTCTTACAATGTAGTAATGACTTTGTAATGTTTGGTGCTAACTGCCGTCACTAACCGGATTATTTGAACGTAATGTAACGCGACCAGCTCGCCGGGCTAGTTATGTTAGCTCGCTGTCCAGTTATCTGCTGACTGACAATGGATGCGGAAAATCTGCAACTTCCCGCATTAAACGTAGTAAATTGGATTTGATTTGCCCTTCCTAGCGGATTGCTTACGTATATTGATAACTTTTGGTAAAAGCTAAACTACTTGAATTACTTGTAGTCAATGTTATCAAAAGTTGTAACGTTATAGTGGAGCCTGAGAGCCGGTTGACATATCACGACTTTAACGTTACTTGTCTGGCGCCTAGCTCACCTAGCTTTGCTTCACCGCATTTTAATCACGTTGTTTAACGAAGTGCTGTTGTGTGAAACGTCGTTTGACTAGATAGATGCACTCTAAATGCTAGCTAGGTAAACGAAGCTAACTGCTTTGTAACTATGATTCGTCAGTAGCTTAGCTAACGATGCTCATCACTTGGGGATTATTGTCAAAAGTGATCATGTGCTTATCAGGAAGAGTTCGGGAAGCGCTTTTCTGTCCATGTCTTTTGTGTAACGTTAGTTGACAGCGATCAGAGTTGATGCCTGCAGTACTAGAAACCAACAGCAACAACTTCTTTTTTTGTAGCCACTGAACCGCCGGTTCACAGTAGTTAGCTAGTTTAGCAATATTATAGCTTCCTGCTCTAAACTCCTCGGATCTTATACAAAAGCGGGATTTTCGCCACAAAATCCATTGGACAAATATGCATATTTGTTGACATATGGCGTCCCCCCCCCCCTCCACTCTCTAGGGAGGG
>NC_048416.1:19317071-19574843 GCF_013103735.1 Etheostoma cragini
AATGTCTGACCTGAATTTAAGATAAAGCTGGAGTGTCAGACACACTGCTCTGATAAGGTCATAGTTGCTTTTTCAAAATATCTTGATGAAGTGGTAAAGGAGTCTTGGTTGGACCAGCAGTCACAAGCAGCTCTGTAAGCAGAAGGCACGTTGCGTTTTTGTAAATAGTGCTATGTAGGCCAACTGCAGCAGCAAAGTCTATCAATGCCTCTCATCCATGCCTCAGCTGGCCCCTTCCAGACGTACACGGATGTTTACTGTGTCTTTGGGCATGAATGCACAGTTTGTTATGACTCGAGCTGCAGTTAGGCTAACCCTTTTTTGTGTTTTAGGGTAAGAGGGTGTTTTCTGCATACCCGGTGTGGGTGTAGGCATGTTTTAGTCCTGGCAACAACTGGACCATATTGAGTTCATAATTTTCCTATTTCCCCTAAATTTCAGTATCTGGAATTTACATCCATCCAACTCTGTGGTTTTATGAAATGTAGGAATCCTGGCGTTGTGAACAATAAAAAGATGGCAGTTTGCTCTCGACCTTCAGTCAGAGCCGAGGACTGACAATAATACAATAATGTCAGGAATCTAGCTCATGTGCATGGTCATTTCCACAAAAATGTGAGCAAGGATAAAATGTACCCAGCTATTATGAAGGAGAGAGACACTACTGCAAGTCACACTGCAAGGTTATCCCGATCCTGGCTCAGCAATTGCTGCTGCAGAATTAAAAGCATGAGAAGTATTTCTGAACTGGTTGGATTTAACCAAAGGAGGAAATGGACCAGCCTCAATTTCAGTGTGTAGTTTCCTGGATCTGTCCACTTAGCTTTTCTCTTCTAGCACAAATGCCCCACCTCTTGTTTTAAGTTGTCTGGTGGGATGTGTTACAGTATAAGCATGTGAGAGCACACGAGAGATTTGAATATCAAAACATGTTAATTTTATAGGCTTGATAACAAAAATCAGTCTATCATCAGAATAGTTTTGTTCATACGGAATCAGCTGGTATGTGTCCATATCATACTTTTTTGTGGGGCTTGTTCATGTTTTCTCTTATTTTACATGATATGCCTGCATGCACATACATGAGTTCCCTGCCAACTTTTCCTGGAAATTTGGGATTTTAGGATAAATTCCCATTTAGAATTAGATTCAGCGTGTCCAATTAATGAAAGATGATTTTTCTCTTGCAACTACTTAACACTGGGAAGCACATTGTCAATGGAGTATAGTGTTAACGTTTGATGTAATTGGGTACTTGAGCTACAGAAGATATGTTGTGTGAATTAGGGTTGTAACTTGTAACAGCATCTGTCACAAATTGTTGGGTGTTTGGTTTGTTGCTTTTGGTTCTAACTTGTTTGGATTTGGTAAGGCCTATAAAAGGTGTAATAGACGTATAAAGTCCAGCCTAATTACAGTCTGTTTGGCATGAAACTAGAAATTTCAGACTGCTTGTAATTTATTGATTCATTTTGTAGTGTTTAAATGTTTGGTATATTTCTTTTTAATCTGCTGTTTTCATGTAGAGAGTTGATCATAGTTTTTTCTCAACAGAGATGGTTTTAATAAAACTAACCTGACAATATTAACCTTTACTGTAAGTAGGCTACTCTGTTTGAGCCCCCAGTGCCTTTACCATAATGAAATAGACAAAAGACTCAATGAAGAACTTTAATGCCCATCTCCACAAGAGAACATGGTCCACCTGGAAGAGGAGACTCCCTAGGAAACTGGGATGTGTCATCATTATCCTGCTGCTACTACTGCAAATAGCCAAGGCTTACCTTTGCATGAATAGGTCCTGAGTAATCCCATAGAAGATCCAGTGCGTTTGTGCATGCATGCATGTGTGTGCATGTGCATGAGCGTGCATCAGCAGTACGATCTGAGGACCTGAAATCTAGAGCCAGTGATGGGAAGCTCTGTGTGCCATAGATCGCCTAGACGTAGAAGGTTGAGGTTTTTATTGAAGCCATGTACTATACAAGGCGGGTTTACTGATTTTTGACAAGAATTACCAAAATAAAAGAAGTAATTGCTGGTTTGAGTTGTTCTGATCAGTTTATAACCTGTTATAGTGTTTGATTGGAGTATAAAGTCCCTATGTGCCTTTTGTACTCAGTGGCTGGCTTATGGTTGTCCACTCTTGCATTAAGCAGCACAAACACTTCTTAATTGTACCATGCAGGTCTCATTAAAGGCTGTAGTTGGAAAACAGGACAGAAGAGAGTCCTAACCCACTCTTGGTTCCCCACTATAGCAACATTGTCTCTGTGACAGAACCTGCAAAAAGTATGTCTAAAGATCTTGCTTGTTATTTAGAACTAGCATTTGATTAGTGTTAGCGTTCAACAAGAAGTGTTATGATGTAATGCAGGCAGCCTGTTTCCTGTTAAATGTTATTTTCTGGCCTGCAGAGCCAGGTCATCACCGGCCTCCCTGGGGGTCTTTACTGCTGCCACAGTAACTCAGCAGCATGAAGGCTAATCAGTATGTATATGTGCTGCTTTCAGAATGTTTTTCCAGTGTTTTTTGTTTGTTTTTTTACTACCCCAAGCTGCTGGATGATGGTGTAATCAGTATCATAATAGCTGTATAAATATATACAATATTACCAATGAGATTAATTACGGATCATACATAACGTTAAACTATAGACCTTAGTGGTCCCCTAATACCATATCTGAAGTTTCTTTCCCAAATTCAGCCTTGGTGCAGCAATACAGCCACTAGAGCCAGTCCCACAATGAGCTTTCCTTAGGACGTACCATTTCTGAGTCTGTAACTTTTGAGGAGGAGAGAGGGGGGGCAAGGTGGAGGCTGGGGGTGTGGCCTTGACCAGCTGCCACTTTGCTCATTTGAAAGCCATGATGTCGCTCTCTCATGGATGGGTCAAATTCTCTAGGTGGGCCAAGCAGAGAAATGGGAGGTAACCTTGCCTCTTATGACCTCATAAGGAGCAAGCTTCCAAATCGGCCCATCTGAGCTTTCATTTTCTCAAAGGCAGAGCAGGATACCCAGGCCTTGGTTTACACCTATCACCATTTCTAGCCACTGGGGGACCATATGCAGGCTGGGGGAAAGCATGTTTATGGTTTAAAACAACCTCAAAGTGAATTTTTTTTTAATTATTTTAACAATAGCCAACACTACTAGCAACACGTACCTAAACAATTGATTATCTAGCTCTGATAATGCCATTGATCAGCCTGTTGTATGATTAGTGCCCAGATAAATTACTAGTGGTGTTGTCCCTTTAACTTATTGAAGCGTTTAACTGAGTCTGTCAATGGCAGTAGCAATTATATATGTTAATGTCTTCAAATCTCCATAGTGATGGAGTGATGAGAGACAGCTCCTCTGATTGGCTCTTTTAATTTCTATAAGGACACCTGGCTCTCTTTAGGTCCGTTGGGAAAAATTGATCTCTTCCCGCATCTCATCTAAGCGTGTATGTGTTCAGTAAGTGGGTACATCTACTGTAGTTGTGGCACATAGACATTTAGTAAAATTGTCCCAGAATCAATGTTTATAACAGAAAGGCTAATTAAATTGGATATTTTAGCCAATAATTTAATGCATACACAGTCTTTGCTCGTCTCTCTACTCTACTTCCCTCTAAAGACCAGAGAATGCAGAATGAAGCCCCAAGCCTGCTATGTCATCTAAGAAGGTGCTTTGGGTTCTCAACTACATTGTTTATGGTATTTTTGCAAGTTAATCCAGTTTGAGCTGCCTCTTGATAGATGTTATCCTTAATCCACCGATAATGGATTATTATATCTGCATTATGTCATTCACAACGTGTTACTGTCAATATACTATGAATCGGTTTTCTCAATTTAGCTATGAATCCTCTCAATTCAGAGTCCACACAGCAACCTTGATGCAGACCTAAGCATGGTTGAGGAGCTCTTCATCCTGAGCTGCAGTGTGTATCACTTAGCAACAGTTCCCCTGTTACACAGGGTGCTTGGAATCTATTTATTTAATCTTTTTTGCCTTTTATAGGACGGTGGAGAGAAACAGGAGAGATTGCGGAAAAGAATAAGATATGATTATGGGCTAGATTCAAAGCCAGGACACATCACTTACTTCATGGTCTGCACTACTGATCCCGGAGCCATGAATATACATTATCTTTTTTTTCTGTTAAATGGGTTTTTCCTTTGGGTTTTTGATTCATTCATTTCCTTAAATTAGATCAGCTCTTTTAGCCCACAGTGTCCCGTCAGCTTTTCCTGTCTATTCTCTTGAGTAAAGGAGAATGTTTGTGTTGCCAGAAGGTTAATAGCAATTTCATCAGTGCCCCAAAATACAAATGCTAACCGATACTGTATGCTAAACATACAGAATGATTAATTTCTTTCATGCACCATATGTCTGAGACCAGTACACTTCCACTTAGCATTAGCTGCAGACTTCAACCCTCATACGCTTCTTTGACTGGAAAGCATTGATGCTGCTGTAGAATAAAGATGCATGATTACCTGTCAGCTGCTTTGTTCACCTACTTTTGTGATGTTTCTTATTTTTCCTCGTCTGCACTCATAAATCTTCCTTTTGCTCAATAGCGCAAACAAAGCATACTCAATAGTGAACAAATGTTATCTCTCAATTTGTCGGTGTTACTTTATGTAAGAAAGGCCCTTTGTCACCTCTGCTTTCCAGAGAGTTAGGTAGTAGAGTGTATTTACATACAATAGAACATGCAAGCCATGCTGTACTCTGTGAAACCATGATCAGTGCCTGTGGTGGGCACAGCATAAAAAATGTAATCAATTGGCAGCCCTGGTATTAATATATCCAAATAGCAATTATTATTTCTCATGATAATGGCAACAGTACGGTTTTGTTTATATGTTAGTGTTGGAGACAGTGAGAAGTGTTCATCAGTAACGTGAATATCACATGACTGACCATTGTTTTGCCTCTTTGTCAGCTGCTCTGTAATGCTGAATACACACCGACACAGAGACAGAAACCGAAGAACGAGCTGATACCAGGGCGCATAAAGCTTGATCGTGTCCTCGCTGTTTCCTTCCTGCCCCTGTATCTCCTAAGCATAATTTTCCTGTTAATTTTTCCTGTACTATCGACCCCTTGTAGGTACTGCCACTATCTTTTACCGCAAGCACAGGATGACTTGAAATTTGTCCTATACTTTGTTTTTTGTTGTATATTATTATGAATTTGTTTTATTGAGTAGTTGCACATCCCTGGGCATATAAGCTGAATACCAGGAAGCTCACAAGGGTTTGATTCCAGATATGTTTCTCACAGCAACCCATTCCTCCGAGCAGTGTATGGCTGGCTACAGGGTTGACCATGAGGGGGGGGGGGTTAAGTCAGATGACTGAATAGCTGGATTGTTCTGCAGCTTGAAATCCGTTGGATCTCTCTAGAACTAGCATTCCTTGAAAACAAAGCACAGAGAAAATTGGCTGATTTAAACTTGATTTGTTTGGAGTACCCAATGCAATAGTAATACCTAGATATTATTTGATATTCCTGCTTAGTCAGACGTGACATGATGCGAGTATAGTTCTCTGTGTATAAACTGCGGGTGTCTGTGTGTTTTCCCGTACACAGCTGCAGCTGCACAGGCACAAGCCGAGGAGCGGCGCAGCCTGGCAGGAAACAGCCCAGGACCTGCAACCATCGCACCAGCTAAACCTCAGGGGGGGAGTAGGCCAGGTAAATGACACCACACCTTGACACAGAAAAAGATTAGTTCCCAGAGCTTCTGCCCCGTCACCACTCTATTGTATTCCACCACCATTAGATGCAACACAATCCACTTCCACCACCCTGTCGGTGTAGCTTACTGCAGGTAAACCTTAGTCATCATCTTATTACTGCGATAGTTGACAAATCTCATTAATGACCGTCACATGTACTCATCTGCCTGCCTGATGCAGAACTTTTATAATCCCCCCTTCATTCTCTGAATATGCATTGCTGCATATGTTTTACATTTTAATCACATATACACATGTATGTGTATGCAGTCATTGACGGTGCCGCACTTAGAATAGACGACCGGCTGCGAGTGGCAAAAGAGAGACGAGAGGAGGCAGAGAGACAACAGGGTAAGAGGGCGATCCCAGTTTCTGTGTGAACTTATCTTAGCCTAAGGCAACATACTAATAAGTGACTTTTTTTCCTGCCTGCATGCACATGATGCATGCGCGGTCAGTTTTGCGAGACTCTCAGATCATGGAGCGGGAGCGCAAGGCCAAGATGCAAGTGGAGCGTCAGATGGAGGAGCGTCAGAAAAAGGTTGATGAACAGCGAAGAAAGGAGGAGCTGAAACGGTTGGCTGTGGAGGAGAAGAGGAAGCAAAAACAGGAAGAGGAAAAGGTAGCGGCAGCACGGGTGAAATCTTGAGGCTCAGAGCAGTTCTTGTTGTTGCTCTGTTGAATTTTCTCTTGTGACTAAAATTATTGAATTTACATAGAAACACACATATAGTACAGGCCAAAAGTGTGGACACACCTTCTCATTCAATGCATTTTCTTTATTTTCATGACTATTTACATTGTAGATTCTCACTGAAGGCATCAAAACTATGAATGAACACAAATGGAATTATGTACTTAACAAAAAAGTGTAAAATAACTGAAAACATGTCTTATATTCTAGTTTATTCAAAGAAGCCACCCTTTGCTATGATTACTGCTTTGCACACTCTTGGCATTCTCTTGATGTGCTTCAAGAGGTAGTCACCTGAAGTGTTTTCCAAACAGTCTTTGAGGAGTTCCCAGAGATGCTTAGCACTTGTTGGCCCATTTGCCTTCACTCTGCGGTCCAGCTCTCCCCAAACCATCTCGATTGAGTTCAGGTCCGGTGTCTGTTGAGGCGCAGCACTCCATCACTTTCCTTCTTGGTCAAATGGCCTTTACACAGCCTGGATGTGTGTTTGTGATCATTGTCCTGTTGAAAAATAAATGATGGAATTTTGTAGGGGGGGCTATTGAGCCATTTTTGTGCGCCCATTCTCAAAACCCTTAAAATACGTACATTTTCACCAGACTTGATGACACCGCCAAATTTGGGAAGTTTTTGATTAGATAAGCCTCTCAAAAAGGCAAATAATTTGCCTGAATAATAATTCGTTCAGTTCCAATAGGGCCTTTGCTGTTTTCAAAGCTGGGGCCCTAATAAAGACAGTGTTAATGGGATTACAGTACAGTGATGCATACATTGTTGTACGGGTATGACATTACCAGTTTTTGTCCTTTCTGCTTCTGGTTTAGGTATCAATATTGCTCCGCTGTAAATGACTTGCAATTTTCCTTCCTCTACCCCTGTAATGCTGCAGGAGCATTACGAGGCAGTGATGCGGCGGACATTGGAGCGCAGTCAGCGAGTGGAGCAGAGGCAGAAAAGATGGTCCTGGGGAGGACTGGCCACAGACACAGATGGACGAACAGGTAGAGGCCCTTCATCACCTTAGAAAGTTCCCCCCCTTACGTTTTTAGTTTTGTTTAATTTGACTTTCACCATATGCTTGCCATGGTGCACCAAAGATCCTAAGATTTAGGATACACTAAAAGCTCTTCACTTCCTTAGATATGATTGAAAGTAGTCAGGTTTACATTGTAATCAGGTTTTACCGAACGTGGGGTCAATTCCAGTCACAATGTAGATGGAAGCAATTTAAAGCTTGTGTTTTGCCAGAAACCAATAATCAAAGGAGTTAAAAGTGCTCTCAAGGAGTTATTGTTCCCAAGCAAGTTAGACATGGTTATTTAGAGAAAGGTGCTCTCTTATCTTTCTGTTATTTAAAAATACAGAGAAGCGACTGTCTTTTCACCGTTTCACCACAAAATCTACCTGCTGTAAGCTTTGTTGAGATGCATGAGAGAAAATGTGTTGAATCACATCTTTTTCAGTCATTTTCAGGGGCATATATAATAACTGTGCCTTGTTACTAGTCAATGTTGCAAAAGCATACCAACTTAATAGCTGCAAATCGGAATCCACAAGCATTGAAGAGGCTCCATTACAGACTGTGAAAGTGGATAATTTTCAACAATCATATCAATCAAGTTAAAAATGTAATCAGATATTGCGAACAGTACTGTCACATATTTTTAGCTGTCAGCAATTATGCAAGCCCTGTTTTGTCATGCAGTAAAATAGTGCATAAAAAATAGTCATAATTTCCAATTATTTACTGAGATCTGAAGATATGTCAATGACAATTGTAACTAGTCTGTCACACTCTCACAACACTACATGCAATATCACTTATTGCCCTCTGTACATAAGAGCAATAAACCACCATGTTCTGCATAAATCTGCAGAAAGTTTGTGACTTTGAAATACAGGGGTCATTCAAATGGGATTTTATTTGTTTATATTGCCGAGATAACTTTTTGGTGCCGAATACTCAGGCCAGTGTATTTATTGCTTTAGGCACTGGGTGTCAAACAAATGCTGATGGCTCCCGGCCAGGTTTGCCTCTTCTCTCTTTCCTTCTATGAAAGATGTGCCTCAACATCTTTTGTTTTATTGCTCCTCTCTGAGAGCTGTCTTTTCCCACAGGAGACTCTGATGCCGGCACCTCATCTCCAGTAACTATAGTTATCTCCCCTGCCTCGCCAGAAAAGCCACCAAGGAGTCAACAAGGTTTTGATTGTTGATAATTTGCTCACCAGTGTAGCAACACAGCATGAACTGGCACTGGCACTCTAGATAGCTTGGTTACCTACTATGTTTCCATCAACTCCTGCACCCCACCAACCCCCACCTGCAGTCTAACGGCAGCTTTTCACTAACAGGTTTTTTTTTGTAAGGGGCATGTATTTTGAATGTGCCTTTTGCTGGGGGAACAGCTGGAATACCTTATAGCTTTCGGTTTTTCCACTTACTCACAATATCTAGCACTTCTGGGTCACATGGGCAACTTTGCATGGATGCCCAATTGAAACACACACACACACACACACACACACACACACACACACACACACAAGGAGTAATATCCCCTCTGGATTCTCTGGCACAGATCATGTAATCTTGGTGATGCTCTCCACTTTATACTAACCACTATGCCTTGCTCCAAGATCTTTGTTATGGTTTGTTAAAAATGGACATTGTCATGTTAAACGTGATATTTACCTGCAAATGCATGACATATTCCATGTATTTTGCTAAGTGCATCACTAAATGTGCACTGCATTAGTAGCACATTAGACCAATGGTTTAATGGGGATAGTATATCAGTGTGTATAGTTTTTATGGGTTTTTACTTTGAATATATTTATTAAGCAGCATATCACTCTTTGCATACTACTGGTATCAGGATCTTTCAGAACCCTGTACTCCTTGTGTGCACCCAAATGCCCTCCTCTATTGGCCTACTTCCAGTGTAAACCCCGCCTTCCTTGTCTGTCTCTCCTCCTCCATCTTAGTGGACAAGCGTTCCACATCCACCATGAATCTGAAACAGCTGTCCGAGGCTGGCATCAGCAAACGCCTATCCTCCTCCTCTGCCACCCTTATCAAATCTCCTGACAGAAGTAAGTCTCCTCTGTTCCCTCCCTCCTCCCTCTTCTTCATTTACTCCTCCTTCACCTCCCTGCCTCCCTTCCTCCTAACCTCCCTGCATTTCTGTGCTGCGTCTTAGTATGTTCCAAAGAGTCTATTATCAACCAGGTAAACATTACTGTGATACTTGATGTACTGACATCTATCAAGTGACAGACTGTAGATTATCTGGAACAAACACCTTCTCATCCAGCTCTTAAGCCTGGAATGAACTCTGACCCCTGTGCTTTCCATATCCAGGGTTTAACACACAGGCTCACTGGAGCACTGACAGACTGGTAAAAAAAATTGCTTCAGCCCTCTGTCTCTAGTTCCAGCTAATGATAAAGTAGCATGGCCTCTTAATCCATTCACGATGAACTTCTATGAAGCACTGAATCAAATTTTAAGAATCAGAAGGGTTTCTTCTGCACCATCTGGTGAGTCATTAATAAATAGGCTCATAGTGGTTTAGAAGCCTCTCAGTGTTTTGAAGCATTTGATTCACAAGAAGTATTCTTGATTTGTTCTGGAATAAAATAGTCACATCAATCAATTGATTTATATTTCTCTACAGCTTCTATGCACTGCCAGTGCCATTTCTTCTTCTTGATACTGGTGATTTCTCTATAAATCTCAATATGTTTTAAAGGAGAATTCCAGTTGATTTTAGCATGTAGCTCTGTTGTTTGGAAATTTGGAGTGCTGTCAGTAGCAAAAAAAGGAAAACAATCGGTGCTATCTACACCTTTTTATTCTCCTCCTAGAGTTAGCACCTAACAGGCTTAAACAGGGCAAGTTTAAAATTGTTTTCATTGTTACTGACAGCACTGCAAATTTCCAAACAACAGAGCCACATGTTGAAATCGACCGGAATTCTCCTTTTAATATTAATGCTTTTCCTTTGCCAGGTCTATGAATATATTCTAATAAAAAGTGTGAGACTTTGCACCATTCACAGATGAGCACTGTATAAATTCACAATTGGGTGTTTCATCATTGTCTCTCAGGTTTTAAGCCGAGGAGTTCGTCTTGTAACCGGTTGCCTAACAATGGCAATGCTGCACAGGCCAGTAAGGAAGATGGCAAAAAGTTTCAGGTGGAACAGACAGGTGCAAAAGATCCCCTCTCCATCCCACACTATGCTTTTATAACAGAGATGATTTGCAGTTCACAATTTAGCAAACCACCATAGTTTACTAAACAAGCTCCATCACAGCCATGACAACAACATAGCAACCTGACTTTGTGCATGCTAATGGTTCAAACACTTAAAGCTATTAATCCTACAATAGGGGACCTGTCCTGAATTATTATCAGATAGGGCCGTCCAGCTCTCTGTGTACCCAGACATTGTCTATTGCACTTCACATCAGCTGGGGTCTTCCCTAGCCTGGTGACTCACTAGAGGTCCAAATGAAGTGCACATGACTTGTAAACTGTCTATGGGGATTCCTTGTTGACTCCTTCCCAGTGCCTGCTCGGCTATAACTCCACTTTCATGTCCGTAGGCCGTTCCGTCGTGAAGAGAAGTTCCTCCCTCTCACGAGTAAGTGCGGGCAGAGCACAGACCCCCACCAAACTCGATAAGGGGACAACGGATGATCAAGGTGGCTAGCATGAACAAATAGTTAAATTTTTCTCATGCCCTTATCTGCATCGCTCAGGCCTCCACTTTTGAATAACAAGCATGCTGCTATGATGTTAACGGTTTGCTTGTTCTGAATTTGCTCGGTTTTAAAACCTTATCAACACCGTTGGCTACTAAGAGGTTCTGGGGATAACGCTTGGCTCATTTCAGTGTCATCAGCTATTTAGGTCTATAAACTGGCCACCTCTTCTTTCTGTGTTCCTTTTTTCTATATTCTCATCTAAATCATCTCACTGACTGCTGAATTACCCCTAGGCAGCTGCAAAGCCTCTCTTAACTGTGTGACTGTAATTTACTGGGAACACAGTACTCATTCCATGTGTGCCTTAACCTTTCTGCTGTCTTAACCTACCAGATCCTCTTCTGTGCCATGTTTCTCACTCACAGCTGATCTTTGTTTCAACCTTATTTTTTATTTTCAAGGGACAACATGGGAATGGTTTTGTTGTGTGCCGTGTCTGCACTAACACAGTCTAATTGTTTTGTTGTCACAAAGTGTTGTTTGTATTTTCTCTTCAAGATGACGCCATAGCTGGATTTAAGTCACTAGGCTGGTGCTAAAGTGTGGTGTGTGTCAGTGCCACCGTAGCACCCCCAGAGCGCAGATTTGACCACAGAAACTCCAAATGCAGTCTATGTATTGCCATTAACCACCAATGCTTTTGTTTGCCTATAGCCATGTCACCATCCGTGCAAATGATACAAAAATGTTCCTGTTCTGTATACGTGTTTGTTCTGTATGGTTAGAGACAATAGTACAACACAGCTACCGTCATTCATACCAACTTAACTACTTCATATTTGCAAAACAACAATTTATAATGTTATTTCATCCAAAACCTCACACATAACATGTTTTCAGAACTATAACCTTATTTCAGACTAATTCTTAACACCTGGGTGCAGTGCACTGCAGAGCTGTGCTGCTATGCTCCAGGGGCTAGCACTCAACAGCTAACAAACAAGTCTGTCTGCAACAGATGTCTTCTCAGTAAAGGGCTCCAAAGGGAAATGTGTGGCTCTGTACTCTCCTTTTAAAGAGTTAGCATTTAGGGACATGTGGCAAAATCAACCTGTCAGCACTTAAAGTCTTCTTTTGGTATGATGTCTACTTTGTAGCTTAGATAGCAACGACGGCCGAAATGGAGAAGTGTTAATTCTTTCATCCCATGGAAGCAAGAGCTCCTTGCTTCTGCTGTGAAATTAATGTCCACCATAGTCATTTCATAATATGCTGACTTGCTCAGAGCTGACCATTTTTGGTCAGCTTCCTCATTTAAATCAATTTGTCGCCTTTTTATTAACCTTTGTTTGCACTGCAGAAGCTAAAGAACTCTTGCCTGGTCAGTACACTTGCCCTATCACTTTTAGGTTTGTTTCACTTCTCATCTTCCTACCAATAGCATTCCTCTGCCGACTTTGGGGTTCACTAATGGATTTTTTTCTTCCCATCAGCACACCTCCCTCTACCTCAAGTGACCACTGATTTGACCTTATTGTCTACCTTGGCTACTGTTTACTGATCTTCAGTTACCAGACAATCAGTCTTTGGTCTGTCTCAGCACTCTTCCATGGGTTCCTTTCCTTACTGTCTCTGACTGACTATCCTTGTTTTATTTAATATCACTGAAAGTGAACAGGATAAAGACAGTTGATAGGGGGCCCATGTAAGATTTTTGAGACATAACCTATGGTTGTTAATGTTTATTCTTTCCTGTTGGTTAAATCACATGGTGACCTTTTTAAACTTAATTGACCCCTCCCTACCCCCTTTCTTTGTTTTCCCTTCATCCCCATTCTTATCCACTCTTTCCTACTTGGCTCTTTGTTCTCTGTTTTGGGTGATTTTTCGGCCGTGTAGCTCGCAGGCCACCGGCCGCCACTGTGGACGGAGGGGTCCTTAGTCGCCTGCTCACCCCCACCCAGGCCTCACTAGCTAGGAGCAGGAGCGCTGCCACCCTTTCAGCTGAAGGAACAGATGTTTCAGGTAACCTAGGAAACCATAACAGAGAGGAAGGATGGCTAGATGCAGACCCTGGTCCTCTCTACTTACTCTCATTTTATCAGTAGAAAGTCAGCCCAGTCACTCACTCTCAGTATCGCTTCACTAGATCTGAGCTCATATTACAGTGCCCTGCTGCAGGCCGCTGTAGACTGCTGTGCTTTTGTGAATGGTGGCCTCTTGGCGGTGATGGTGGAATTACCGAAGTCACTGCACTGCTCCCTGTGTTTAAAATCAGCTATTGTACCGATCAGCTGTTTGTTTTGTATGTACAGGAATTATTTGCAGCAAAGTACACTCATGTGAGAGAGCATACAGTGGTACTCAGTAAATATTGACACATGCGCAGGTCCAGCTCACATGCACTTTCAGATCTGACACAATTGGCTGTTGTGTGCTGAGCTTGGCTGGGAGCATTTCTCTGCATCTGAAGAACCTCAGGGTCCATGCTGGGAGATTTGCTCTAAGCTGCTTACCTGTTGGTTCTTGTTACATCAGAATCAGACTCTTGTGCTATTGCATGTGTTCTGGTAGTGAGGCCAGGGGGCTGGGGACTCCAGCACACGTTGCTGAAATAGTAATTACTGCCATTTTTATAGAATATATGGGCTTAAAGTCACACAACTCTAATTCAGTACGTACCCATTCTGGCACTACATTTTGGGCTGACAATTTGTAGTAAAATATGCTCTTAAGCCATTAAGTTGGAGTTTAATATCTCACCAATGGACTTGCATACCTTACAGTTTATGTGAACTGTTTCTGTGTGATGCAAGGATGCAAGTGATCTACATTACATATAAGGCAGCGGTTGAGGATATGTTCATAGCTCCAGACCCAGCATAGACAACCCGTTATGAATCTTCCAACATACATTGATGAATACTGCATTTTTACTGTTGGCTATTTTTTTTTTTAAGATGGAAATAGCCTTACTGTAAAGCACTGACTCACTCCAAAATTGCAACTGTATTTCCTGTTTTGGTTTAAGGTCGTGGTGTTTATTGATCTGCCATTAAAAACCCATTAGCGGCTATAGATCTTCTGCTAAGTATAGCCCCAGTAGAAAGATGACACATCGTATTAGCATCAGTATCAGTGCTAGCTCATGGGTAGGGTAAATTTCATAGTCACCATTGCTGCTCAGTGTGCGGTCTGAAGGAATTACAAAACACATTTGTGACCCGACTGTGGCAGGAAGAGTTCTTCAGGTCTCAGGATTATCATGGCTTATCTCTCAATCTGACACAGCAAGCTCATAGCCAATGGCCAACAGCCTTAATTGTCCTTTCTAACTACAGGCAACACTCAAACTCTGTGGTAAGGACAGTTATAGTTATTAAGCAGCTTGGCATCAACATTTTACATCGGTTTGTCCTGTTAATGTACAATTAAGATTTGTTTGACTGTTGAATGCTTTACAAATTGTAAGGCAATGCTTGTGCCATAGACGGACATTATGATGGCAGGAAGGACTGAATTAGAAAGATTGCAGGTTACTTACATTTTTAGTTTCTTTAACAGAACACAAACATTATGAACATTCATTGTGCGTTTAGTGTACTAATAAATCTGTGTGTTATGTGTCATTGTGTATTGAAATGTTAGTGGTAGGTTTTCTGTAGTGTGTGTGTGCTGTGGTGCTTGGTGTTAAGGTTTGTTGTGTCCAGAGGCTTTGGCACCTGTGGAGTGTCTGTTTTTGTTTTTCTCTGCTGCTCATGTCTCGTGTAATCTCCAGTCCAATCGAAGCTTCAGAAATCAAGCTGTTGCCTGCCTAAAATGCTACATCTAACAAATCGCTTTTTTGTGCTCTTGTCCCCATACAAAAACACTTCTGCATTTCTTTCAACCATCATCTGCCCTCCCTTCCTCTCTTTCTCTCCCTCTTCCCCTCTCTTTCTTTTTCTCCACTCTCTTCATTCTTTTTTTCATTTGGCTTTTTGCTGCTTTGCTGCCCAACTCGGCCGATTGTTACGCCTCCCATTGGTTGTGCTCCCCTGGCCCTGCGATGACTGTGTCCTTTACCAGAGTGTCACCTGTGTCCTCGCTCAGCCTCTGCCAGTCCCCTGCATCCACCGAGGGGACCTGTGCGCAGCCGCAGCATTGACCGGCAGAAGAGCAGCATGACCACCTCTGTGTCGGCCGACGGAGCCCTTGACCCTTCACTGGTGAGAACACGTTTGCGCCAGACATTTGCTAAAGAAATGTATATAGTGTTAATGATCTGAATTAAATGCTTAATTTTCCTTCCTGTTCCCACCGCCTTATGCTGCATTTTTGTATCCTCAACTAAATATATGTATCTTATATGGCTATGCAAGTATAGATACTTAGCTTACATGTATGTATAACCACAGTGCATGCGGTAGGTGGCAGACTTATATTGTTTCCAAGAGGAGGTCCATTTGCCTGTGCAGTATTTGAAGGGAAAGATGCTTTGGATGCCTAAGTATCAGTGTTAAAAAACCCTGAACCCTATAACATCATACCTCTTTGTTAGATTTTAATGATATTTCATTTGAGAATTGTCTTAATTCATTTATGATAAAAGTTGTGTGTTCTAATGGATAATAGTGAAGTATTTTCAGCCCTGTGTCAGTAAGTCAGTTTCCATTTACTCATGTAGTAGTCTGCCTTTAAATGGTATCTTCTAATCTTGTCCACAAATGAGTACAGCACTGTCTGTTTATTTATTGCAAGTGCTATCATTATAGCCATATTCAACAACGGCATTGCATATTTTCCTAATATCATGCAGCCCTACAGTGGACACAAATGTAATAGTTTTTTAGCTTTGGAAGAGAGAAATACTTTATGACAGCACATAGATGTTTTAAGCGTACCTTCCAAAATTAAAATTAAATGAATAAAATTGTTTAGAAAAATAAGTTGATGGCACAAAATCCATCCATCCTTCTTTGACGCTTATCCGGTATGGCACCAAAAGCTTTGATTTATATGCACGTATCCGGCTACATGTGCCTGTCAAAGTACTATGGCAGGATGCTAACTATAGGGAAATGTTGTTCCTCCAGCTGTTCTTTAAACATCTGATAGTCACTCATAATATCAACTTGTTTAGACGTTGCCAAAATGTTATTCTACCTACTGCTACTCATAAGTGATGTCTTTGATGTTCTCATTTGGTGTCCAGTCGTGCCTGGCTCTCACTCTCTCTCACAACCCGCCTGTCGTCCTCCTCCTCTGTGGCTGTGAAGGGCGTCATTGTCGTAGCATGAGACAAAGGGATCCACAGTGGCCTTGTTATGTACAGATCAGACCATGCAAAGCAGACCCCACCCTGACCATAGTCCCTAATGTCAAGGCCTTTGACTTTCCTCACCATTTCAACATCTTCTCTCCTCCAAACGCACAGATTGGTGTGGAAATATTTGAATACACAGAAAACAAATTCACAGCACTCAGGCATGGCCAGACACTTTGGTTAAATTGTGTCTTTCATGTCAGCTTATTTAGGCTGTCTGCCTAAAGTGAGCATTAACCATTAATCTTCAAATGTCATCAAAAGAAAACTATAAGGGTGCAAACTGTGTAGGTCTTCTGCAAGGTTCCTCTCTTTCCTTATTAATGGTTATTATGAGGGATTTAGGGTTGTGCTGGTAAAGTACAGTAAATGGCTGTTACTGCTGTGTTTTTGAGATAACTTCTGGACCTTTCTTTTACACAAATACACACAAACTGTTCTTGCTTCAATGTTATATTGACATCAATAGGATATTAATGTGTTGTCCCTACTATGAAACTGTACGGCAATCGCATGTTTACTTTCCTGCGTTTTCTCCCCTCCACAACAAAGGATTATTAAGCTGTCTGACCAAAGCTAAAACTATAGGAGCAATTATTTCTTACATTGAAACACAAAATGCATTGTATCTCATTTTTGCTTGGCATTCAGTACTAAAGTCTTGAAAAGGGGAGTACACTGTTTGTGTCGGAGTGTCACATGGTTAGCCTTGCTGTTCTCTCTGTCGTCGTGTTTATGTGCCAAACATAGCACAGGTGCATTGAAAATAGATTAGATAAAACCTGACCCTTTGCTCCTTCACGCCAGCATTGTGTCAATGTTTGAAATTCCAGTAACTAAAAGTTAAATCTGTTGAATTATCCATTTTAATTTTAGTTAAAGTTACTTTGTTAGAATAGGCACTCTTGTTTTTGTGAATTCCGTCAAGGTAAACATTATGTATCACTAAATGATTAATGTATTTCTGCTAACCAAAATATATATATATATATATATATATATATATATATATACACACACACACACACACACACACACACACACACACACACATACATACACACACACACTTATACTTTTTCTGACTTTTCACTAGTTTTTGGGCCACTTTTCCTGAGGCTATGAGCCCTGATGTATAACTAAATCCTGCTTCATTTTAAGGAGTCATATGCCAAATAGTTTGAAAGCTCTGGTATTGAACAACAGGTTGTAGTAAGTACTTATTAGGGTTGTGGATTGATCAATACAACTTAGTTATATGATGCAACATGTTATATATTCAACTGTTTTTCACATGACCCAATGATATTTAATTAACAATGACAATAGGACAACTTGGAGTTCTTAGCACAATCCTTGTTCAGTGACTCTCATAAATGACTTCCTCACTTCTGTCCACTTGCTGTGGAACAACAGAAGGACAAGCAGTTTACATCGCCTGGAGGGCAACGTCCCGTCTCCCCGTCTACTACCAAGGGACGCAACCGTTCACCATCCCCAGCCCCCAATCCAGCCCCAAAGAGGACCCCCTCCCCAACAGCATCCAAGTACGACTTCAAATCTTTTCCAATACAGATTTAGTGATGTTTACTCTAGTGTGGGTGCAGCCTTTTTATTTTGATTTCATTAGAAAACACAAAAAGATACAACTCACATTTTGTCCTTACAGGCAAAATCCTAAGACACGCCCACCCTCACCGAGTGCAATGAAACAGCGCCCCCCGTCTCCCCAGCCTATGTCAGCCAAACCTCCACCTATCCAGAAACCAGCTCTCACGCCAACAGGGACTTCCACCTTGCGAAAGAGGGACTCCAAGTCCAAGGAACTGTGTCCGATCCAGGCTGTGTCTCAACAGTCCCCTGATTCCAGCAAGACCAAAGAGAAAGATGGTGAGCAATTGTCAGTGATAACCATGCAGTTAACAATATACATTTATTGTACTTTAAAATATATCTAACACTATAGAACGGGTCCATCTAAAGGCAGACTTAACTATCATGGTCAGCTGACAGATTTTAATTACTCAGTAACAATATTTGCCAAGGGCGATCTTTATTCTGGCAACCAGGATATTTGTACTGGTGCATCGAGACATGCTGTCAATTTCAGAGAGGGAAGGGATTCACCGAGACAACGTTTTCATCTCAACTAAATAAATATTACTGAAGGTCTTTGCCATTGGGGTCCATACCTAATTACACTCCCAAAAATGTATCATTTCATTCAGTCATATGTTTTTACTTGTTTCTAGATCATCACCTATGAATAATGGGATGTCCCTTAATCTTTTGCAAGTAAAAATTGGTCCTACACAAAGACTTCTTGCGGGTCATCTTCCACATGTTCATTGTCCACACACCTGTTACATTTAATCTTCACACTATTCATACCGAACCAAGGGAGTGCTAAAGTAATTTAAGGGAGGAAATTAAACAGCCTTCTTGAGCTCAAAAGAAATTGCTCTGGGTGGGTTTGCTAAATCAATTGTTGCTTTTAGTGTCTTACAGTAATAATTTGTTACTTTAACTAGAAGAAAAATAATCTTCGCTGATCATGGTTTAATACTGCTTCAAGGAGCAGTCAGTTTGGTTTGAAGATAATAGAATATTCTCATCTGTTTTAATAGACAGACCATGTAGAGAATTGTGTCTGTGGACGTTCGTGTTCTGCAAACTGACGTGGCAGCAGCTCAGATTGCAACAAATCTCAGTGGAGCAGGAGACTTATTAAGTTCCAGCTGGAGTCACATCCTGTTACAGATCTGTGTTGTTGCTGCTACCACCTCCTGGAGAGACTCATGCTCTGCATGATAAAATAGCTTAGTTATGATAATAATACTACATGTAACCTGGCAAAGACTGCCATCTACTGTATCTATTCTAAATTGTTATGGTTGGCACAGTTTAGGTGAACTTATTTATCTTTAGAAATGTATGAAAACATAAAATACTTAATCCCTGTATATGTAATTTGATATCATCATAACAAAAATATTGACATGATCAATAGAGAATATATTTATGAATAAAATAATCAGAAGCTTTTGATTTATCAACCAAATAACTAGCTGATTTCGATTTTATCAGGAAAACAAATCACAACATATTTTCATGTAGCAGTCCTGCTCATCAGTTTGCATCATTATCTACCGAAGACTAGTAAACTTAGAGTAATTAAAGGCATAAATACTATTAGAAATGAAATAGCAAAAGCTAGAACGACAGACAAATTGATATCATCTCACTGTATGTATTATCATATTGCTCAAGCCCGTGTATTGTATGTGACTGTGTTCCCACAGAGTTCTTACAAAGAGCACAGAGAAGATCATGTGAAAGTCACACAACTCTGTATCAGGCGGCTTTTTTCTCCATACGTCTTTCTCTGTCCCGGCCAACCTCCTCCAACAGTCTGGCTTTCTTTCCTCTCCCTGTCATTCCCCAGTCACTGATGGGGGGCCTATGATGTTGCTCTTAAATTGGCACTACTTTTGAGAAATGGGGGGACAGGGTGACTTAAAGTGCTAAGCATATTTTGTATATTGTCTTTCCATCTATCAGACTCTAAAGCCTCAACGGGCACCAACTCGGCCGCTGAGGCAGCCAAGATCCTGGCGGAGAACCGCAGACTGATGCGAGAGCAGAAAGAGAGAGAGGAGCTGCTCAGGATACAGAGGGAGGAAGAGGAGAAGTAAGATCATTGGAATTGTTCATTAAATCTATTCTCATCGCCTGAAAAAATGATTAATTACAATTTTGTCATAATTTGTGTATGACAGTAATGCATCAGATATGATAAGAACAAAGTACCATCGGCCGTTTGTTTAATCTTCCAGGCTGAGAAAGGAAGAAGAGATGCGTTTAGCGGAGGAGGCACGACTGAAACGCCTAGAGGAGGAGAAGAAACTTGCAGAGGAAAGGAAAATTAAAGACGAGGAAGATGCTCGCCTAGCAGAAGAGGAGCGGGTGAGAATGGCAGAAGAGGAGGCTCTGAAACAGGCCGAGCTCCAGAAGGAACGGGAGGAGGCTGAGGCCAAGGCCCTGGAGGAGGCAGAGAGAGTCCGTCTGGAGAGAGAGCGCATCATGCAGCAGAACCAGCAAGAACGTATGGAGAGGAAGAAGGTATGGCTAGTCTGATGGAGAATTTAGATTAGACAATACTTTATTCATCCCACAATGGGGAAATTCCCTTGTTACAGCAGAAGTTTTACACAGTAAGAAGCAAACAAACCAACAACAGGCAAACAACAGACAATGTGCAAAAAGTACTGAATAAATGTGAAGTGGCAGTACATTAAATTGTAAAGTGAGGTGGCCATAGTACAAAAAATATTGCAATGTAAGTAATCACTTTCTCTTTATGTGGCTTTATCATCTGGACCTAGATCAAAATATACATTTTTTTTTCTTAGTGTAGCCTCATTGTGTAGATCTCAATGAGACATGTTATTTACAAAGATATACTCTTTTTTTCTATTTTAGAGAATTGAAGAGATAATGAAGAGAACAAGAAAAAGGGAGCAAAACGACTTGAAGGTGAGCTCACATTCATTCAGCCTACGTGGAACATCATCTACACTGAGTGTATGCTAAAACGCTGTTTGGGTCTCCTGCGTAGAGAGATGGTGATAAAACGGACGAGGGAGACGAGGGAGACGAGGCAGACGATGCAGAGGACTATGAAACCCAGAGTAAGTGTTCTCATCCCAGAGCTATCACACTGCTGGCACGTTCAGGAAATCACAGTCCATGAAGGTTTATGCTATATAATATATATCACTGCATTGAATGTGGTATTTTATCACAGACAGTGAATAAAAAGCCTCTTTGTGGTTGTCTGTGTAAGCTCCACCCAATTGACTTGTTTCTGTGAATTTACATAATTTTCAACGTTACGACGTCGTAGGCCAGACAGATGACATTGGCATGGACGATGACAAAGATGAGAATAGTCTGTCCTTTGGTGAGCCAGTGGCACAACGGGAGGAGCCCCTGGGCAGCGTGAACGGAAAAGCAGAGACGGACGACAAGGAGAATAACAACGGCATAAGCACAGATGAGACTCAGGCAGTAAGGTAAGATTGGAGACAAGACAAAGAGTAACTCACAGAAACTGCTCAGAGTGGTGTTGACAATATTGTTAACTGCTGAACCACTTTCCTAACCATCTCCCTCTACCCCACCCCCCCCAGTCCAGTCCCTAAGGGCCGCCTTGTTGAGGGCTCAGAGTTCCTGAATGAGCAGGACTCCGCCAAGGTGGGCTTGGTCTCAGGTCTCAACGGTAAATCCAACCAGTGGAGCTTTGAAGAACTCATTGACCTCAACGTTCACTCCAAGACTCGGCCCCTCATCGAGGCAGAGGACTGTAACCAGGTCTTGATCAACTGTGACGGAAGCTCAGATGGGACCAGGGTAGCCTTTGAGGACAAGGGAACCCCCGTCAACACCCTGCATTCCCCTAATCAGCCCATAGAAGCTCTGTCAGGTGAGGAATCATTTCTACATATTCATCTATTAGGCAGTTTTGACTGTCTTCTTAAAGATGGACCATAATTGTTTCCTCCTGTGTCTTTGCAGAGATTTGATGCTGCAGCCGTCGCCGAGAAGCCTCTTACTGTTGCACTTGTAAAGTTCCTGTCCAGCTGAGCTCCTTTAAGAAAGTCCTCTACCAGTTCCAAACATCTTCCTCCTCTTTCTCCTTATCCTCTTCCAGAGGGAGGAGCACAAGGTGAAGTGGAAAGACCACCCCGAGTGCTACATTTGCACCCCACATTATGAGGAAAAAATATATTAAAACAAATATATAAAGATATTAAAAATATGCTTCAGGGAAAGTCCATATATTCCTTCAACGTGCTCGCTTCAGGTCTCTTTCCTCTTTTTCTTGTGTTTAGTTCCCCAGATGTGTTTTTGTCTATGTTGTGTCCAAATTTGATGATGTTTTTTAAGAGTTGTGTTTTTGTCAGGGGTGCATTTGTTGTAATTTATTAATTTTTTTGTTTTTGTTATTGTAATTATTGTTATATGTTTAGCCTTTTGTTTTCTCTTTTAAGAGAATATTCCAGAACACATTAAGCTGTGTGAATTGAATATTCTGAGTTAAAGGAAGGAGCGTTAATCCATTCAGTTCTGCCGGGCTTTGGTGTGGCTAGCCCTCCAGGTTTCGCATGTGATTCATCCAAATTGACTTGACCGGCTGCTGTTTGCAGCATCCAGCAATATGGCCTTACCATTTTTTCCCCAACCTCTAATTTTTAAATATGAATATTATAAATGGCTTGTGCTGAAGTTAACCCATGCACAGTTTAGTCCGTCATGTGCTTACACATGGGACTGGATCCCGTATTCATACTTTACTTCACTTCATAGAGCTCTGTCCTCTCAACCCTTATTGTCTCCCAGCTTCTCTAACTGGACGTTTCCATCTGTGGCCTGTAGAGGGCATCAGGAGCACAACTCCAACTGTTACATTTAAAGCTGAACAGTGTTGAGATTAATTCACAACACCGTAGTGAATTGACATGTTCAGTGATGTTTTTTTTCTGCAGTCTGTTCATTTAGGGCTCACTTAGGTTTTTTTTTTATTTTGCATATGTACAGTATATAGAATTTATGTTTACTAACAACATCATTGTAATTTACGCCAGAAACTGAGTTGCATTTAATTTTAGTCTACTCTCCACATCTGCACCACACAACTGTTGAATAACCCTAACTGCACCACACCATCTAATGGTGAAGTCCATTAGTTTAATTCAAAGCTGCCTCTGAGCTTCTTAAGCTGGTATGTGTTTGTTACTGAATTGGCCCTTGAATGTTCGGCTGAAACAAAAAATCCGGTTTCTACTTTTCTGGTTTTACATCGAGTTTTACCAACACATCCGCACAAACTTCCAACCCCCCGTCTGTCTGTGCAGCCCCTAAATCAGTTACATTTATTAACCGTCTTTCAAGAATTCCCAACACACTAGCTGCTACATCTGACAAAATGCGTTTCAATTATTTTGTATAATATAAAATTTGGCTGTTTCTTTATATATGAAAATACATTTTTACAAATATTTAAGTGTTATTGTGTTGTGTATATAAGCAGTATTAGGCATTGAAGCCATGTTTAGGAGTGGTGTCAAGATGTGGATAATTGAAGTCTCTGTCTATGTGGGTGTGCGTTAGGTCGTGGCCTGTGACATTGTAGTCGGGTTACATTTGGGGGCAGCCTGGAAAAATTTACATACAGCCCTCTTTCCACATGATGTCTGCAACAATTAGGGGGCCAGGTGGTGACCCACTTTATGTTTCTCAATATCTGGTGTGTGTATGTGTGCCCACACATACACACAGCCCTCAGCAACATGTCTGTAAATCGGAGTAAAGGCTGTGCCGCTTTATGATGCTTTTAATGTCATCAAAATTTATTTTATAACATGTCAAAGGACGTGGGGATGTTGGATAGTTATGGTAGGCATGTCAGCTCAGGTCTTAACTATTCTACTTTGTAGTAAGAGGCAGGGCACATCCACCAAACAAAATATGACACGAGTCAGACTTTCTTTTCTGACTCTTCTGGATATTTCATGAACTGTATTGAAATCTTGAAATTCCCTCTGCTTGAATAGTCAGAGTACGAAGTTTGTGGACCTTGATTTTTGCCTTGTTCTCTGCTGGTTAACTAAAATATATTTGTACATAAAGACTAGGGGCTTTAGATCTTAGCTTTGATTAATAAGCTCAACGAATGTAACAGACTACATAAACCGTCCACCATTATTTACCATGTCTCTCAGAGCTGTCGGCTTTTTGACTTTCATCTATTACTCAGTAAGAAAACCAGAGACTTTTTGCACTGTCACAAATTACTCTCTAGGTTTAATGAATGGTTACCGAGGAGTAGCTTTACTGTACAGACTCGTAAGAGAGTTGTGTCATATTCTGGACAAAAAGAAAAAGTAATTTGTCTCATTCATAACCCAAGACCTGCCTATACCCAAACCTTTCCTACTCCTTCTTCCACGCATGAGTAGGACCTGTTAAAGCTGCTGCTTGAACAGATAATGTATCTGTTGCAGGTCCTGCTGCATCTTTGAGGGCTCAAGTACACAGCTGACTGCTCTTAATCCTCAACATTGTCTATAACAATAGGATAGAACGGTGCCTTAGATTGAGATTTAGTATTTTTATTGTATCACAGTTAACTAAGAAAGCTTGTCCTTACCTCGGCCTCGACAATCAGTCTACCTGACTAGGGCGATTTTGTGAATATGAATATTTCTCTGGAAGATTTACAAACCTAACAACGCCCTATCCATAAGATTTGTACTGTAAATATATCCAGTGTACTGAGATGATACAAACTGTTTAAAACAAATAAAGTCTTGCAAAAAATACTCCTTTGCCATGTTTTTAATTTCTCGCTGTAGAGAAATAAGAGACTTCACATCACTTCCTCCTTTTATTCTTGTTTTACATTTGACTTCACTCAAAGTCTTGATTACACGAGCAGTTTATATTTCAGCATGAATCTCAAAGACCTACTTTAAAAGTCACTCTAAACATTTTTTTAAATTCTGATAATTCGTGAACGTAACTGATGATTAATTAAAGCTCGTATGTATAAGCAGCACTATGCAAGTAAAAGCATATTATTCTCTGAAATATTCCAGTAAGGCACTAAAAACGCTTTTGTCTCCTAAAACTGCAATAAATCTGCATTAGATTAGACTAATAGTGCACATCACAATCCCACAAAAATTCTGCTGCCATGTTAGTATCCAACACTGAAATAAGTTGCAATAATGTATAAGTAGATAAATGAGTTAAGCTTGTGCATCTTTAGTTGATATAACCTCTACAGCCTGTCAACCTTGTAAAGAGTTTCACCAAAATTGACATTTTTTATGCTAATTCAGAAATTGAATATAATTTCTGTTGAGGCCTCAATTTCACTCAGCAATTATTTTTTTGCTAATTAACAGTCTTAAAGTCAATGTTGGTGCAATTCTTCTTCAAACAGGTATTCTTATGCACAACTAATTGTGCAGTTCACAACTTCTTAGCACAGTCGGGGCAGTGGATGTGATCGCCATTGATGACAAAGCGCTTATTGGCCAGCGAGAGGCAGCACTTCTTGCAGTTGAAGCAATACTCATGCCAGGAGTATCCCTCATAGTTCACCACGTTGGTGCCATGGCCAAACCCTGCGGAGACAGAAAGACACCTGTCAGTCACCAGAAAAAAGCGTTTGCATTGTGCATGATAGACTAGAAAATACAAACTTATTTTTTCATTAATCCCACCATTCTGTATGCACTCAAGACAATCATACTAACAAAAACATCTGTGTATGCTGCCCTGACCTGTGATTGGGTTCTTGCATCCATGGCACTTCTTGGCCACATCGGTCTTGAAGCAGTCCACGCAGTAAACTTTGTTTTCGTGTGAAGTGAAGCGAGCTCCTGCCAGAGTCTTACGGCAGGTGTGGCACACAAAACACTCGGAGTGCCAGGGCTGGTCCTGGTAGCTGATCCCTCCAGAAGAGATGGGCTTTTTGAGGGTCAGAGAAACACTGATCATGATCTCAAATACTACAAGGCTGCAATAGCAGTCATTCTGCTGAAAGTGAACTGTCTGCACCACAGTTTTATTTTGTAATGACAGGACATCATGCACTGTTCTTGTACCTGCTTGCAGTGGAAGCACTTCTTGGCAAACTTCTTGTCATGGCAGGGAGAACAGTAGATGTCATCACCCTTGGTCAGGAAGCTCTGTGTGCGGATCGGCTGCTTGCATTCAAAGCAGGTGAAGCACTCTTCGTGCCAAACCTTGTTCTTGTACTCCACGTTTTGGGATCCTAAAACATAAAAGTTAATGTTATGTATTGTTTTAAATGATTTTTTCCACACCGGATGACAACAACATATCTTTCATCAGCGTGTAACACGTATGAGAAGCTTTTATGATGCTGATGCTCAGTGAAGTAACTAGGTTTTTTATGGTTGCACCTTCCCAAAAATTGAAAAATTCTAGATGTGTTGTGCATGATTATTGACGATTTTAATACATTTCTCTAAATGTAATATACTGTATCTGGTATTTTTGGAAACTTTGGGATCACCAAAGAGAGGATTGAATAGACGTCAGAAAATAGCCATTTGAATGCTGATTGAATCACTAAGGAAAGATTGCACAGATTTAGTCAACCTAAACTGAATGTTAAGAATTCCTTAATAATATCGAACCCACCTGGCATGACCACCTTGTAGCAGCCCTGGCATCGGTTGCCATCCTCCCGGGAGCCACACTTGCCACACATTATCTTGCCATCATCCCGGGCACTGAAGGGCTCGCTGGCCAGCGGCTTGTAGCACTTGGCACAGCGGAAACAGTCCTCATGCCAGTAGCGGTTCTTATGGTGCAGCTCCTGAAACA
This sequence comes from Etheostoma cragini, assembly GCF_013103735.1. Classification (NCBI taxonomy): domain Eukaryota; kingdom Metazoa; phylum Chordata; class Actinopteri; order Perciformes; family Percidae; genus Etheostoma; species Etheostoma cragini. Next base: position 19,343,952 of record NC_048416.1, read on the forward strand.
CAGAGAGGAGACTCAAGGTGAGCAGAGGTGCCCTCATTAGTTAGTCGACCTCATTTTAGACCTCATTAAAGTGGAGTTTGTTTACCCATCGTGTGGACTGAGGCTCAGGGCCAGAATACAGAACAAGCCCATGTGGCAGCCATTAGAGTGGAGATGAAGTGAACTGGGACGTGGTGAGCCATGAAGGAGTTAGGGGACTTAGGTGGTGGAAACGTGATGTAAAGTAATTAGGCCTCATTAGGGGTAATGACACATCTTTTTCACACATTCAACTGCCTGTGACAAAGTGGTGAGAGTATTTTAGAAGCAGCCGAATGACAGACAAGTTGAATAACATCTTAAGACTGAGAGCTCTGTGGACAGACAGAAAGATACATCCTCACTTATTATATGTGTTTGTATTAATCCAATAACATCCATAGTGGATATCTCAAAATTAAAGGTGGATAGGTCATGGTGAGAAAAATCACATGTGGTCAATGATCATCAATTCTCTGTTGGCTCACTTTCACCGTCTCATGGCTTACAGGAACACTTGAATAGAACAGAGCTATTGTTAGTGTAATTACATATAAGTCAAAATGTCTGCTGAGGAAACATCTACTAACTTGCTTTGCAGTCTTAGTTTAGTCGAGTTTATTTATTTTTTCCAGCCATCTGTAACCCACAACAGTCAATACACTGATAATATACACAAAAGAACATTGTTGCTTTTACTTCAACAAGCAAAAATTTAAAAAAAATTGACAGACAAGAAAACAAACAAACAAAAAAACAACAATACTAATGTATATATATATAAATTATTCAATACTGTTAGTTTATAAACTGACTAAAATATAAAGCATGATAAACTAACAAAAAATGTTTAAGTTAACATTTCTGTTCATCATTATTTTTTTAGTTTCTTCTTAGTTATTTTTTTTTTTTTTTGGTCACTCTCTTTGTTACTCATTCATTCTGTTTCTTTCACTCAGACACATTTTGTTTTTTTCACCTTGGCATCAGCGCCAATGGGGCGTTTGCACTCTGCACAGGTGTTGGCACAGAGCTTATCAAAGCACTTGGTGCACACGTGCTTTTCGTCCTTCTTCACATACTTCTTCCCGTGCAGGTTGTCCCGGCAGTAGTAGCAGTCGAAGCGATCAGTCATGGTGGAGCTGAGATAACTCCTGGCACCTGCAGAAACACGAGAGGCTGTCAGACTTGCACAGCTCCTCTCCCCCCTACATGATGCTTCCTTGAGACACCCGATGGGGACAGTGTTGCCTTTTCTAACATACCCATGAATCTTTGAACAATTCAAGGCAATGGATACATTTCTTTATATCACACTTATAACACCATATAGTTGATTTAAAGTGCTTTACAGCTTGGAGACAAAAACTAACAAAAGGAATGAGAAACATAAATCAGCATTTAATGACTGGAGTTTGGTGAACAGCCAAATGTTGCCAAAGGCAGATACTGTAAATCGGAGCTCTGTAGGAAATGCAAGGCAAGGCAGCTTTATTTGTATAGCACATTTCAGCAACAGGGCAATTCAAAGTGCTTTACATAAAATCAGGTAAACAGATAAAACACAAGTACAAACAGTTTAAAATCCTAAGTATTAAAAACCGATAAAACACATGAATAGACAGTTAAAAACAAAACAGAAACATTAGGACACATAAAACACAAGAATAAAAGTTACAGTGCAGCATAAGAAATTTAAAGAAATGAGCAGTCATTTAAAGAAAGGCAGCATCAAAAAGAAAGGTCTTCAGCCTTGATTTAAAAGAACTGAGAGTAGCGGCGGATCTACAGGTTTCTGGGAGTGAGCAGAGGTGCCATACCTTAAGGGCATACCTTAAAATACAAAAAAACAAAAACATCTGTGCAGAAATCAGACAAAGTATATTTTACGTGTTTTCCCTTTAACGTTAGTAAGACACAGTGAGATGCAGCTCTAACAGCAGCATACCAAACCAATGAGAGAAGTGTGAGTGAGGTTAAAAAGCAACCCACAGATGTCTGCTTGTTGTCTGCTCGCTTTCTGGCCTGCAGACGCTTTATCCAGCTCTCCCGGGAAAGCTTTGGTCCTATTATTAGACCTTAGAGCTCATTCCCCACCTTGAAGACCTCCTTCCCATGAGGCAAGCCCACACTCTTTCTATTTTTTCTGCATATTGGCCAGGTCATTTTGTTGCCTGTTAGTGTAAATACCAAGTTGCTTCTTCAATCATCAACATTCCTGCGTTCCCATCACAAGTGGCGTCCACTGGGAGCTGACAGAGTAGTTTTCTGGAACAACTGTGCATCTGGGTGGAGCGTAGATGCTTTATCTACATCACTTCTCTCTCACACAGGATGTCATGTGAACTTTAGCAAAAGTGATTCATGTGTCGTTTTAATCCGGTAAGCACAAATGGAGGAAACAATGGGTGGAATGGCATTTTTGTCCTAGTAACCATAGGGACAAGGAAAATATTTATGAAAGGGGACTACAGCTATTTAAGTGGGATGCGGTAAAGAGATTAGCCTCCTGGAGCCTGGTATGTGCAACTGATGAGTGTGTGTTTGTGATGGGAGAAGAGTTTCTATCTGCAGCTGTGCTCTAGGGATAAAGACTGGACTGAGGACTGAGCCATCACACGACCCACTCTGCCTACACTCACCTTTCTTGTGGCATTAAATTGAACTAAAGCAAGAAAACTCCGCCCAGTCCAACAATGTTAAATCACACACAATGCTTGAGTCTCATTACTGAGACCAGCAAGCCCAGATATCTATTTTAGGCATGGATTCACTATTTAAAACACATTGACCTTACAGAGGGGACAAATGGAGACAGATGCAGAGTGATGGCTATTGGGACTATGGACCTATTGTGGCTTCAGTTGAAACGTGTCCAGTAACTTTAATCTTTTGTTACAAACAGTGTGACAGCTGCCCCTTGTGTCAAATAGACGTGGTATTTGTCGACGCTCAGCTGTCGAGGGGAGTGGAGTCCCTTTGGGAAGCAGGAAAGGTCAATGTGAGCCCAGTTTGAGAGGTGAGTCAGAGGGATGTGAGATGATCAAAGGCAGAGTGACCCGGACAGTATATCAGCCAAAATCAACAGCTACAATGTTCTTTATTGAAGGTAGACCTCCTGAACAATCAAGTAATTTTAACATAATCACATCTTGCTATTATGCTGATTTGGAGAAAAAAATGACAGATTTACAGCAAAAGATTAAAGAATTATGCAAACGGTAGAGCAGCCTGTTCTTTAGCCTTTCTCCAACATTCATCATGAAATAAAAAATAGATGACAGCTCCACATATATCTACGACAAGGTGCCAACATCATAAAACTGCTCAGTTTATTTAAAATCCATTTGACTGGGGGGGGAAAATTAAATCATCCACCCCATGAGTACGATTAAATACTTCCTTAAACTTATGTGCTCATTAATGAACTTAATCTGAAAACTTTATTTGGTTTAGTTTTCATCTAAATGAAAGAAAATACTTATATATATTGTATATTCTCCCAAACAACAGAAGGGGCAGTTTAAGAGTTTAAGATTTTGACATTCAAGCATCGTAGCTCTTCATTTTGCTGCAAAAGGTTGTTTGAACATCATACTGAACAACGCATCAACAAAAAGCTCCACAAAGCTCAGTGGACATTGGAGCTTAGATGATATTGTTACATATTGTCACACGTTTCAACTTCAACCAGCCATATTGTAAAAGCACTATTATAAAACCTGGAACAACTGAATCCTTATCTAGTGAATAATATGCAAATTTCAAATTGGTTGGGTTTTAAAAGAAATAGATCAACTGAATGATTAAGTGTTCCTTCATGGGTAGAGACAGTTCCCCTCTTCTTAAGCTAAAATGAACATTTAAAATGCATGTGATTCATGTCATAAAGATAAAAACAAGGCTGTTTTTCTAAGCTCATCAAAAGTCAACGTTTTCACAGGGCAGCAACAGCATGTTAAAAACTGTTTTACAAATCCAGTTGAGATATCAAACAATTCTTCCTGAGCTTCAAATAGAGGCATTCCACTAGCAGACAAGTTTTACATTTTGCAGCTGATTACTAAAAACACATTCAATAACTTATTCATTTAGCATCCAATGTTGGCACCAGCTTACCTGAGTGTCTGAAAGTCATGATTCCAGTCCGAAGGAAAAGAAGGAGTAAACAAAGAAAATACAGGGACAGGAAGAGATGGCAGCATCCACAGAGGGTCAAACCCAGAGCCCATAAACCTTGGTAAGTTATTGGGGGCTGTATATAACCCTCTGTGACCCTCACACACCCCCGACCCATGTCCAAATCCCACCCTATATCTAACCCTCCACTCCTTTTAGGGTATGCATTAGAGAATAGAGTGGATGACAGAGAGTATGGGGCGGCAGATTAGGTGATAGAGATTGGAATCCACTGCTGTAACATCAGTAAAAAAAAATTTTTGGAATGATGGCCCTGAGGGATAATAGATACTCCCACTGCCCCAACATAAACTGTTTTGTTAGAGTGTTCTGGACATGTACAGAAGAAATGTTGGCTCCCTTAACAACATAACTTAAAGGGATGACTCACGGAAGGAGCAAGTTGATATGATTGACTGAGTTGAGGAGAGACAAAGTGTGGTGGAGTGTTCATGTCTCATGTCTGTGTGTATACATAAATACTCTATGTCACATTTTCTAGAAGACAATGTTGTATATTCTAAACTAAAGTGATCCAGAGCAGAATATTTTAGAAAGTCAGTGATTATTTATCTTTTTATGATTCTTCTTCCAGGAGAGAATATTTCCTTTAAAGCTGCAAGAACCACCAGCGGCGGTTCCTCAAGTAAAAAGACGTCATGAATACTCTCTAAGTTTTGCGATCACAGTGCATCAACACTCTATCAGACAATAGCTATAGCTGATGCCAATGTTATAATAAACAAGTTTTAAGCCTTACTTTAAAAAGTTCCAGAGTCAATGTTATATATTGCAGCTAAATGCTATTAATAATGGAAATCAGCTTCTTTGGACAATCCAATCAAAAAGACCACAAGTATTTTGTAATGCATGTATTTTAACATGCAATAACAGACTAAAACAGGCTGTGAACACAACACTTACAAAGTTGAATGGGGATCTTGTGAAAATGTGCAAATGTACAAAACTAAGAAAGCAGAAGTAAAGTTGTGTTGCTGATTATCTGATGAGTGTCCAAGTCCAATATTCACACTGCTTTAAGCTTTGTTTGTGGTCCTAACAACTCCTGAGGGGAATATCTGGACCTTGAGCTACTAAATGCTCCACTATGTTCACCAGCTAGTCGCTAACTGTGTCCGTTTGCTCTTTGGTACTGAGCAGGTAGTGTCCAATGAGCATGAAAACCAAAACATTGAGCTGAAAGAAGCTAAAACGTTATGGGGTACTGATAGTATCTATGGGTTAGTCACTACGAGCAAGATCTTTCACATTACCCATCCATTGTTATTATGAAAACTACTGATTGTAGCTGCTTTAAATTCTGTTAAATATGATCATGATCAACCCCATCATGACAATCATCATCATCTATTCAGTAGTGGTGCAGATGCTCCACAGATGGCATTTTGTTCTGATTGGTTTGGCCCCCTCAGAGAGTAAACACAGAAATGTAGGATCATAATGGGAATGAGAGGAGACTGAAAGCCTCAAGAGACAGGAAATAAATGAGTTAGACTCATGATACTTTCACTGGCCTCAGTTAGGAGAGATGATACTTTCCTTCTAAAAACTAATTTATCTACTGTATTAAATAAACGTCTATGTACTGTCTGTCAAAAATAAAACAAGTCAATGCAACTGTGTGCGTGCATGCGTGGGTGTGTGGTTGTGTAAAGGCCATCTGGTTGTAATTACAGATTTGATGTGGTCTATTACCACGGAGCACAGCACTGCATTTGTCCTTTTTTAATCTGTCACCCAATTACTCTAAAACCACAAAGACTAATTAATGAGCAGGAAGGCGCCATGAGTCCCAGTCTTTAAAAACCTCTCCATTCCACTCTGTGTTACATCAGGACATCTGCTCCTTCTCCTCTATTTCTTAGCATTTGGGAGATGGTTCTTGTTGAAAATGTTTTAAATGTCTAACCAGATATTTTGTCTGTCTTTTCCCTCCATTTTGCATTTCTCCATGATCCATTTCACCCTGGTTCCATCATTCGCAGTGTTATATTAATGGGGATTGATGATGACAATAATGATTATGATGGTGAGTTGAAAACCTATAAGGAGGATAATTAGGAAAATAAATGTGTGAACATCTTACAATTGTATTTTATTGGGAAGCAGCATTCAGCAAATACATGTGCATAATGCAGAATAAAGATAATCTATCTGTGTAGGTTAAGCTCAGTCATGGTTCATTCAATTTCCATTTCCTTCACCTTTTAAAACACAGAAAAATGCTAAATTTTCAACTCAAAACGATGTATTACATGTTTGATAGACTACTATAAAGTTGCTAAATTAGCTATTTAAGCTGCAGGGCTTGTTTATCAATTCTTTTCCTGTTTTGATGTTCTGACAAGACTAATATAAAGTACATCTAGTTTCAGATAGTCTACTGCATATTCACACCCAGTGAATGCTGCTCTGATAGACAACATAGCTGGAAGGCATTGTCCACCTCCCAACCTGCCAACTCCAAAGCCCTGCTTTTAATAGAGCAGAAATCTTCCCGATCATTTGGAACAATAAACAAAACTTTAAATATAGTATTTCCAAAGAAGAGAATCCTCTTTAAATATGTAGCTGGTGATGTGAATCACCACCAACATCTCTGAAAAAGAGCATTCAAAATTGTCTTTGCCACTAATGGAAACAGACTGTAATATGCTCTCTTACATACATCCCATTGTGAGATGCAATGCATATCATGAATTTTGTGCTCAGGGTTGGCTCTTGACTACAAGCCCATCACTTCTCGCCTCCCTAAGTGGTAGATTTTGGGCTTGCTGGCACAAAGCAACAGGAAATCTGGCCGATACTTCCTGAACAAATCGCTCAGTGGGACAGAAACAACAGACCACACTTGCTTCACTGTTACCAACAGCATCAGCAAGCTTTGACGTGTCTGTAGGCTCATCTCAAAACATGACCTCTCACCCTGCACATCACTGTGTCTCAGTCACCCTCCAAATCTGGTTAGTAAGTAGGCAGAGCAGTAACAGACTGATCAACATTACCTCTGTCAGTGGAACGGTGACTCACATCATATGCACTCACAGACACAAAAATACACTGACAATACACACACTCTCATTTGTCTGTATCACAACACAGGCATAAGATCAGTGAGTGACTGAAGAAAGTGGGATGTGGCTGCAAGACCCAGACACATTGAGGTCAAATATGTGTGGACAAAAGGGCACAAGGGGAGCTCTATCAACACAGTAACACTCCTGTCCAAAGGATATGGCTCAAGTGTTGTTAACACACATACACGCCCGCGCACACACACACACACACACACACACACACACACACACACACACACTTTCCGATAAAGCTTTCACTGTAGGCCAGGGAGCACTTCAGCGCTCATTGTTTTCACATGACTCGAGCCTCTAGACACAGAAAAAGCCAGTCCCTCCTGCTGATGTGTGGAGCAATAGCTTTAAGTAACTTAACTGTATGCTGGACTATGTGTCGGTAAGGATGCACATAAAACATCATAAAACATCATGAAAACATATGTGACACGTTCTTGCATCACTCAAATTTCAGCTTGTAGATGAAATGGTCAAACCACAGAAAGACAATTTTTTAAAGGCCATAGTAATGGAAAGTAACAAAATAACTTAGTACATAGACTGAAGTTCCGTGTTTACATTTTTAATTGTATTTTAATTGTATGCTACTTTCTACTTGCACATTTTTACTCTGTTACAGTGATCTAACAGCTATAGTTACTAGATGCCTGGCAGAATTATTTGATTATTAGCCTTTAAAAAAATGACGATTTCTAATTAACTTAAAGGGGAAAATCACCGAAATTAAGAATTCCAATATGTTATTCCCATGGCCAAGGAAGATTTGATCAATATTTGGGAACATTAGCTTTTCTTGCCAGAAACAAGAGAGGTTAAGTCTCCATAGACAATGAGGTAAGCTGCTCCATAGACAATGAATGGGAGACATACCCACAGTATGTTATTTTTCTTTTCTTTTTAAGATCCAAATCTGTTGTTTTCCATTATAGTGGTCTCGGTTTTGAACATAAAATGTCCCCATATATCCAGACGTTCCCCTGGATGCGCTCAGTGTCCTCTATAACATCTTTCAATTGGTTGTCTATGGAGCAGACTAGACTTTGTACCTTATGACATCCCAAATTTGAGTTCTAGCACTAGTTTGGGGATTTGGTAGAGTTTTAAATCATAGGAATAACATGTAAACATTTTGAAAATGGGCATTCCCCTTTAAGCCTAAAGGTATAGTTCAAATCAGTTCCAACTTAATCAAATACAAAAGTAAAATGTTGTTCAGCACTTTTACTTTTGAAACTTTATTGTTTGAAACTTTATTGTAAGTACATTTTGCTGATACATTATGTGTATTTTGTAAATGTACTCATTGATAACATTTTAATGTAATTTTTTTAATGTACATTTTAAACTTTTTTACATGATACGGACTAAATGTATTTGGGTAGGAATACTTCTTCCCGTACTATATACAATCATGAACACACTCGCTTCTTCTCTTTTCAAAATCTTACTGTCTATGAGGCCTCCAACCCTCTCAGTCGCTTTCCATTCCATCTTATCGTGGCTCTTGCAGTCTCCTCATTTTTATCTCACTTTCTTGTTCTTTTATTCACAAAGTAATCATGTGCAATTCAGCTGAAGCTGAGGAGCAGTTCAACATCCACAAGAGAGAATATTGCCTCCACTCAGCTCCCTCAGACAAGCATTGCCTATTTAGGAGTAGTGTGCCGTTCTTGTGAGAGCGCTGTTTCATTAACTCGGTCATCTACTCTCGGACACACCCTCTCCCTCTCTCTCTCTTCTGTCTCTCTCTGCTTCATTTGCAAGAATAAAAGGCATGATAAAACTGTCCTCTCAACCAACGCATGTCTCAGCCTGAGTTAACTGCAGGCACCAAAGCTCCCATTCTCCTTGAAGTGTGGCAAATGTCCTTCAGCTCGTCTGATGGAGAGAAGGCCTCACAGGCAATGACATACAACAGCTTCATAGAAACAGTGATATGAATTATACACTACATACCGGCTTTATGAATGAATAATCTGTAATCGCGCTGTTGGAATTGTACACTGCTGATTTTACATCAAAAATTTAAAATAAAAAGACAATTCTTTAAAGGGATTTATACATTACTGCAACAAAAAACACTAAAGAAAGAAAACCCTTTTCAAGTTGAAAGTGAGTTTCATCATTATTCAGTGAAATACAAAGTTTGTATGGCTTTTGAAGGTTGGTGAAGTCATACTGGAGCCACAAGGAGGTCCAGTGGGCCAGAGAAAGGACGGTAATCTCCAGGTCTCTTTAATGACATCATGCATTTGGATTGGCAGCTGCCCAAACCAGAAAGGGAGGAGACGCTAAGCTGATGTATGTTTTAACAGTTTCGAGCCACACATGGTGCCTTTGGGCTCTGTTATTCATTATACAGATGGCAGTGGTACACTAATATTATAATAACACACCATTTGATCTACAAGATAGGTAGCTATAGATGTGATACTTCAATTAGTGACTGTTTGTGTGCTGGAGTACATTACATTATCAGACATTACGGTATGAAGGAGAAGGAAGATGGAAGAATTATTCAAATCCTTTACTTGAGTACAAACAGCAATACCGCACTACGAAAATACTTTATTACAAGTAAAAGCAGTGGTGTGGTCTTTGTGATATGCAGATACAGTATACGCAGTATACCCACCAAAAAAACCTCAAGGATTTCCATATCCCACTTCAAAATGCTCAATGACACGCAACATTTTTCTATTATGTGTTTGATATATTTTGAATTTTCATCTGTGTTTTTCTTCTTCACATAAGCTAAATAAAGTTATTTCCACCGTATATTGGTAATTAAAATGTATCCAAATACAGGAAATTAATGCTCAAAACCTCCCTGGGGGAGGACACCTTGACCCCCCACTATGAAATGACCGCCCCTCACCTCACCCAAATGCAGATTCTGGCCAATATTTACAGTACAGTATACTCCCTACAATACATGACACTACACAACTGAGTAAAAGTCACATATTCAAAACTTATATGTATATAAATAACAGGTAAGTATTACTTTAATGCCGTATCTTCATGAGTTAGCCAATTATAATTGCTTTTTTGTGTGGTTTGGGCTGTAAAAGTGCATATATATGATAACGTTTTGTTTAAAGACTCTTAATATGAAAAGTAGAAGCAATTTAAAGCTGTTTATAGAGTGAAAATTACGATAGTTCCCTGGGAAAGGTAAAGTAGAATCAAATTAAAATCACTCAAATGAGTACCACAAAATTCCCCTCGCCGGTTTGGTTTTTAACAACGTAGGCTACTTTTTCACTTTAACAGGAAATCACTGACAATGAATCACTGACACAGACAAAGGTTTATTCCTGGAATAAAAATCTCAAAAGTGAACTTGCCTCAGTAAAAATATGAATATTAACATATAGGGCGGGAATAAGGAAATATATTGTCCAAAATACGCGCAGTGCCAAACAAAGCGCATCAGCTGTTGCACAGCGCAACACTGATCCCAAAATGGTCAAGTTTTCTAAAAGAAATTTGTCGCACATCAGTATTTTCCCGTCAGGAACTTCTGTGTGTAACACCAACAAGACAGTTCTTCTAGTAACTCAGGATGTAACTCGAGTATTATCGGAAACCTTCACTAGATAAGATGAAAGCAACAATGCGCATTTGACATAACTGTACTTAAATGCACCAAATAACCAGCTTGTGATAAACATCCTCGGTCTACCTGTGAAGTGATGAGCAGCTGCCAGACACTCCGAGTGAAACGCAGCAGTGGTTTGTGTTTTGGACTCACCTCTATGAAAGCGAGCAGATGAGATGTCTTTCCCTCGACACCAGCAGCAGTGTGTGTCCAGTGGCCAATAGGTAAAATCTGCGGAGGCAAGGCAGCTTTAAAGGACAGAGGATGCAGGGAGAAAAAAAAAAAAAAAACATGACATGAGCCAAACCTCTATACACTCTCATAAACAATGACCTCAACCAGGAATTTACAAGTAAAGTTCTCATTGGCCCTTGACTCGAAACGAACGGGATCATGAAGCAAATAAAGTCATAACTTTTCTGCATCAACGAGCATGGAGACTCAACAATAGCCTGTCTGTTTTAGAGGCAGGCGGTGCAGAAGTGTTCACTTATTTTATTGATCAGCCATACAATATTTCAACAGTTCTGCTGTGTACACACGTTTGTCTTTCTGTGTTGGTCTCACTCTTCTCCTTCTTTGGTAATGAATAGAAGAATTACATCCAGATGACTCATTCTTAACCCCAAAGTAAACACATACGTGCAGCCTGTAAGCATAACCCTCAAAGTGAATCCATTACAATGACAAGATGAGGATGAAATGGCCAAAAGGTGTTTAAGCTTTAATATTAGCTATGTCACTGACACTAAACAGCTCTTTGAGCCACAGCCAGAGAGTATCCATGCATGAGATGAACATGTTTCTAAGATGAGAGTTTGTTTGTACAGGTATTATGAAGATATAAAGGGAAGGTTTAAGGTCATGTCTGTTGTGTTTAAGGGGGGTCAGGCCAAAATATGGCTTCTTAATCATTCATGCTGTAACAAGAAATACTTTGTTTTCTTCTTCTGCTAATAAAAACAACTTTCAATTGGTAACCCCTTACTGTAGTCTACATGACTGTACAATTCCCTGTGTGGGTCTTTCTGTCATGAACACCCCCACCCCCCCTCTTTAAAACTACTATTTCCTCTCTGGGCTGAAACTCCATCATACAGACATTCTTGAGCGGACTGGAGGGAGTTGTGCCCATATTAGGAGCATGTTACCTGACATCTGGCACAAATTGTGCCTGGGAGAATAAAATAGCAGTCTTGGCTGGGTAGGAAAGGTGCGGCTTTCATATCAACACCACTCTGCCCCTTTATTTTGGACGGATGAGTGAAATGTGTCATTAAATTTGTAGTTATTAGAGCAATGAGCGTATTTCACATACCGCCTTAGAATGACAAATTAATGTATTCCACAGCAGGAGAAAACATCATTTAGCCTTAACATCATACACTAGAGAATGTTTGACACATCTAGGGTCATAACCCTGACCCAGAGTTAACCTACAACAAGGAATAATCCATGCATTTTTATTCACAAGTGATTCCCAACCTTTTGAGCATAGTCTCAATCGTAGCAACTTGCTTATGTTAACAAGTTCTATATTAAAAGTCATTTTATTCTCGGGTTGTTTCTATTGGACTTTTAGAGTCCTAAAGAGATAAAAAATATCTGTGTTACAATTAGTGTTATGTTTTTCTTAGAAGAATTACTGTATGTATTGTCTTTTCCTGCATAACATCTCACAGGTTTACACAGTCTTCTTGGGACCCTTTTTTGGGGCTGTACCTCCATGTTGGAAACCATTGTGCCCCAAATATTTGAGGTTAACTCTGACCAGCCAGTCCTAGTCTAATGTGACTTTATCCAACTGGAATATTTGACCATCTTTAATATCTTGGAGCCTTGGGCTACCTGCCAAATTTCAAAGCTATGAAGATTATAAACCTGTTCTTAGCACAATGCTCAATTCCCAGATTTATTGAACTCAAATAAAATCACTTCTGCCACTAATCTTTCATATTTCTTCTGGATGGGATGATCGACACAGCTGCATTCGCAGACAGACCCAGACGTCCAATAAAAAAGGAAACAAGGTAAATGAGGAGGCCATTACAGCAAGGGCTTTAATCAAAAGCAGAGGCTTCTGTTTATTGACCGTTGCACGCACATCAACAGGTGAGAGTATATTTACACAGATGTTAACAGTCAGTACCTGCAACACAGACGTAAGGAGGGACGACAACACACACACACACACACACACACACACACACACACACACACACACACACACACACACACACACACACACACACACAGTTTGCAGTATAAAGATAGAGTGTCTGACAACACAAAGCACACAAAGCACAACAGGCCTCTTTGGTCAGCTACTTCAGAAAGGGTTTCCAATGTTCAAAGCCTATCACAAGTCACCATTCAGAGAGAGAACACCAACTGGCAGAGCAGTAGGCAAACACCAAAACCTATAAATGTGTGTGTATGTGTGTATGTATGTATATATATATTTATTTTTCCACCATCTGTTGGAGATGAATGATTCTTGCTCCGCAGAAGTCATGACAACAGCATCAAACATAGACACAAAGTACCTGAATGGTGAAGTGATGAGATCTAACAGCAGTAAGAAAAAGTAAAAAAGTAAATAAATCATCTCGGCTGCCACTGCAATGTGGAAATAATTATTTCAGTAATTATATTTAAATATCAATGAACCAACTTGACTCTACTGAACATTCATTCAAGATCATTAAGAAACTGATGTTCATTTTCTCTTGACCTTCCAAAACATAAAGGGAAATAATATAAAAGCATCTGTTGGATAAAACTTTAGAACAAAAATAAAACATTCCTAATGGATACGTGCAAATTCAACTTCAACTTTTTTTTTTTTCTTCAGTGTTTGCCTTCCACAAAATAGAAATCAATAATAGCACAAACAAAAAGCATAAAATGGTGGAAAGAATAAATCGTTTCCTGGAAAGATGTGGTGTCCAGAGGGATGCCTGATTAAAAAAATGTAAACACTTTCAATTAGAAGCTCCTGCACAGCAGAAGATAAACTGTGGAAAGCGATATCAAAAAGCCTGCACTTCCTTCCACCTCTGTATCGTCCCCAACACACAAACAGGACTGACTATCCTTCTTCCATTTCTCTCTTTTATCATCTCTTTCTTTCACCCTTTTCTGAAACCATATTATAATCCTCTTGCATCCATCTCCTTATTTTTTCTCTAGTTCACCAAGACGATAAATCGCAAAACCATGGTGTTAAACAAAGTCACTGTGTTTGGAGTGTTTTCTGGCTTCTGTCCTCATCAACACAGCGTTGCCATGGTGAGGCTCTATCAGCGCTTCCTGTTAAACCCACTGCTATATTCAGCTCACGAAACTCTTCCGCTTTTCTTGTGCATCCACACTGACATAAGACTACAGGTTTAAATGCAACACAACCACCAATGGGTACCCCTTTACTAGTATTTGTATGACTTAATGCATCTTAAAGCAAGCATATACTGAATTAATGTTAGTATATACTTCTCTTTAACCATCCAACCATTAACCCTCAAGGACATTGTTGTGTACAGCAGAGAAAAACAATTTCAACAACTACTGTTCTATTCTGGCAGTTTTCATGATGATGAGCTACCACAGTGCAAACATCCTGCTCATATCAGAGACAAAATGATTAGAATAATCATCAGATAGCCTTTCATGTCCTATTCACTGAATTTATGGACTTCCTTGTATAAAATCTAGGGCAGCGATAATCAGTCGATGTGTGATAATCAGTGGTTTAATGGTTCAATCGACAAGCAATTTTGGTCATCATTTAATAGTTTATTATTTTTTAAGCAAACATGCCTCACATTCACCATATCCAGCTTCTCAAATGTAAATCTTTGCTTTTTTAATTTATTTTACATTAATTGGATATCTTTGGGTTTACACTGTTAATTAGACAAAACAAGAGATTTAAATATGGTATGTCAACTTAAGCGCTGGGAAATTGTGATAGGCATGTTACAGTGTATAGATCAAATGATTAATCAATTTGATCTATACTGTAAAAAATATCTGTCAGATTAATTAATGATGAAAATCATAATTTGCTGCAGCCCTAATAAAATCAAAGGGAATGAATCAATTCTTTGATATGCCAAAATTATACTCACAAAATCTCTTGTGTTCCGACCAATAACAAATTTCTTTAGTGCCAAATTCACGAATCTATGTGTTCTTCAGGTTCATTCAATGCAAAATATTTGATCCAAAGTCTAGACAATAATGCACACATGTTATAGTAACTGTACTCACAAAGCTAAATGTGTATGACAAATGTAACTCAGCTTTAAGTCATTAAGCTCTGTTGCAAAAATAATACAAAACACTTTAAGGTTGTCTGCATTCAGTTTTCACAAAATGTAAAAATGCAGAACAAAAATGGCACAAATCTCTCTCTAATAAAACTCACTTGGATCTCCTTTACGGAACAAAAGCCCTTCCTTATGCCGTAAGCGACATCAGCTTCTACAATAAGGTGTAAAGTCCCTCTCTATGTCACAGTCAAAGGTCATTGGGAGAGATCCACAACTCTCACTGCCAGGTTACACTGCATCAGTGACATCACATTGTTACACATTATTTACAGGCAAATAACACAAACTAACAGCCCAAACACCCACTGAGTATATTGCTACCTTATGGACAGAGGAGTTGGTTTAGTTTTTTTTGTTTAAATATATATATATATTTTTTACAAAGTAAAACTACAACTGCATGATTGCCCATCCTGAACTGGCTGTTTTTAAAAGCTGATCCAACAGGGTTGCCAGGCTTAAAACTAAAATTCCCAGGCACTTGATTGTAACAGAAATGTAAAGTAAAGTTGTCCACAGGGTCAGCATGCCTCTGATGTGCAGAGAGGAGGCAGCAACATTCAAAGTCAGACCCAAAACACAAAAGCCCTCAACCTCTCATACAAAGAAAACACCAAGCATCCTCAGCATGCAAATCAAAGTTATAGTACTCTAGTGATATACTGTACATCGACAAATTAGCTTGGGGTTTGCTACTAGCATTTACACACTAACACATGCTGCTAGACCTCTGTGCAATGCTACAGTAAGGTAACTGACACAGCTTAAGCCAAACTAAGTCAGACTGACTTTCAATTGAATACCCCCCCCAAAAAAAACGCAAATAAATAAGACTATATTACAATAATGGCAGATGCCAGAGAGGAGTGGAAACGAGTATAGCGAGGAGAATGAGGTAGAGACAGTGATTTGCTACAAGGGGAAGTGAGGAAATGTGTGGTTAAAAAGAAGAATGAGGCAAGAGCAAAAGTAAACAAAGTGGAGGAGTGAAAGAAGGAATGTCAGGTACTGGTCTTTTGCTCGATGGCTCGGGTCAATGTGAGTTGGACGGTATGTCTGGGTCTGCGTTAAAAGACTGTCTTCACATCCGCAAGCGGTGGTGGGGGTCCGTAAAGGGCGGCTCAGAGTCGTCCATGGGCAGCACCAGGCGTGTGCCCCTCATCACCAGCTCGTGATCTCCGTACGTTAACTCTCTGTCCAAGTCATCAGAGGTGGCAGCGCCAGCAAAGGCTGGGCCGCTGCTCGTGTGGGAACCTGAGGCATCTGTACTGACTGTGATGTCGCCGTAGGTCAGGTTGATGTCACCGTCTGTCAGGATGAGGTCAGAGTCGTCATCCTTCAGCTGGCACTCATTCTGGTGAGAGGGAAGAGGATTGTTACTCACACAAACTGGAATAAAAATGGGACTTTAACACTTTTCATGTTAAATAAAATATAGCAATTTTTCAACGTTTATGTTTGTAACTCTGGTTTTCGAGTACTATCATTTTCCTCATCTGCCCAGTTGAGAAAAACATTAAGCTTCAAACTGGACATCTGTGCTTCTCGATTCATCAAAATAACGTTTTTTCATTGGGTAATACAGCATATATCTTAATAAATACAGTTAAGGCAAAAAATAACTCCTAAATGAACTAGTGTCTAACCTCGTAGGCTTGAGCGCTGGTGAGGAAGCGAGCGAGGGGGCCACAGCAGGGAGGCAGCGTGGCTGTGAGAGGGGGGCCGCTGTGAGTCAGGATGGGCTTCAGGTAGCTGGAGAGGGGACTCGAGTCAAGGACATATTTTATAGAGAAAAAGCACTAATAGAGAATGGCAAGACACGACAAACAAAGATTCTTTTAAAGTGTGATTAATGAATGCTCTTCAAGTTTATATAGACAAATGTTGGCTTCATTGGCAAAGTTAAAAAGGCAAAATGATCAAAATGAAAGAAATTGAATTAGGTCATTCATGTTATTATCATATATTCATACTACACAGCCAATGAAAAAGATAATTTGTCTAAAACTCTGTACATGGTTCCTACTAAATGTCCGACGACTCCTGTGTAGATTTGTTGGTAGAGCAGAGTTGCATCCCATTGGCTGGTTTCACGGCCACTAAGAAGATGTTGGCCTTGAAATGGCAGCCAACACATACACACACAAACTTGGCAGCAATGGCCCAACTCACTTCTTGAAATTGTTTCAATCAATGTTTCAATAAAACACTCCAGGCACGGGATGAAACATACGCTTTTATTAACCCTTGTGTGATTTTTGGGTCTGGATTTTTGAAAACATTGATTTTTGAAAACATTGAAAACCAGTCCCGGTTTTCAATGTTGCTAAAAATACGCTAATTATAAATTCTTCTAACTCAAACTCCTTTGCTCATTTTCTGTGATGAACATAAAAAATAACTGCACATGGTAAACCCCCCCTACACATAACTATTACATATGAGGTGTTCAGGTCTACTGGACCCGAGTGTAATAATTGAAGGTGCTACTTAACTGTATCCTCCTCCTAACTGGGCCTCCTGTGTGTGTGTGTGTCTGTGTGTCTCTACATCTTTACAGTATGTGTGCGTGTCTGAGTGTAGGTGTTTGTGTGCATGAATGTCTTTCTGCACCTGCACGGTTGCCAAGGGGGACGGATGGAGGTTTTTTGATTTAGTTTTGGAATATTTTACATTGTATGATTGTTAAGGGATGGCAGGACTGAAAGAAAGGACAGAACAAGCTAAATCTGTGATGTGTAATGTTGTTAATCTTATGTTGTGTTTCACAAAACAAACTGGATATGGTGCTCCCTCTGCTGTCTGACACTGTGAACTACAGCAGTCACCACTTAACTGGAACATGTTCTCGCCTTCATTTATTCTTTATCCAACCTACAAAAGTGTTGTAGATGTTGTTTTTAATATTCAATTCTGTTACTCTTTTTGTTATGGTATGTTATGACTGATTTCTGCAGTTTATTTTTATGTTTTCTGTGTCAAAGGTACAGCATTCTTTAGAGGCTGGTCATCTGTGCATGAATATAATGTTGTTTATAACAAATAAAACTAATAAATAAAACTAATAATTTGCTGCCAAAGGATACTTGTGGTCAAAGTTGTACCAAATTCTGAACAGCCAGGCACTTTCTTGTTTGGTGCTTCTTCTCTCAGGGCCTTCAGTAATACTCATCTGTACAAATACAGAAAATGTGGTTTAAGTATTTTCTTACAGTCACATTACAGCAATAAGTGGTTTAAGAGGGCTACACTTACAGGGTTATCTTGATCAGAATCCACTCCCACTCTGTAAATGAAAAAAACAAACAAATGTAAATCAGTTGCAGTTATAAACTGTTTAGAGCAGAACAGCATGTTTCCTCCGTTTAACAAGTTACTGAGTAGCAAGGTTGCAGGAATAGGTCGACGTTGTGTAAAAAGCCTCTAACTTTCACCAGAGGTTACATTGACTGATTTTTGTAGTGTTAACCTGATGAACCAGTTAAACATGGGGGTCATAAAGTCTGAACATAAAAGCATTTGAAAAAGTTAAATTCTCTGAAAGGCCATGACGACTCCCTCCAGCGTTCAATAAATGCTAACTGCAAATCCAGTTTGACCCATAAAAGGTTTGCTAGGTGAAGGAGAGGCATACCGTATATGCTGGCAGGACAGCATCTGGGTGGTGCCACCTCCACAAATCCAAACAGTAAAGAAGACAACAAGTAAAGTGGTGGTAAACATCATCTGACGGGCGTATGTTGCCGTGTCCCTGATGGACAGGGCGAAGGTCATTGCGCCTCGCAGTCCTAAAAAGCACAGCGCGGAGAGTGTTACACAAAAACAGATATGGAAGTTCCCATATAACAAAAGATCAAGCCTGTGTTAGTCTTTTTCTTTTAATCACATCACAGTGAGGGATGAGGCCTACATTTCTCTTAAGAAAACCTTTTTACAGTATAAACGGTAAATATCGTCTCTATCTGTATTCCACTAACCCGCAAACATCATCATGTGCTGGAAATTGGATCTGATCTTGTTGCGTCGTCCCAGATTAAGAAGTAATGAGAGAGGGTAGATGTTCGCGGCTCTTCCCAGGAAAACTGCCACCTGGGTGGGAACAAGGTTAAGGAGCGAACAACAAAGCAAAGAGCTAGCAAAGTATCCTCACTTGTAAACTTTGTCTATGCTAATACTAACATGCAAGTTTACGTTTATATCAAGCTTTGTGTGCACCCGTTCCTTTTGCAAAAGATACAAAAGCTCCAACGATGAACATGGGATTAAAGACATGGTCCTGGAAGGTGAACAGGGCCAGACCCATGTAGGAGAAAATAAAGTTCTCTGCCAGGAAATTTAGCAGCTCAAACAGCTGCAACACAAGAAAAACAACATTAACGGATGGCTAAACGGACGGCTAAATACACTTGACTTGCACGGCTTTGGCTGTAATCAAAGTTTCAAAATTTTTTGATTTCAGTGCATGTATACTGTACATCTGTACTTTGTTTCATTTCATTTGAAAAGAAAAAAAGTAATTTTAGTTTTGAATTTTTTTCGTTAATAATGCCTCTTTCATTCTAATCTTTTTTTTTTTTAATTAATCAACTTTGGTTTTCTCATTCATTAAAAAAAATAGGTTTGGTACTAGTTCATTGTATGTAGAGTGAAGAAGAGAGGGTACAGAAGAAGTTTAATGCAACATAGTTATAGATTTAATGCATCAGTACTTGACCAGTTGCTAAATGCATAACTTAAAAAAAATACAGAATGAGCAGGGGTGTAGGTCTGACCTGTTTAGTCCTGTCCTGGGAATCAGGAGACAGGTTGTTGAAGGTGTAGTGGGCCTGAGTGATTCCACAGAAAAGTACCGCCACCACACCTGCAACACACCCGGGGGGACGAAGACACAGAAACAGAAGAGTTAGAAGATTCATAAACACGGATTATTATTAATAACATTAGGTTTAAACAATTAGTTTGTGTGTGTGTGTGTGTGTGTGTGTGTGTGTGTGTGTGTGTTACCTGTGAAGCCACAGGCCTCAGCCAGCAGGAATGTGCTCCATGACATTAGAAAGAACAGAGCTGTCTCCAGCAGTGGGAAATCCCTCAGTTTAGTGAACTTGGTCACGTACGGACAAGAAGTCAAGGAGTTTAACAATGACATTGAAAAAAATAATTCATAATACAACATCTGCTAAAAAGATTTTTAACAGGTGAATCTGAAAAAAAAAAAAAAAGACATTTGCGGAGCTAAAATTCTACTTGTTTCCAAAGCAAAGTGATTTTGTTAAATCGATGCAGAGCTCTAATGGAGCAACTATCCATATTTAATTCAAAATATTGTGGACTCTTCAGACAAGAAAACTATATTGTAAACAACTACCAGTATCGACTCATTTTTAGTTGACTTTTTTATCATTATTTAAAAAAAAAAAAAAAAAGGTTTTATATTTTTCTTTTCTTTTTTACAAAACCTGATCACAGTGGATGGATTTTACATGTTATTTCATGTGTTATTAAGAAAGGTTTGACAAATAGCTATGTCTTAAAAATGAATAATGAAATGACAGAAAAGATATGAGAGCAGTGACGACCCCGGTGGCCACGCCCAGAGCAAATGAACCGCTGAAAACTCCAAGGAACATCCCAAAAGACTTCAGCAACGCCATGACCTCGAAGGTGTGACTGTTGTCCCCCTGTGGCTGGTATGCTACTATAGACCTGGTAAACACAAGTGTTTAGAGAGTGTAAATCATGTCAAACATTAAGATAAATAACCGCAGACTGCAGGTTTAGAGAGATATGGATTAACTTAAAAACCTGCATGCAGAAAATGTAGAAAGGCATCTGTATGATATGATGTACCTGCCTAACTTTTACTTTCATTTTGTCAATAACTGCACATTCCACCACACTGTAGAAGGTCTCCTTCTACATTTCACGTTTGCTTCTGTTGATAAAGAGCAGGCTTTCACAACAAAGACTCTCTTCCATAAAAGTTAAGATAAAGAGAAAAGCAGAGTAATATACAGTTCAGTGGATTGGAACAAAAGAATATCAGACTCTATTCAGATAGTTCAGCGTAAATACTCCACTTATAAAGTCGCACTGTTGCTTGCTCTGGAGGAGACTACTACAACTGTTGGGTCCTTGTAAATTATGGAGTGTGGTCTATCTGTAAAGTGTCTGGAGATAACTCTTGTTATGAATTGATACTATAAATAAAATTGAATTGAATTGAATTGAATAAAGTCGTGGCCTGCTTAGAAGCCTACTCAAGTGATTTTGCTGTGTGGAAATAAGTGTAGATATGTAATCTATCTTTAGACTGCATAAATGCAGGTAACTTTCCACTGAGGTCAAGGATTTTTGCAAGGGACATATGTTCCCATAAATCCGGAGCAGGGTTGGAACAATAGGTATAAAACATACTAAATGTGATGATGTCACTGCTGTTATCCTAACCACATCTCATTAAATGCTGTTAAATACACTATTTTTAAAAGGTGGAAAACCACATTCGGCCAAAGAGAAATAGCGACTACGGAGCTGTTTCCTTCCTCAAAGAGAATTTAGTGCAAATAAAGAGATTTTTTTAAAATCTGCTTTGAATTTGGTGTGGATAGAAAAATTGCAAATGTTTTTTTCAGTGTGCCAACGACAGCAACACAAAAAATTGACATATCTTTGTCACAGCTACCATGCACTGTACAGTAGCTTTTTTAATGAAGGAAGATGAAATGTGTCACTTTATACAAAATCATCAACTTTATATATACACACACACTTTATATTTTTGTTTATATCAACCTTGTGTCACCTTGTAGTTGAGTATCAACACTGAAACATCCCAATAAAGGCTTACTTAAAAGAGCAAGATGATACTGCTGATCAAACCTGGGTTATAAGTTTTTTGAAAATAATTCAGTTTTTGAACTGGAGTCTGTGATAAGAGGGATTTTATCGCAGCAGAATTCATTAAATTCAGCCGATAGTTATCAGTAAAAAAAAAAGCAATTTTAAAATATTTTGCTGAGGTAGTTTGGCAATAAAATGTAATAGGAAGTTATATATTCTCCCTCTACATTCACAGCCCCCACACGCAGAAACATATCACCGGGCATTTTGTTTATTACCATTCCAGGCATTCTGCCCTCTGTTTTTTTATTCTTTTGTTAATAATAGAAATTGGCTATTTGCTGATTCACCAAACAAAAAAGCAAAACTATATAAATAAACAATGACATGTTATGCATTTCTGGTTGAATAAGCCAGAGTCTAAAAACAAATGTCCGGTGATTTGTCATGTTTGTCCCAAAGGCACGGCAAAAAGCAAACAATGCCATGCTCTACTTAGAGCACCGGTTCAATGGGCTGGTCAGA
The DNA here is from genome assembly GCF_013103735.1 of Etheostoma cragini. Lineage (NCBI taxonomy): Eukaryota > Metazoa > Chordata > Actinopteri > Perciformes > Percidae > Etheostoma > Etheostoma cragini. The sequence continues at coordinate 19,366,565 of NC_048416.1, forward strand.
TTCTCTCCGGCCCTTCCACTGTTCCTGCTGTAACAGTTTATAATTCTGTGGAAATAATAAACAGTCCCATGTGGAGGAGAGGAAGAAGAAATGAAGTGTTAGCCTAGCAACCACCTCTTGGTGTTAATGAGAAGCTGATTAGGTTAATTTAAAGGTCCAGGCTGATCAATACAAAAGCATGACTCGCAATGTTGCTATTTCTCTCAAGAGTAATCTAGCAGATCGGCGCACATTCAAACTGGTTGGGCAGCCAACTTACGAGGACAGAATCACAGCCACCGCATCGTTGAGCACACTCTCTCCAAACAGCAAAGCGTAGAGATCAACGTCTACCTGCAGCTCGTTGAAGATGGCCAAGACCGTCACTGGGAACAATGAGGAACACACGATATTAGAACTGGACCAAGTAATGACTCACATCACTGAGCAAGACTGAAGCGGATGTCAAGAGCTGTGTTTCAATTTTATATTATACAAACGATAACACCATAAAAGTATATATTAATGGGAAAAGGAAGGAAAATTAACTCTACACTCAGAAATATGGGAAAATGTGTTAGACAACAATGGAGAAGCACAACTGTGCTATCCTGGTAAGAATTTGGGTGGAAGAACCTAATGAGATTTTTTTTAAACACCAGCACAACAGACATTCTTGAACAATAACATTACATGCTGCAGGTCCTGTGGGCGAAAGAAGGCAAATCGTTATCATGTGTTTTGGCTGTGCCCCTTACTTTCTGGTCTACTGGAAATTTAATTTCAAATTTGAATTTAAAACATTTATGGAGAAGGTGTTAAAGGTTGGCCTGACATCGACATACTCAGATTCTAGGCAGAATGGTCCTTCCCAACCTTGAATGTTTGGGGCGGGGTATCCAGTCTAGTCAAAGATAGTAATTGCCCTCCAGTTGGAGACTCTATACCTTGGTTTGAGACCAAAACTTTTTTTATTTAAATCAGAAAAAGATGCATATTTGTTGAGCTATTTAAACCAATGTGTTCCCAATTAAAAAAAACATTTTTTTTAAAGTATATATTAATGATTAATACTATATATTAACTATACTTATACTTCATAGCAATGGGAAATATAGGACTTGCACTGACAGAGTGTAAACTAGCTGCAATTTTGGAATTTAAAATTACAGGAAATTTAAAACTGAAACGTTTTTCCAAGTTTTTATGTTTTCTGAGCTTTTGCCCTGACCCACTTCAACACAATATCTTTTAATATTTTACCATCAGTTGGACTTTATATTGTGGGAAAAATAGAAAACTATTACAGGATGGTCATGTTTCCAGCGTGCTGACCTGACATCTGGGAACAACTGACAAAGTCAATTAATGGTTCTCATAACATTTTGCCAAAGGTGGCACATTTACAGTAATGTTGATGAATGTCCATTGTCCTTATAAATAAATTAAAAAATTAAAATTTTTCCAGTGTGAATTAATTATTCTTGTACGCAACTTCTACATATCATTCTTGTATGCAAATTTCACAAATCTTTAGTTTTATGATGAGTTGTTTGTTCCTGTGTCCTGTTTGCAAGAATGTGTACTACAAGCTTTTATCAATTCAAGAGATAGAAGTGAATCCAGGTTAAAATTAGCGTAACTTGTAAGCAAGACAAGCTTTTAGGATTGAGAAAACGTACCAGGATCTGTGGCAGAGAGAATGGCTCCAAAGAACAGACAATCAGTGAAGAAGAAGTCCCCACCCATCTGTCCCACCTGCTTCATTAGCAATACACAGCCGTACATCAGCAACCTAACAGAAGAACAGCAGGTGGGTTTGCACATCATCATTTACAACACCGACTACAGCTACAGTTATTGACATATGAATTCTATTCTACAATGTCTCTTGTGCAACTATTCTACAATGTATTCATGTGTGCAAATCAAAATTCTTACCCAATAACAAAACAGGAAACAACTGTCCCCAGGAAGGCATAAGCCAGGATGGATCCCATGTTACGGAAAAAGTGTCTCTGAAAGACAAAACAATTAAATATGTCAACAATCATCTGTATAGTGCCTTTAAGTATCATTCATCTCTAAAGATGAGAAGGAATAGGTAGATTTTTCTTATTTAAAGAGGACATTATTTCATCAGGAGTCAAACATGTTAAAAGTAGAAACAGAGTGCCCAAAATACTACTGTACCCTTTTCAAGCTGTAGCCAGCATGGAAGATGATAGGTGGAAGGAGAATATTGAAGAACACTTCAGGGTCAAAGGTCACCTGAGTCGACACAAAAATACCATCGTATTACAATTCTGAATCACTGTAATTAGGCTACGCATTACAGCAAAAAAGAGAGGGTGTTGTTTTAATGGATACTTGGATGATGGGATAACTTAAATAACTTAATTAATCATAAATGACACATCTGGGGCAGCATGAAGTAGCTTTCAGGACAATGAACAAAAAGTTATTATAACACTGAAATGACCAGATGAAAAAAGGTGGACGGCTTCTATACGTAGGTCAACCAAACACATTACGGCTAATAGCATTTTCTTTTCTTAAATCAGCTTTATTAATCAGTTCTACATTTTACAGTTGCATCATGATAAGTAGAAAAACATCAAACCTGTAGACAGACATAGAAACTTCAGAACACCCAACAGACATCAACATTTTAAACATGACTGTACGGCCTGTACCTTTCGCAACATCTCATTATCTTGCACGTCGTTCACTTTGTTTGCACCGATCTCTCTTTTCAGAGTGTACTCGTAGAATTTCCCACTGATGTTCACCAGCAGAGTGGCGGGCCTGGCATTGACGTGGCAGCTCATTGTGGTGTTGCTAATGTCCCGAGGAACATGGATGCCATAGCGCAAGACCACGCCAACAAGTACACCTGGGGGGGGGGGGGAGAAGAGGCAGGACGAATATGATACAAAGGGGAAATATGATTAATGTAAGCAGTTCATGGTTGCAACAAGGAGGCCAAAATCGATGAGGAGGTTAAGGAGCGGTGGTCATGATTCCGCCACTGCCTAAGATTATTTTGTGGAAAATAAATAAAGACAAATTCTATGTACTTCTACTACATTTTATGCAACTTTATACTTCTACTACACTATATCTCAGAGGAATATATTGTACATGTTACTCCATTACATTTGACAGCTTTAGTTACTTTTCAGACTAAGATTGTGGGTCGACTATGGGTGTACTGGGGTTTTAGCAATTATTTAAACTAGTCAGACTATCAGATTCTCCTACCGCAGGAGCAACTTTTTATTCATTCAAACCATTATTTTTTCGTCAACTCTATAAAAATGTCTCCAAAGAGCACTAACAGCCCAGTGAGTGGTGTTTAATTGTTCTATTAGGAGTCGAAAGGGTTATGCTGGTGTCTGGATGAAAGAGGAACAGTCAATCACACATCGTGCCGCATGCTCGACGTGACGTCTCTTTGAAGTACGTTTATCTTTGGCCTCACCAGTCACCAAACCAAAGTGTAGAGAAGTGAGATTTTGGACTGTCTTTTTTCATGGTACGGGGCCCAGAAAAACTTAGCCGCTTGGATGTAATTTTGAAGAGCGAGCAGGGAGGTGTTTATAACGCCGTAACTAAGCTTGTTACCCGGTAGCTCTATCTACCTGAACAGCTACACTAAAATGCGCCATAGCTTAGTAACTGTATTGCCGGGGTTTGAAGATTAAAATAAGACATTGACATGCAATAGTTTTAAATCTAATCATCACTACAAAATCATAGTACAGACATTGATGACGTATAATCACGGTGGAGCATCTTACCATAAATCATCGCCAGTCCCGTTTCGTGCAGAAACCTAAACCGCCGGTGTTTGAACAGCCAGATGGTTAGGATGGTGAGGGTGAGGAGCATTATAAAGATGAGCAGGTCCGCGCTGTCTTGCCTGTGGCTCTCCTCAACCTTTTTCTCTGTAACGATGTTCTCCATGGCACTGTCCTCCTCCTGAATTGAAGATGCTCGGCAAACACATATGCTCACAGACAGACTCACTAGCATAAGCAGCCACAGCGTCCTCGTAACCCTCCAGGCACTGTTGGCAGACACTTTAAACACCATTTCGGTTGCTCGGAGTTGGTCAAATACTGCAATGAACGTCGTAGATAAAAGCAAACGTTGTGCTAATATGATTCATGAACTGGGGTAGTAGGGAGCAGAAAGACGACAGCAATAGAGGAATAGATTCCGACCCGGAAGTGAAAACTATTTTTTTTTTCAGAAAGTGCACAATGTTTATTTCGAAATAAAAGCACCGTTGCAGGATGCCCCTGGTTTAAATAAACACTAACAGACCATTCTTAGCTCAACATAGTGTGTTTATTTTATACGAAATGTGAAACATAAAAGATATTGTTTTGACCGTTTTCCACTGAGTATTTCCATGTCTTATGTCTCTTATTTTGAAATCTCAAAAAAAAGATCACTCTATTAACAACACAATTAAACAAAAATGTTCTCTATAGTTTTGCTAAATGAGTGATATTTATGTATCAACCATATACACTGTCATTAGTATTATACATTCACAATTTAAACATATTTCCCCAAAATTCGTATATAAGTCTCGCGTTACATAATATAAAGGGGAATAAATGTAACGTTTCGAATATTGGAAATTATAGATTTTGGTTAAATCAGCGTGAAGAACGAGTATGCAAAGTATACACAGCAAAGTCTGTAATGTTTTCTATACAATATAATATGCATTGATTATTTGGGGTTAAGGCTTAAAATGTAGTGTTTGTTCGTTTTGTTTATGTTTTGGAAATTCGTTTAGTGTCTGTGGCAATTGTCAGACAAATACAATAACAACACAATACATTGCAATTAAAGACATACGTAAAACAACATGTTGCCCTATAATGTCAGACAGATCGTACCCCAACAATCACACTCAATTGTCAAGCACAGTAAAACTAAATGCAAGTGACACAGCTTGACACAGAGCTAACGCTTTACTTGAAGTTATGAAGGATCTTTGAGAAAGGTCGCGACCATATAAATAAAATGGATAGAAAGGCCATTGAACTTTGCCGTTGTACAATTTATTTCCGTGTGCAATAGTACTGGGCTGGGTGCTGGAAAGTGTAAGGGTGTTTCAAGTGTGCTGAAACATTTTACATTTCCGAGGAGTACCCGAATGTATCAAAAGTCTATACAATCACCATTCGCTTGTTCATCTCGGGCATGCAGGCTTCGTTTAGCTAAGGTGTTGTTGTTTTTTTAAATCAAAACCAACATATTGGGGTGTTGTTTTCACTCATTTAAGTGCATTTATGCAGCTGAACCGTCCAAATTACAAAAACGAAGATGACATCTAAACTGAAAGGTACGTTAAAAGTGCCAGTTTAGCTAACTAGCCTTACCTAAGCTAACTAGCTAGCGTCACACTTAGCCGTCTCTGTTGTAAACCCAGTGAGTTGACAAATGCAATTTTGTTCAAATTAATTATAATAGAAACCTAAAAGGGCAGACTTACGATAATATCGTTCCTGCAAGATGTGAACAACCGTGTTCACAATTCAAAATTTGTAGCGGTTTAACAGGGCTGTCCGTAGCATTATAACACATGTCTCCTTACTACATTAACCTTACGTCACCGTACAAAAACCGTTAACTACACAATCTTTGACAAATAACGTATAATAAGTCATAACGTAAGATTGATAAGTCATTAGCTGTGTTCACCCGACCTCTGCTCTGACATAGTTTATTATTTAACTAGCTATGTCACTCCATAATAATAAGAGCTGTATTACAGGGTAAAGTTATCGTTACTCAACTAGCTAGTCCTAGATCCCTCTTGATTTCCACTTCTATCGGCAAAACTTAGAATGAATCAAGATAACAAACATCAATGCGTGCTTTCATTGAGTTGTATACATTGTATAAATCCATTTCCAACAAGCAATGAGTGGAGCTGTGTATTTTACCACTTTGTTAATGCTGGTGTGTTTTGATTCTAGTTGGGAAGGTCGGCTCAAAGAATAAGGAGGATGCTCCTTATGAATTGGAGAGCCAGTTTATCCTCAGGCTTCCTTCAGTAAGACATACTCGAACAGATGACTTCTTTCATATTGAATGTACATTTGTGGAAAATGACGTGGATTCATTGTTTTTTTTGTTGTTTTTTTTCTACAGGAGTATGCCTCAACAGTAAGAAGGATTGCCCAGTCAGGCAGTATGAACATGAAAGACAGACTCACCATCGAGTTGCACCGTAAGCTGCTTTATTAGTATTCTTAGTTATTCCTTAGTTTAGGAAATTAAGATTTTCAGTTTTTGTAGTTTAGTTTTTGTAATTAGGGATGCACTGATATATCTTCGTACTACTAGCATTACTGACTTATGTCAATTCACAAAAATTGGAATCAGTGTAAGATTATTTTAACAGCAAATATGTGGTCAATTGTAATTGCCATTTTTATTTTCAGTTTTGTTGCAATACATTACTAACTACAATTGTCAATTTGACAACAAAACTCAAGTGTCATGATCTATACTAGCAAATAATCTTAAACTATACATGAGAAACATGTTTTGCACCTGCATGTGTACTGTCTGTTTAGTGACTGCAGTGTCCTCATGGCAATGTTTCCCATTTTACTCATTATAATTAGTTATGTTGCCCCTCTTATTTTTAGCTGATGGTCGTCATGGCATAGTGAGAGTAGACCGCGTCCCTTTGGCCTGCAAACTGGTGGATCTGCCCTGTATGATTGAGTCTCTGAAAACGGTGGACAAGAAGACATTTTACAAAACTGCTGATGTCTGCCAGGTAGACCACTGTGGTGGGATGTCATCTTGATTGTACATTTCTTGTTCAAGTTTAGATTGAAGCTTGTGACTAAAAACTCAGGTAGAGCAGCACCATTGCATTAGAAGTTGTGATATTCATTTCATATATTCGTTGTTATCAACATTGGATACATATTTACTGTTAAGTTTAGGATACGAGTTGTGGATAAAAGGTATATTTTACATTTGTCAATATTTAAAACTAAGATTTTGCCTCAGCTTTTCTAGTTTGTTATAATACTGTCATACAACAATAATCAGCGGAATGCAGAGTAATTTACCAATCAGTTTTGCATCCTTGGGTTAGATGCTGGTATGTACACTAGATGGAGACCTTTACCCTCCTTTAGAGGAGCCAACTGGGACCGACCCCAAGAGCAAGAAGAAAGACAAAGACAAGGACAAGAAATTTGTTTGGAACCACGGCAGTAAGTGGACAAATGTCTATACACAACAGCTTTTTGAGCTGTCAGTGCTGAAAACTTGGCACATCAGCAATTCAGGAAGCATAAGGTGCTCTTGAACGCCACAGCTGATTGAGCCATTTTGACTAAACTATCCTGTTGTTTTCATCTTCAGTCACCTGCCCTCTGAAGAACACACGCAAGAGAAGATTTCGGAAAACTGCAAAAAAGAAGGTTTCGACATTTTCATTTCCCCTTCAGCGCTTCCCTCCCCCTTCCCATCCACCTCTTTAGCATCCCGTCTGATGATCCATCACTTTCCTAGTCTATGTTCCAACAAGACATTCACATTTCATAAAACAGGAACTGTAGTAAGAGTGAAAACTGAGATTTACATATAAATAAAGGCTTTCAGTCTTAGTTTGCCCCAAAGGCATGCAAAAAAAGCAATTTCGCTATTGCCTTGATCAAAGTAAAAGCGAGTGTGGTTGAGCACTACATTCTACTTTGTCTTCTGAATAAATCTTTCTGAAGGTACAAGCCATATTGATTTGGCCCCTTCTGTTTTTAATTGCTAATGTGCTTTCTGGCATGCAGCCAGTGTGTGTGTGTGTGTGTGTGTGTGTGTGTGTGTGTGTGTGTGTGTGTGAAAGTGAGAGTGAGAGAGAGAGAGAGAGAGAGATGCTAACACTACTTTTAATCCAATCTCTTTCTCTTGCAGTACATTGAATCTCCTGATGTGGAAAAGGAGGTGAAGAGATTGCTGAGCACAGACGCTGACGCTGTCAGTGTTCGTATCCTTTTTGACCACTACAAATATTCTGCACGTCCATCTTGCAAGGCATAAAAAGCTAACTTATCGTTAGAGTAACAAAGCAAAACAGTACTTGTGGTTCTCCCATATAATAGCAAGAAACGGCATGTAATGTAGAATCAGAAGGACATTTTTCTGACTGTGAGATCTAACCCTAACCATGACTAGCTTTTAAGATGCTTCATTGCTAGATAGTTCCTACTTTCTTTTTAGGACAAACATAACATCACTCACATCAATCGTCCGAATTAGGTTTATGTAAGGCCCAGGCAGGTGTCTTGACTCCTGCATGGCTCACCTGACTTGACTGTGTCTAATGTCTTTGTGAGAGGGATGAACTGTGCAAGGAGGCTATTTGCGCTCTAATGAAACTCTAAATTGTCTGACAGAATAAGAGCACAGCAGGGCCGCTTTGAGTGTACGCTTACCGTGTGTTGATTGAGATGGACTGTTCATTATCGTTGCTTAGTTGCTCACAGTTAAATCTGGATTCTAGTGTTAGTTTTAGTGTTTGCATGCAGCAGCAGACATATACACAGGGCACACTAATCAATTTTAAATTAGTAGAGGCAGTTTCTGTGGAGTATCGTAGCATCCGGTTTTTACCCTTCAAGTCTACTTTTGTTTTTTAAGAGTATGAGTGTTAAGTTTAGGAATTCTGAAAGTGGAGGGGGATCTACAGAGGGGTATGTTGACCTTAACACATAATGTTCAGGATGGGAAATTATAGCAGAAGATGAGTCCAAAGAAGCAGATCAGCACAGCTCTCTGGCCAACCTGGACTCCTCACCTGGCACCTCAGGACACAAGATGGGTCATGGGTCCTCTGGTAAGGGAAACATGTTTTTCAAAAGTAAACCATAGAGCCCACTTCACTACGTTAAAGCTCTAAAGGGTCGTTTATTTCTACCTCAACTAGGTGGCCTACTGAAACCCCAAGTAATAAAGCCGATTCATATTGTGTTTTTCTAAGGCATAAACACATATTGAAATTTGAAGGTTAAACATTTGATAATGATAATCTTATATTCATTTATTTTACATAAACCTTTTTCATAAGGATCTCTTATTGTTTTTAAGGATTATGACCAAGTTAGCATTAAGTTGGACATTTTACCTTTAGAAAAATATACTTGCGCAGCAAGGTTGCAGATTTTAACCAACTTAAACTTCCCCTGTGTGCCAAGTGCGTAAGGTAACTACGGTGGGTCTAAAGTGAGAGGGCCATGTCCGTTGTGGATTATTGTAGAAACATGGCGGTGCAACATGGCTGACTCTGTGGACAATGATTTCTTTGATACACTCCTCACCAGAAAAGATTTACTTCTTTATTTCGAACATGCACGCCATCCCTTATTAGTTTTCATAGCCTCTGCCCCAGTGGTTTGGAATGGAAATGGACTGTAACCAAGCATGAATTACTCTCAGGCCTTAAGATTATTTTTGCCTTTGAGTTCTCCAAATGACATTCTTAGCTCCTAGGTGCATAGAAAGTGCTTACACTTATAGGTACTTCAGGACAGTCTTGTAACGCATTTGAAAAAATAAACCGTTGTTTCTTGCTATGCAAATGTAACGTACAACAATCTAGAGTTGGTTCATGCTTCTGTGACTTCTGCTGTATGTACTGTATTACAGCCATGTAAGAGAGTCTGTTCACATTCTGGGTGTTTGGAGCCAACATTCTTTCTACCACGCCTTACGAGACAGTATCTCTAACTTCAGATTTTCACTAGACTGTAGTCCCTTTGACCTAAATCAAACCCCACTGTCTCACTGTTTCCATCTTTGTGTCCACATTGATAACACTAATGTGCGTTTCCTATGACCAGCCCAGCGTGACGAACTGAGAGAGATCTTCAACGACATCAGCAGCTCCAGTGAGGATGAGGAGGACGAAGGGGACCGGCACGAGGACGAGGACCTGAATATCATGGACACGGAAGATGATCTGGTCCGACAGCTTCAAGAAAAACTCAACGAGTCAGATTCTGCCCAGCATGAAAGCGATAGAAACAGCCAGATAGGTGAGAGAATATCAGCTTTTCTGCAGAGATCTGGCTTACTATATGAAGCCTGCTTAACATTTTACAGATTTTAATGAATATTGGTGATTGCATGAAAATCTTTTTTGAAGTATAAAAAACATTTATATTTAGTGATTAAGAATTGACCTATTATTATTTAATACAAATAATTCTTAGTTGCATCCCATCTGACATGTTTACATTACCAACCAAATTGTTTTCAGTTCAAAAATCCAGGTCTGAAAACAGTGGTGGAGTAGTGTATATGAAACACAAGTAGAAACACATTGATATGTGATGTATAGATATATACAGTGCTGCTCATGAGTGTAGGAACCCATGCTTAAATTGACTAAATAGAGGCAGAAATAAATCATCTTTTGGAAATTGATTTTGTTGCCTTAATTAAAAAATGAGGATCATCATCACATACCCTTCACCATACATAGAGATTGGCATGGTTTTATTTCAGTTTGCCTTATAGTTGGTTTGCTTTGCATTGAAAGATGATTTTATAGAAAGTTCCCCGTGCCAATCTCTAGGTATGTTGAAGGGTATGGGAATTTAACATAAGGCTGTGTATACACATGCCCCCTGTATTTTAAGGAAAAATATTTATTTATTTACGATACATTATTCATTCACAAGGAAAAATTGTGTCCTTTTAAAGGTTGAATTTTTTCTCATTTTTTAATATGAATTTCCAAAAGATTTTTTCTTCTTCTTTTTAGTCAACTTAAGCATGGGTTCCTATGATCATGAGCAGCTCTGTATGTCTGTATCTTTATGTACATCTGTTCTTAAAGTTTTCTGGAAAGTATGTGTCTATACCTTTGTTAAGTAAGGAAGTAAATTTAGCACTAGAATTACGCAATCTTTCATGCTGTGCCTGCATCTTGTATTTACACCAGAATGCTGTTTCCTTTGGCCAAGTTACATTCTCTCCTTTTTTGTTGTTGTTGTAGCGGTCATGGCCGAGAACTTAGCATGCTGATTTCTGAACGGACTTGTAGACTAGACAGTCCAACGTGAAATTAAATCAAACCCCCTCAGATACTTGTCAAAGCAGAGATCAAAAATAAACTTAGCCAGGTGTCTGGACTTGATCAGAGCTGAATTTTCTAGGCCAGACGTTACAAACAAACACACACACCCATGAGTAGCCCTACTTTCACTTTTATATACATGCTGTGTCCTCGCCCACAGAGATGCATACGCAGACAGCTCTCTTCCTCATCTAACCAGTCTGACAGGTGTTGGGGCTCAGCGTGCAGCTCAGACAGCTGTCCAGCCTGACAGCTCAATGTCTCCATATCTACATATATGTAGCTGTCAGTCAGCAACACTACCGGCCGGCTCCATTGTAGCAGCCCATCAGAGCCTTTCCCGATGTGCTGGATTTGGCTGTGTACATTTCTGGCAGCCCTGCGAAGTTGTAATAAATGAATCTGCTTTATTTTGCATATTAGATGGATTATATCAGAGGATTGAGAATCAGTTGGGGAAAGCAGAGCTTGGAAGATACTTGATGGTGATGGAGCCACAGGTTGTTATTGTTGTTGTGAGGCACTGTCACTTTAGCTGGATTTAATGAGAACCCTCTGTGGAGCCCCGAGCAGACTGATTTAGTTGTGTCTTTAGTGCTTCGGCCTGCTGGCTCACGTCCTTTTTAAATGGATTTGTTGTTCCCATTAATCACAATTTTAAGCTGAATTGGAAGCATCCTTGTGGCTCAACAAGCTACAGTGCATATTGTATCATCATGGCTTTGTGAATGTACTGTTGCTCTCAAATTTTGTCACATCATCTCTGTTTAGCGTTTTCTGTCTATTCTCCATTTCAAAAGATAGCATACAGTGGGGCTCGAAAGTTTGGGCACTCCGAGTAAAAATTTGTATTCATGTGCAAAAAGAAGCCAAAAAAAGATGGAAAAATCTCCAAAAGGCATCAAATGAGAGATTAGACATTTGTATATGTCACAAAAAGTTAGATTTTATTCCATCATTTACACTTAGCCCAAACCTTCGAGCCCCACTGTAAGCTTAAATACATGTTGTCTGAGTGCCATTGGCAACGTGTGAACCTCCTGCTTCCCTGCAGTTATGGAGTATCAGGTGCAGATCAACGGCGTCAAGGCCAAGCTTCAGGAAACCCGTGCCCGAAAGAAACAGCAGGAGGAGCTCATCAAGAAAGTGGAAAACCAAGCCCTCAAAGTAAGCAGTACACACTCTCACACTGTGCACACTTATTCAGAAACTAGGTCTGTAGGTACAGAAACATAAACAAGAACATGCAGATTAGCTTGCGGGCAGAAGTCTTCACGCAGCATAAGCTCTCTCAACAGTGATGTGAAAACATAGAACAGCTGATTACACACAGAGTTGGAGGCTTAAAAAAATAAATAAAGTAAACCATGAATATTACATTTCTCCTTTCAGCCCTTTGCTATTATAAGCATTGCTATGCAGAAAAATTGGCATGGAAGTTCATTGTTCTGCCAAACGCTCTTTAGTAAAGACTTTACAATGAGTGAGACATGAGCAGACCGTGGCCCTTTTTACATTGCCATTTTGAGCCCTCATTACCCGGTGTTTTGGGGCCGTCAAAGCCCCATCTCCAGTTGTTATTATCACAGTCGCAAGGAAAAGGTCAGCTGTCTCTGACTGGCATTCCAAGTGGCCTTTCTGTCAGAGAGGAGATGACATGAGCGGACCAGGCAGACACATTTAAAGCCATCACGATTTAATGAGGCTCAGCATGTTGACTCGAACAAATCTTGTTTGTCTGTTTTGCCTTTCCTTTCACAGAACCGCTTCCAAGCTTTGTTGGATGAGATTATTCAACAGGAGGAGCGGGAGATGGAGCAGGTAAGAACCTTTTCGTAAAAGTCAAGGATCAGTGCCTTGCTGTGAGCTCTCCACAGCTTTCAACACTTTGCCTGCATTTATCTTGAATGAATGTCAAATACCATGTTAGCAGATGGCATTGTGCTTGCTGTCCTTGTTAGACCAAATGGTTTTCATGCCTCATGGCAAGGTTCAAATTCAATCACGTGAAATTGAATTTGTCAGGAGCTACCAGCAGAGTCCTTTTTCCAGCTATGGCATAGTGGCCACCCACTGTCTTAGGTCGTTGTTTGTATTGACAAATGAAGGCAGCAAATTAATGTGAAAAGACATGTTAATCATCGGCCACTTACCCTTCAATTACACCCTGGGGTTGTCGGGCATCCATCACAACTTTTATTTTCTGCTCCAACAGCTGGCCTCTCTGGAAGAGCAGCTGGACTCCCTGATAGAGAAGTGACCACCAGGGGGCAGCCTCATGTCATCTTCAGCACGCACACACGTGAAGAGGAGGAGAGCCTTCATCCAAGGAGGAGGGAGTCTTTATTTGTTGACTTGCTGTGTCATTTCTTTCAATTTGTCATCTAAATATTAAACATACAGCATACTGTTTTATGTATTAAAAGTCAATTTGTTTTACTAGGTTGACAAAAGTTGTTAATTACTTTATGATTTAAAGTGCCCATATTATGAAAAAAAAACACTCTTTCTGGAATTGTGGGTGTTATTTTGTGTCTTGAACTTGAAAAAAAAAAAACGATCTATGCTGTTTAGAGTGAGATACAGGTTTCTGAATGTCCTCTGCCTTCAGTCTCCGGGTGAGCTGTTTAAAATCTGCACAGCTTTCTACGTAACTAGCCAAGATGCTAGCATGCTAGCCCATTATCAATGGCAAACACTGCTACAACGCACACTATTACACCGTTATCTACAAAAGAACTACTTCCATGTCCCTGTTCTGCGGGTATTCCACGAGTGGCATCTAGAAGAAGTCTCCGCTAATCCTGCCTTTTACTGACCAAAGTTGGAGATACAGTTATCTAGCTGATTTGATCTTACCTAGCTACTGAGCATGTGTGACTCCCAACAAAGATAGTAAAGAAGTAAGATGTCTCACTCAGTAGCTATAACAAGTAAGATGTCTCACTTAGTAGCTATAACAAGTAAGATGTCTCACTCTGTAGCTAAAACAGAGACCTAAACAAAGTGAAAACAGGAGCTGCAGCAATGTGCAGTACAACATGTACACCTATTTTAGTACAATCTCAATATACAATTATGAACCAGAAAATGAGCATAATGTGGGCGCTTTAAGTATTTGTTTGGCTTCAACTGTGTGTATTTTTGCTTGTCACTTAAAGTAAATGTACACTTAGCCAAATCACCTTCTTTGTCTCTCATGACCTGTATGAGAATAAATTACAGTGATACACACAGTGTCAAAGAATTGAAAACTCATCCTTTTTTGCATTAGGGCACAAATCTACACATGGGGGCACTTTGATGTTGGTCTTAAATATCTTTTTTTTCTTTAGATGGCTATAACTTCCTCATAGTGATGAAGATAAATACAGGAAGTATAAGCATCTTTTAACGTCTATCCACGTTATAAAGAAAGTATGGACATTGTCTTTAGCGATTGGTTGATTGTTGAACCATCAGATTACTCTCCTTCCAGAATGATCTTATCTTGTTCAAGAATGATATGGGCTTTTCTTGTTGGCCCCAGCCGTCATCCCCGCCTCTCCTGCTCCTTTCTGCAGGGTATTGCCCACCAATCGCAGGGGTAGGCAAGAGATTAGCTCCTCAGATTAAAGTGTTCGCCTCCAAACCCTGCCTAATCCTGCCATCTGTCAGAGAGCAGCTAACTGGCCAAGACTCTACACTAGGCTAATTAGTAAACCAGAAGAACAGAATTTTTTTTTTTTTCCAAAACCCAATTTTCTGTCTGGTACTGCTCAAGGCAGAGTGAAATGGAGGAGACGTACCTTCTCAACCATCCAGGTGTCCGGAAGAAGATTCTGGCAGGAGGCGCAGGACCACTGCCACACTTACCACCTGGGACTAAGGTAACAAGTCAAGCAGTTAATCTGATAACCTACATAATATAGATTCAGTGTGATAGGAAGTGAGGCATGGCATAATTACCATTGTGATGTAAGTAATATTCCACAACAAAATGTCTATTAATAGCCTTGTGTTGCATTGCCCACTTCAATTAAATTCTGTTGAATTATTCATTAAGTGAGGGAATTTATTCTGTATTTGGCTCTTACACACAGAGCAAACATTTGGTGAACCAAATTGCAACATGTTTTTTGGCACTGTCTGTTTCTGTTCATCCACTGATCTGCTGGTCGCCGACTTTTTTCCGCTCCCAGTCAAATCCAGCCATATGGCACCAGGCCTGGACAGTGTGACGAACATTTTCCATGACAATGCCAGCATGAATATACCTGTGTGCGTATGTGCACGTGCATGTGTGCGCCGCAGTGTGGTGATTTCCAGTTGCTCACACAGTCGTTATACCATTGTACACAATCTGTCAAGCTATAAATAGAAGGTTACATGGAGCCAACTTAATTTTACAATCAGAGTGATGGTGAAGGCATTGCAAGTATTTCACATGCACACAAATAGATGAAAACCAGCATGAATGTGTTGTGTAAGAAGTGACTGGAATACATCACAGAATTCAAATTTAAAATTTTGAAAATACTTAGATCAACCTTTTTTGTGATCAAATATTTTTTCATTGTAGAAATAACAAACAATACACTGAGACACAAGAACGGAGCCCAGGACAAAAAACAGAGGAAAGACCGGGAGAGGGGAGTCCTAATAACACAACAGTAGGAATGCAAGCTTACGTAGATCAACCTTAAAATAAACATCATACAGTTGTCAGCAGCTGCACATTGTTAACTGTCAATATCAAATGTCCATATATTATATTCTGTAATGTATCAATGTCAGATACACTAAATAAGGACAAAAAGGAGAGAAGAAAACATACATAGACTGTACATACCCATGCATACATTCATACATTATTCATGGGCTTCCTTCAAAACAATCCCACAGATAATTCTGTGATGTTGTTTTTTAATAAGAGATCTCAATTTTATATGTGTTTTGTCCAGTCAATGGAATATCAGTACTATCATTGGTTTATTGAATTCACGGCTTTTATCTGTTTTTACAAATAAACTTTTAATTAGTTTTATTCTAAAAAATAACAACCTAAGTGATTTATGGACCAACTCTATATTAATTTCCACTTTTCCTGTCCCCTGCTCCCTCCTTCTATCCCAGCTGGTTTTCCATTTCCAGACGCTGCTGGACAACTTTGAACGTACAGTCATCGATGACAGTCGACTGGCTGGCAGGCCGGCTGAGATTTTTGTTGGAAAGATGTTCAAGATGGAAGTCTGGGAGACCTTGCTGGCTTCAATGAGGATTGGAGAGGTGGCTGAGTTCTGGTGTGATGCCGTTGTGAGTTGAACCAAAGACTTTATACACACATACACACACACACACACACACACACACACACACACACACACACACACACACTAATGAGTGTTCATGAGCAATGAAGGGAAGCTTTTGCTCTTCATTATGATGCACATAAACCAACCTACTGAAGTCTCCTACATGGTAAGTATTATAACAAAGCAGAGCATTTTTTGTGTTTTTTCATCTAGAGACAAATGTGATTTGCAAGTTAAATTGTGGCCATGTCTTTTCTTTTTTGTTTTGTAGGACTGATTGCTACTGGCTGGCAGTACCAGCGGGTTTGCATGATTAAGTGCTTCTATGTCTTATTGCAGACTTGTTTATTTTTTTGTTGATGACTTAATCTTGCAGCACACAGGCTTGTACCCCATCGTGTCCAAGGGAATGAGGCTAATCGCTCAAGGGAAAGACCCCCTTGAGGGTCAGAGACACATGTGCGGCATGGGAAACATGTTCAACTATCACTCTACTGGTTTCCCAGAGCTGGATGAGCTAATGAGAACTCCTCAACCACTCATTTTTATCATGGAGCTGCTGCAGGTAAGCACTAGTCAGTAGCAAACTACTGTATGTCCAATTGGACTGCAAAAGAAGATGAGTGTAGAACAATTATCTGTCTTCTAAAAATCAGTTTTTCTCAGATTTTAGCATCTGTAAACAAAAAAGACACATTTACCTATTCATCCAGCCCTCTTTTAGAATTAAGTCACTCCTTCAAACTATTTATTGAAAATGGACTGACAGAAAAGTAAAGTCCCCCTCCCCTTTACCTAAAACATTCAGCTTTGAAATATGTTACCCAGACAGAGTTTGAAACTCACCAGGGGGTCCAGTAGTGGCAGTAAATGAATCTTTCTTCTTTCAGGTAATTTCACGATTTCCTGTTTTTCCACACACAAGTGGACAACTCTTCAGTGGAAGAAGTATTCAGATGCTTTTGCATCAACAGCACAATGTACACATATTTTGTTACAAAGCCATTCAAAATTGGAGGAAAAGTAGGCAACAAGTATTACTAGCTAAATGTACTTATGTACACTGTGTAGAGTGTAAATCTTTAGCCTTAAATCTTTAATAATGCATCACGTTGTATAAGTTGATTGTATGTTTTCAAGGTAAAATCCTAGTAACTTTAGCTGTCAAATAAATGTAGGGGAGTAAAAAGTACAAATCTCCCTCTGAAATGAATTGGCATGTTGATTGAATGTACTTACTTTCTTTCTACCACTGCTATTCTTTGTACATATTCAGCTTTAAATTGTGATCCCATCAATTTGTTCAATTTTGTTCTGTTGTGTCCTCCTGCTTCCAGGTGGGAGACCCCATGTCCTACCAAAGAGAGTCTTGGATGATGGAAAAGGATGAGAAGCTTCAGGAGGTGCCAATTCTCCACATGCAGGGCAATGCGCTGGTCAAGCAGAGACAATTCAAAAAGGCTGCCAGCAAGTACAAAGAGGCCGTCCTGCTGCTGAAAACAGTCCAGTCGAGAGTGAGTGGGATGGAGCTGGAGATGGGATGGACGGAGCTAAATGAGTCATGTGCAGGCTTTCCAATATTGAGGTTTTCTCAGGATTTTAGGTTTTTTGGACATGCAATTTCAGCTCTTTTCCAGTGAGAGATTCCTGTTTTGCTCGGTTTCAGTGATAACAAGTAGTAGGATGGAAGGACTGGCAAAGGAAAGAGGGGGGAGAGCACTGTCTTAGATGAGAGGGAGATGTAAGAATGGAGGAATACTGAGGGGAAAGTTATGCATGAGGTGTTGTGATGATAGAGTGTAGTGGAGGATTCTTTTGTGCGTAAGGGTGATTTGTCGCTACTTTAGACATATTCACAAGTTTTGTTGGAGTCTTACGGTGTTAAGTGTAGGAGATGCCAAAAACACAACAGCAATGATCATGTTCTTGTTCTTCTATCTGTGCATGTGTAGGAGATGCCGGGGGATGTGGACTACATTAATTTGGGTCGGATGATCATCCCCCTGGAGTTGAATTATTGCCAGTGTATGTTGGAGCTGGAGGAGTATTATGAAGTTATAGAGCACACCACCGAACTGCTGGAGAAACACAAAGGTAAATTGTACAATTTTTCAGATTACTAAATAATGCTCTTATTTGGCCCTGAACAGGGGCAGATCTGCAGGGGGGAATAGTGGGAATATTTAGCAGACAGACATGGGAGTTGTAAAAATTTACTTTTCTCACGCAAAATAAGCAATCCGATTATTTCCCAGAATGTCAAATTGTTCTTTGTAATCACGTACATGAAAAGTTCAGTGATGAGTAAAACAAGGTCTGTACAGAGAGACCTCCGTTCCTGGAAATGAACACTGAGACAACCAATAATTTCAAAATGTTGTAAAAAGCCGATAGGTCAAGGTCCGATACCTCGCCTGTGCTGGCTTTATTACAGTGTCTGTTGCATGCATGAGTGTGTAGGAGGGCTGAGGTTGACATTACAAAGGGTTTTACAGTTGGCGCAGCCCTGGGCATTGTACTGTCATACCCAAGGCCACTCACATAATCCTAGAGGAGCACATATGCTGACACAGTCTCCACTTCAAAGCCTTATGAATTATGTCCTACACCCAGAGACAGGATCCACCAAGGCAGTTTTTATTTTAGCCCGGTGTGTGTGTGTGTGTGTGTGTGTGTAAGATGTTTGTGCTCATGCTAGTGACTGGAGGAGCAAGGGTGTAAACCTGTTTGTCAGTGAGCAGGAGAGTCAAGCGGTTTTGTGAAAATGATAGGCAGGAGCTCCACTGGCTCAGTACGAGTGGTGGTCACAAGGCTGCAGCCCTCTTCATTGGGCTCATAAGAATGTCACATCCAACACCGCCATAACTCCACCTTTCCCTTCTTCT
Organism: Etheostoma cragini; assembly: GCF_013103735.1. NCBI lineage: Eukaryota > Metazoa > Chordata > Actinopteri > Perciformes > Percidae > Etheostoma > Etheostoma cragini. The sequence continues at coordinate 19,385,851 of NC_048416.1, forward strand.
ACTTTTATTCATCACTGCCTTTAGTTGCCCATTTCCAATCCTTTTCTATCCCTACCTTTAGTCACATTTTCCACACCCTTTTCCCACGTTTGCCTCTTTTTCTTCTCCATTTTTCTTGCATTCTTCTCCTTGGTGTTGACTCATAAAAAATCATGTTGCCTGTCTCATTTTTAAGTCACTAACTCTATTTCTGTTTCATCCCTTCAACCCAGTTCTTTAGAAAAGCACCCAACAGTTACTCACTGCAGCGTCTCTGCTTTTGCTAGAAGCAACAAAGAAATCGGTTTAAATGTTGGCTAAATTAAGATTAAGTGTAGAGGGAAATTAAATGCAGAAGAAGAGAAAACTGAGCCACCAGTGGGTATCCAACCAAGCACATGAGCCTATTCTGCTGAAACAAAGGGAATCGTGTGTGTGTGTGTGTGTGTGTGTGTGTGTGTGTGTGTGTGTGTGTGTGTTAAAGGTGCATTATGTAATACTGAAAGCTAGTGTTTAAAATAGTTAGTTCATTTCAAATTCAATATACTGGAGAGGGTCGTCTCCCCCGACCCTTTCTCTTTTGAAGCTCACGGAGGTTTTCAGGCTGGGGCCACAGCGACAATGTTGTTGGACGCTTCTCTCACATAGCCATACATTACTTCACAGCACAGGGGTGTAGCTAATGTTAGCTCACTAATTAACACAATACATTTTGTTAAAGTTTGTTTTATCCGTGCAGAAACCAAAGTGCAAAAACAACAATTCACATTTTGATAGGGAGTTATGTGCCGGACTATTTCTTGGCCAGGCACTGTAACTGCCCATAAAACTGACATTTTTTTCTTACAGGTAAAACAAACTAGACATGTGTTAAAGGGATAGTTTGGATATTTTGATGTTTGATGTTAGTCTGGATCAACAGAAGTACATTTCCAAGATAATTGACATCTAACACAGGATGTCCTTCACCTTCCACCTTCTGCGTGCTGCCATTCTCAAACTCTGTTCCCTTCAGGAAACATCCACAAACTTCGAACTAGCAAGGTACACGCTGATAATTGCAAGTTTTGAAGAAAGTTTGATTCATGAAAGAAAACAGGCCTGCTTGATTCTTTTGGCAAATGATTGTAAAGATTTACGAAGGATATTTGTGCAACATTTACTATCTAACTGGGGCGTTTTAGGACCATTATGAGAGGATTTCTATGGCAAAGTACACATGGCAATACACTGTTAAGAGCAAATTACGTTTATCCATGTATCCATCTAATTTAAATAGCTTACATTACTGTATTGTGTGAACAGTTAACTTCAATAAATATTTTATGCTGCATTTTCATTTGCGGGTTTCAAATGTTCCTTCCCGAGAACATTTTGCAGAGTCACTGTCGCTGCGTCTGGAACTTAGTGCTGCCCAAGACAATTGTGATTGGTTTAAAGGAATGCAAACAACCCAAAGTGTTTTTTCTTGTATGTGAGGAGTAGCCAGACCTTACTCTGCCGCGCTGTGGACATGAGTCTGGCAATGCAAGACTAGGTTGCACAAGGTTCTTATCCATAGTGTAGGTAATGCACTGACTATGGATAAGTACACCCTACAACCCCACTTCAAAATATGCAAATTATCCCTTAAATAGTGTTGGTTTTTTGCATTATATGCAGCATGTTTGCCTTTTTTTGTACATTTTTACTAGTAGTTTTAATAGTTTTGCAAACTCAGAGCTGCTGAGAAGTACACACACTGACTAAGTGCACCTACGCATGAGTCTTAATTGCAGACAAATGGCCACAGCTTCAGCAGACAGAGCAGGTTTACTATTCAACATATTAAGGTTATTACATTCATACATCTGTTTCGTATTCATGCTTTTCTCTGTTGTTTTTATGTTTCTCAGACTGTGTGAAGGGCTACTACAAGAGAGCGAAGGCCCATGCTGCTGTGTGGAATGAAAAGGAAGCCCGGAGAGACTTCAACATGGTGGCCCACCTTGACATCACTCTGGCCTCTCTTGTCAGTCGCGAGCTGAAAACCCTGTCAGAATGCATGAAGGAGAAGTACTGGGAGGAGAAGGAGAAATACTGGAATATACTGGAGAAAAAGGAGAACAAAAATAAAGACAAAGAAAGGGTGGATGACGATGAAGAGGAGGACAAGGTGGAAGACAAAGGAATACAAGAAAATGTGACCACAGAGAGAAAAGATGAAGTGGAGGAAGGAAAAGGTCAAGAAGAATCTCCATCCATTCTCTGTGCTGAACCTGAAACCCATAAAGAGGAACTCAGGGGAAATAAGGAAGCGAGGCCTTCTGAGATCAATCCAAACACTGCCAATGAAAAAGAGGGAAAGGACTGGCAGCAGATGTTACGACTGGTCATGTTTCTGCAGAACGAAGGAAATTTCCTCATTAAGGAAAACCACTTCGAAGAGGCTTCTGTAAAATTCAAGGAGGCCATAGAATATGTGGACATACTTCAAAGTATGGTTAGTTATTATGTTACATATATTATCAGATCATTCATTGATTATACAGTGCAGTTGTGTAAAAGTTGTTTTACGTATTTTCAATTGCACTGATCAGAAGCAGTGCTCCTAATTTCATTGTATCCTGTACAATGACAATATAAGTACCTCTGCAATGATCTGGTGGACAGATTGATGCTGACAATTTTAATAGTCCACTCCATTCAGCGTGATGAATTGATCAAATATGTCAGAAAGTAGTCCTACAAAAGGCTTGTAAAATATAATCATCTGCCATTGTTTCTTTTCTTTTTTTTACTGAAGAGCAGCTGTGTGATTGTAGGAAACGGAGGGAAGAGCAGAGAAAAGAGCGCTAAATGTAACAGCAGACAGCTATCACTGTGACAGGGCTCGCCTGTGCTTCCTTTCTCCCTCACTCCTGCCACACCTCACTGTCGAATTCCCTCACGCCTTTTGCACACAACACAGCGTCTCTCCATATCAACCCACCCGCTCCGATCTTCATTTCTCCTCCTGTTCTTAGAATCCCCTTTACCTCATCTCTTTGTCCCTCTCTTCATCATTCCTACCTTATATCTTCATCTCTTTCCTGTTGTCACAATCTGTCATTCATGTTTCATCTTTTGAAGGTTTCCTCTGCCATCTATTACCACCACCTCCTCCACTCTCATCACCAAATCTCCCACCCACCTTGTCCTATTTGTGTACCCGGCAGGTGGATCAACAGAACGAGGACTGGGAGTCGCTGGAGAAAGTGCGTCTTCCGCTGACTCTCAACCTCAGCCAGTGCATGCTGGAGCTTAAGCAATACCAGCAAGTGGTGGAGCTCAACAACAAGCTGCTAAAGAAGCACAAAGGTAATACATCATTTTAGGGAGGCAGGGGAGGAAACTAGAACCTGTTTTTTGATAAAGAAATAGGTACAGGACTATAAATAAACATACTTGGTTTTTGGTTTAAAAATATCAAGATCTATTGCTAGTACAAATGCATGGCCCTCAGCAAACGCCTGCTTTCACACTGCATCATTCCTTGATCTCTCTGTTTACCGGGATAGAAGAAAACAAAACAAACATTCACAACCGAATACCTGAGTCTCTCTTTCCCCCAGCACCCACCCAGGGACATCACAGTCAAAAGTGAATTCACTCACTGTGTTTACATGCTTACCAATATTCCACTTGTATTCCAAATGTGACAATATTCCGGATTTGAAACATGACATGTCAACAGCTATTCCGGTTGGATATTCTGAATGAGGCATTTTTACAAATATAGCGTTTTCCAATTAAGACGTGGGATATTCCGGTATTATTCGGGTTTTAGAGGCCTTCTATGGACATGTATTGCATTTGGAATATGCGTCTCAATTATGGTTTTACCACAGGCTTAAGGTCAGGTCTGTGTGTCGCTATAGTTTCTGCACACCAACAAGCCAACAGTTTGCAAGGTTGGAGACTAGATAAGAAGGAGAAACACAGCTAATTCTAAACATTAGGAAAGAATTGGATATCAAAAGGTTTTGGGATATGCGCAAACATCGCTATGCCGACCTGTGTTTGCACGGTCCGAAAAGTCTGCCACTGCTGTTAAGCTTTGAAAAAATACTATTCTGTATGGCTACATGTAAACAGGAATATTAGTGGAATCCTCTACGGGGGGAAACAAGGCTTTCATTAGCCGTGTAAACAAATTAGTCGGAATATCGTCTTTTTTTAAATTAGGGCAAAACACAGAATCGCTTTTTTTCCCTGCTATAGTTGAGGCTGATGTGAACTGGATGGTTTTTTACCCTATAACTATTAATTGTGCTGCTTTTCAGTTTTATTCTTGCTGACCTATAATTAAAGACCTCCATTTGCCTCATGTGGTTGTTAAATGTCAATATTTTAGACATTTATTTACACTGTCTTATCTCATAGGAAACTTTAAGGCAGTCTATCAGCGAGCACGAGCACACGTCGCTTTATGCTATGTGGACGAAGCAAAGAGGGACCTTCATATGGTGGAGAAATTAGACCCAATGTTTCAACCCTTCGTCCGCCAGGAACTGAGAAAGCTGGGTGAGAGTGTACGCAACATGCATGCCCGCCAGAATAAGACTTACTGGGATGCAACACAGGAGAAGTGGGGTCCTGGTGGGAGCAAGGCAAAAAGTGCAGCAAGAAAGAAGAATGTCAAATGCACACAAAAAGCCACTGAAGTAAAAACTGAAGCAGCTAAGAAGACAGCAGACAGTAAGATAGAAGACAAGGAAAGCTCAGAGAAACCTACTCCTGCTGAGACCCAGGGAGTGAGTGACGCAGAAACAGAGAAAGAACTTGTTGTGAAAGCAGAGCAGAGTATTAAAGATCTAGAGAGTGGGAGAATGACTGGAGAGGGGTTAGATAATGAAAATACAGAGTGTGTGGTGGACAGGCAGGGTGCACAAGATAATCGAGCGACAGATACAGATAGCGATCCTGCGCCCACCGGCACAGGCCCGAAAAATGTTGTGAGCAAGAGATCAGCAAGCGATAAGGGCAGAAAGAAGGTCAAATGCCAATCAGGTGCTGCACCGGGCCCAAGCAGAACAAGCCAAGGGAGCAAAGTCACCTGGGATAAGCCAGGAAATGGTGGCACTCAATCAGAATAGACCAAGGGGTTGGAATTGGCCTGTGCAAAGCCAAAGGACGGCGGAGAGATAGAGAAAGTAAAAAAACTGGAAAGACAAGTGATAAACAGCCATGCCTCAAGTCTCAACAGAAAATATTGATTATGCCACATTCAAGTCCAAACTTAAACACAAGGAGAATAATGAATATAAACAGCCTGCATTTAGCACCATTCTGACTTAAATGTCATTATTCAGTTCTCAAAGGGATAACTGCAGGCGCATAAGAAGAGCACAGGCAGACAAGGAGTTTGCCAAATACAAAGTTTTTATTTCTGTACACAAAGAGTAGAAAGCAGCCAGTAACCCAGTTGTTATTACAGTAAAAAGCCTTTCTTCAGAAAACATTTTACAGATTAAAAACTTCAGAAAAAAGACAACAAGAAATGTTTGGACAATAACATCAAATCAAAAACATTAAACAATAAACATTTTAATGATTAATGAGGTATATTAATGGTTATTTAAAAAAAACTCATTTCACCAGTAAGGTATGAGTCTGTATGTGTAGTGTGTTTAACACCTTGTTTGAAGTTAGGCGATTCATTGCCCTGTCCTGTGAGAGGAGACACACAAGCTTAGATGCATGATAGTAAACATTGGAGGTTATGAAAGCAAAGGCAGAGAAGTAATGATCGTTAGCGTGGTGGCCAGCTACATGCCGTTAACAGAAGTCTAGAGAGAGACAGCAGTGTCCTCTAGGGTGACTCTTGCCTCGGTGGACAGCCTTTTTCTTCAATCACACAGCTTCAGTCACGCCACGGGGAACAGGGTATACTTCAGCGTGGGTAGGGAATATAGGAAGCCCCTACCAGTATAGAAACGTGTACATGGATCAGACTTTAGATGATCACACACTCAAAGAGATGAGTGTCAAACACCAGCAGAGTGACACACAGGGACAATCTGTGAATACCCACATAGTGTATTTAATTCAGTCTGCCTCCAACATATTTTTTAAAACAAAAAAACACGACCAAGCTTTGGAGTTCTTCCTCTTCTTTTCACACGTGGTCCCTGTTACATAATTTTGTGTACCCACATACATGAGTATGTAGATAAAAGTGTGATCATCAATGCTTAATGAGATGTGTGAATACCAATAAATGTAATGACTATGAATAAACATTGCTTGTCATGTTTGTTTGTTTTTTCACCCATGAGCCGAGCGTCTGCGGTTTGTTCTGACTTGTGAGAGCTTCACCAGAACAAATTCTTAAGTGATGCGGGTGCGGAGAGGAATTCAGAAGATGATAATGACTATTTTCAGCAGCTGAACAGAAACAGACTTCAATGGAGGTGGAAGGGAAGAAGAGGAGAAGGGCGCTCACTCTTGCTTCCCTTAAGGCTATTAGCATTTGTATTATGAACGGCATATCACCTTTCCAACTCACAAACCTGGGGAACTGCATCTTTGGGGACAGTTCCCTAGCAACAGTATCAAAACTAACAGGCAGCGAGTGCTGAGGAGAATGGTGTCAAAATGTAAGCGCTGTGTGCCTGGAGGGGGGGAGCCTGTAATGAATGCAGCACATGGGTTTCAAACTGGTTTGTGAAATCAGAGTGTCATATTAAGGTTTAAGATGAATTCCTAACTGTGTATATCTGTGTTTTCTGTGAGAATGAGGCGGCACGATTTGCTAAGAAACACACAGAGCCACAGGTTAACTTGTTTCAGACATCCTCTTGTTCTGCTTCTTGAGATTTTTTGGTGGCAGGCACATCAAAGTGGATCTCTTCCACCAGCCCTCAAGCAATACATGGATTTTTTTTCATCTTTCTTCTCTCATTCTCTCATAAAAGCCCCTTTTTAACTGGCTTCAACGTATGGATGCTCATGCATGGGATCCACACTTTTTTATTCTTCCTGTTAGCCCAAATAAACCCCCAGACTGTCTAGGGACTCACAGACACATACTCCTGACGCAACCTCCTTCCCTGAATGTAAAAACACAATGCAGTCCAGAAAGACTAAAGTCTTTTATCAGGATTCAGTTTCATTTTAAGGCATTTACTGACTGTGCTATGTTTAGAACAGAACGCACCCTGATATGATGAGGGCAACGCCATTACAGCGTCTTTTTGTAAATCTAAATGCAATTAAGTATGCATTAGTGAAGGAAAATGAGGCGTGTAGAATCAATAGCCAGTGTTTTTTTCAAATCAACATGGAGATGACGTATTATTAAGGATCATGTCGGTGTAGAAACACATTATGGTGGTGCCTTGTTCCCCCCTGTAGTGTCTGAAATTGGCCTAGCAGAGAGAAAGAGAGCTTTAGCTTTGCAGCTCTATAGCCTTTCTCTGCGCACAGAAGTAGAATGCGCAGATCCCAGAGTGGACGTCTGCATGATGATATATATTGGCAAACATTTCCTCAACAAAACCCAATTTCAGCCACAATACAAATTGGTTCAAAACTGAGAGAGTGTTTAAATCCCACAAGCTAAAGAGATGAAATTGATCTCTACTTTTTTTATTGTGTATTTTGTGTGATGCAGCATGGCACATTCTTGATCATGCAGGGAGCTTGTGCACAATTTGGGAAGTGTGGATGCTAGCAATTACCTTAAAGGTAGGCTAATCAGTTATGTGATTTTCTACATAGCAAAATTTTATTTTAGGACTTTCAGTCAGGATTTAGAATGGATCTTAGCACTGGTGAAAATTACTAACAACTTAATTGCTTTAGACAAAGGACTTGTCTTCATACTTACTAGATCTTAGTGCTACATTCAACACTATTGACCATACCATCCTGTTACGGAGACTGGAACATTTAGTTGACATTAAAGGAATTACTCTAAGCTGGTTTAAGTCCTATTTATCTGATTGATGTCAATTTGTTGTTTCTAATCCTCCAGGCACTAAGGCGCACCACAAGGCTCAGTGATTGGACCAACTCTATTCACCTTATATATGCTTCGTCTAGGCAAAATTATTAGGAAACACTCAATACACTTTTACTGTTATGCGGATGGCACCCAATTATACCGATCAAGCAAACCAGACAAAACCAGTCAGTTAGCTAAACTTCAAGCATCCATTAAAGATGAAAAATCGTGGATGACATACAACTTTCTGATGTTGAACTCAGATAAAACTGAAGTGCTTGGCCCTTGACCTCATTATCTCAAGATATAGCTACTCTGGACAGTATTGCCCTGGCCTCCAGCACTACTGTCAGAAATCTAAGAGTTATTTTTGACGCCCACTTAAAACAAACCTCAAGAACAGCCTTTTTTTTCACCTTCCTAACATTGCCAAAGTTAGACGCTTCCTTTCTCAAAACGATGCTAAAAAAACTTTTAAATGCATTTGTTACTTCCAGCCTGGACTATATCCTTACTCAAATAAGCTCAAATAAGTCCCTTGAGACTCCACCTAATCTAGAATGCTGTAGTGCATGTTTTGACAAAAACTAGGAGATCAATTTTCTCCTATATATCAGAGCTTCCGGTAAAATCCAGAATTGAATTTAAAATCCTTCTCCTGACACACAAAGCTCTAAATGGTCAAGCACCATCATATCTTAAAGAGCTCATAGTACCTTATTGTCCCACAAGAGCACTGCGCTACCAGAATACAGAATTACTTGTGGTTCCTACAGTCTCTAAAAGTAGAATGGGTTTTCAGTTTTCAGGGTCTGGGTTCAGGAGGCAGACACCATCACCAGATTTCAGAGTAAAATTAAAACTCTCCTCTTTGATAAAGTTTATAGTAAGGAAGTGAGGAGTTGCAGCATTTGCCTTAAATCGGCGGGGGAGGGTGCATAGCTTTAGATACGGCACCCCTTCTCTTCTCTCCTTCTCTTTATAGTTGTCAGATTCATCTACCAACCCTTACAGACCGGGCTCAGGTTATGCTGTTAGATTTATAGACTGCCGGGAGACTTCCTCTGACACACTGAGCTTCTCTTGCCTCTCACTTCCCATCTTTGTGCATCCATGTCCGAGAAATGCTTGTTATTAACTTATCTCTGGGGAGCTTTTTCCCGGAGTACTTATGCGTTTCGCAGTTTTCCTTGGATTAGGATGGCAATCATGGCTGCAAGTGTCACCGTGGTCCTGCTCAGCACCCTGCTAGCCCTGCTACACCCTGCTACGCTCTGTAGTGCCCTGCTATGCCCTGCTACGTCCTGCTATGTCCTGCAATGCCCTGAAGTGCCCTGCTTTGCCCTGCTACGCCCTACTACACCATGTGATACCCTGCAGTGCCCTGCCACGCCATGAATTACATACTACAACTACTATTTCTAGTCATAGTTCCATTATCTTTATTGTGACTATTATTGCCACTGTTCATCACACCCCCAACCGGCACCGTCAGACACCGCCTACCAAGAGCCTGGGTCCGTCTGAGGTTTCTCCCTAAAAGGGAGTTTTCCTCACCACCCAAGGTTTTTCCCTAAAAGGGAGTTTTCCTCACCACTGTTGCACTTAAAAAATGCTCTTGGAGGAATTACTGGAATTGGTGGGTCTTTGTAAATTATAAAGGATGGTCTATACCTACTCTATCTGTAAAGTGTCTTGAGATAGCTCTTGCTGAATTGGATGTAGTAGCATACATGTGTGTTTGTGTGTTTGTGTGTGTGTGTGTGTACAGTAAGTGCAAGTGGTTCTGTTTGAGCGTAAGGGGCTCACAGAAGAGACGAGCAATGAGAGCGACAAGCCATTTGAGAGGATTAGAGGAAAACAGTGTGTGCTTACAGAGGCGCCGTGCTAGCGGGCCCTTTGGCTGTCTTGAATAAATCATGGATTTAACTGATGATGTGTCATTCTCATAAAGTAAATAAGCTTGTTGTGGGTGCAGTCAACTCCCTGACAACCTGCACTATGCAGCCTCATGAAATACAGTCAGCCGAGCCCTGATCTAGTTCACTCTGGAAAGCTCTAATGCACCAACCTCCCTTCAAAGAACAAAAAGTAACAACCATGATAACACATGGATTAACACAAGGAGTGAAAAAAACACTATAGAGATGGGCATTCTGACAAAAAAGGTGATATCCTTATTCCTTTTTGCATTTTTTTAAGTTCCCCATAAGAACAGTCCAATTTGTGCTGTGGACATATACCAGATACTGGTAAGCACAATGTCTTGGCTGGGCATGTTCCTTTAAGCTAAGTTCCCACTACAAGACAAAGTCACTAGTTTGCTGTACTATTCACACTACACAGCTTGCTGTCTTGTTGTTAGTTTTTACACTACCTGACTGACTGGCGACAGGGGCTCACACACAGGAGGAATCCCCCAGTCTATTCTTCAAACTACAGTATGCTTGAAGTAACATGCGACACAATGTAATACTGTACCACACGTGAGGCAGGATTTTTGGATTTCCGCCAGAAGCGCTCCAAGTTGTTGGTGGCTGATTTGCAGTGATAAAACAAAGAAGGAAAAGAAAGAGAGTGCCTTAAAAGGCGGGATTGGGGCTGACACACATGTTCACAAATAGCCTGCTTCCACGCATCTTTACCATTTATAGCCTGCTTTCTCTATGTGCAACAACAACTTTGGTCCATGTAGGAAATTCAACACTCACAGTAAATAAAGTACAGGCAACCTTTCCACCTGGCTTCCCCTATGCTTGTGTCTTGCACTCTCATTGGCTGTAGCTCCCTGGCAGAGTCCCTGAGAGCTCCAGATATTTAGCCTGCTAAATATCCAAAATGTGTCTGCGAGGCACCTGCAAGCTAACCTGAGGCGCCAGATGTTTTTTACACAGAACCATCTGAGAAGCTATCATCGGAAACTGTTTAGAAAACAACACTTTCAAAAACTACATGGCAGGTGATTGGATGAATCATCTTTCTATAACGTCTGCTATTGTCGCACACACCTAAACCACGTCTGTAGCTGCCAGTAGCTCCTCAGAGGACGCTGATTTGTTTAGAAAGCTGGTAGTTCAAAAAAACGCAATACTTAAAGAATTCTCGTGTGATCTTGTGGGAATTCGGATGATGTGCAAGGTAACCAGTAAGCCTCTTGTTTCACGTTTTTGAGCAGTTCACGCGTCACGTTGGAGCATGTGCACACAAGTGCAAAGCCAGTGTCGATTTTCCTACAATATGGGGCTTTTATCAGGGAGCTCCAAAAACTGGTGGTGAGCAGAACATCAGGACCAAAATCCTGTGGTGGGCACTTGCCCTTACTTCAGTCTCTCCCTGACCTGCTTCTAACGTTAGTGTCCTTTGGCTCGTTAACATGGTGTCAGGCAGCGCCATTGAAATTATGAAGCCCAGCCTGGCCATTAGCATGAGCCTTTATCAGTTTGCATGAAAAAGGCTTTTAGTGCACAGATTCCAGTCAATGGTTAGCTCTGGATATCATAGCTGCTGCAATGATCACAGGGCTTGTTGTACTGTGGCTTGACCACAGACGTGTGGAGCTCCTCCCTCTGCCATCAGGCATACTTTTAGGTTTTCACTCTGCTCCTCCAGGCCCACTTGGGATTAGATGTGTGAGGTGGTGCCTGAAATTAGGAAATAGAAGAAGAAGAAAAAAAGAAAAAGCTTTTACAATTTTAGGGACACATGCACAAGGCTGAGAGAATGTTCTTGGATATAACTGAGGAGGCTATAATTATGATAATCCCTTTCTTTGTTCAAGTCACAGGCTTTAGACTGCCCAGAAAATTGCCTTTTAAATGCGACGGGACAGTTTGCAAAGTGACAGTGCGGTTCTCTTTCTCTCTCTGTGCTACTGTCTCTCTTTATCTCATGACTCCTCCCTGCCATTTAATCTCCCTGTCCTTCCCCCCCAACTATCGACCCACAGCAGTACATATTTGCTCTTCTCTCTATCTCTTACTCTCCCATGGGTGATGGGAGGAGCAAAGATTCTGTCTCTGAAGCGTGGGCTGCTACAATCTAAGCAGCCGTAGCAGAACTCACCCGGTTCTGAAGGGAAGACGTTTCTCAGCTGCTCGATGACTTCCTGAAGCTGCAGCACCGTATCCTGTTCGTGCTCCATATCATCTCCTGACACACACACAGACACACACACACACACACACACACACACAAGATTACACCTTGGTATGGAATTGTTAGGTGGGGGATTGGAGGGAAGGATAGTTTCACATTCAAAGTGTATGCATGTGTCAAGCCCACATCTAAGCATGGCTGCACGTGGCTGACCTGCTGCTTCAGTGTCAGTGGTCTCTCTGCTGGCAGGTTCTCCATGGTGACCCCCTCCAGACACGGGAGAAGACAGAGTTGACGGCTCTGATCCGTTGGCCTCCGAGTCATCTTTGGGCTGTTTTCAGGAAAGACTGATAATCATTCAATCCGAATAAACCATCATGTTTCAAGTGACAGAGATCTGAATGAGATAATTAATGGCACTCAGCCAGCATCCCTCCACTAGCATCTTATATATATATATATATATATATATATATATATATATATATATATATATATATATATATATATATATATATATATATATATATATGTAAAAATATAAAGAAGGTGATTTTGCCCAGCAGCTGTTACACAGACCGTCAGGTTACTGTGATTTGGGCTTTGGTATAGACAGATGAAAAGATAAAAAGATAGAGAATTCCAATGCACACAGCAGCATTGCAGACAGAAGTGGGGGGAGGTCTCTAATCACAATCAAAGATGTATAATGCAACTCTGAAGGATAGTCCCATTTTTGCAACTAACATCCTTTTCATTGTTTTAAGCAACACTGTCGCAATACTCAGGAGGTGAGTAAGTTCAGTAGTTGCAGTGAAACTGGGTTGTCTACAGAGATTGTAAGGGATTTAAAAGATACACTTCCCCAGACTACAAAGGCAGATTTTACAGATTTTTTATTTTTTTTGGGAGGAAATTAAACAGTGATATTGGTCCTGAGAGAAAGGGCTTGAATTTGTAATACCCAGGAATGTGGCCCTTCTACTTCTTCTATTTTGTCTTTACACTCAATTTCCAAGTCTTTAACCTGAAGAAGAAGCATCCTGAACCTCCTTTTGAGTGCTTTAGTTTCTCCCTTGTCACTCACTCCCTTTGCTTTCTCTTTATTCAGTGACCTGCATGTACAATTTAAAATAAAATGTTTCTTTTATTTGCCAAGTACATTTACACAAACAAGGATGCATCCTCTGCAGTTAGGCCAGCCTATGGCGTGTACTTACGTCAAGGGCAATGTGTTTATGCAAACTCCACACAGAAAGTCTCTTCCCAGACCGGGGATCGAACACAACGGTTCTATCTAGCTCTGAGACAGCAGTGCTGCTGACCACTAAGCACCGTGCCACTTGATTGTACATCAGTAATCCCACAGTTAACAATTCAGACTTTCTGATTTTAGTAACCCAGTAACTGTGTGTCAGCTCCCACTCTATCCTTCTCTTGCTCACACGTTTCCTTTTACATTACACTCCAAGTGTCTTAAGGCTTATCTTCTTCCTTAACTCTTTCTATATATTTTTTTCCTTCCACTTCTGGTATTTCTGTCAGTTGTCATTTTGCATATGTAACTTCTTTGCCTCTTTCTATACTTTAAGAATGTATGTGAAGCAGTGTGCTTTCGGATAAATGCACTGTAATGCATCCAAAGTCAGGGAGACTCTGTGGCTCAATGAGTACAGAGATGAACTAAAGAGAGAATTCTTCAGCGTCCACTTATACACTGAAACCCCCCTCCCATCTCTATGCCTTGAACAGCTGTACTATCTCAAAGGCAATTAAAAACTCAAGATGAACCAGTAATGAGAGGAAAGGGGAGAAGCCTAGCCTTGAGTGATTAAAGATTGCTGGAAATCAGACTATCAAAACACAAATCTAGCTGACATACAGTTTAACAGTTGTATTTTTTCAACAAACGCCAACAGGTTCCTATTTACATGTTGTGTGCTTTGAGCAAATCACTCCGCTCAAGAAGCAGAAGTAGCATTGCTTCGGCAATAAATCGCTGTGTTCCTTTAACAGAGCAGATGCTGTTAAAGATAGACACAATAGTGACTATATAGGGATCAAACTTCAGTGTTCATCAGGAAACAGGAAGTTCTACAGCTCAGGTGCTTGAACAGCAAAGGCCAGTTGACCTTTAGTGGCAGGTCAAAATTTAGTAACCATTAGTAGAGTCCTACCAGAGATCTCAAGCAGCAATCAGGCTCAAATGGAATAGCAGATAACAGATATTGGCAGGAAAATATTAAGATGCAGCCTCTTTTTAAACATTATTAGACAAGAAAGTGTTGATATGACAAGTGCTCTTGCTGCCAGAAGAAGTTATTATAATTTTTTTAATAATAATGATGCTTATTTCTGACATTTGTTTAATTTCATCACCACAGGACAATATAACGGGTACATTGGTGGTGCCAGGCTTTGTCGGGACATCCGATGCCTATCATCCAAATTTTAATTTTATCTACACAAGGACCCCACAAAAGAGAGTAGCACACCAGGAGGAGTAATTAATCAATGCACAGTAGGGTATAGGGGAAAAGTAAAGTACTAGCAAGGTATAGTTTTAAGTATACAGAATGGCTACTTCTAGAGTGTTGTATTACACATATATATATATATATATATATATATTATACTATTTAATCATTATTATTAGTGCATAAATATTGGCACCATATTACTGTTGTAGCTGGGAGAGTTCATTTATGGATCGTAATAATTTAACACACGTCGCTCTGAAATGAAGTGGATTAGCAGTAGAAATACTGACTGTAAGTGCCTTAAAACTGTACTTACGTACAGTACCTTGGCAAATGTATTCAAACAACTGTTCAGCTCTCTCCATGACACCCCATCATGATGCCCCTCATGGAGGTGTACCTGTAGCAGTAGCTCCCTGAGCCTACAAAGCTGGGACTCCAGCTGTTTGTTGTGATCCTCCAGGATCTGCATACGGGTCTCCAGACGTGTCTTGTGTTGCCGGAGGACCCGTGCCTCAGCCAGGAGCTCCTCATCCTGCTGCCCTCCCTCCGTGGGTGAACCTGGGCCGCACTCTCCAGCCTCAGTCAACATGGGAACTGATGCCGCCTCCTCGTGCTTCCACTTGAGCCTCCTGTACTCGCTCTGTAGCACCCTGAAGAACCACAGTGAGGACAGATGGAGAAAAAAACAGTCAGGCAGACATGCTGGTTGAGCATACAAAACACATATAACAAACCAAAAGTACTTATCCACTCTCTACTTGATGCCTACACGTTATGATGCATGATGTATTGTTGGTATTGTACCACACAGAGAGCAATCATCTTCAATTTGAACATAAGGTACAATACTGTCTTCTGTCTTCTACGTGTGTGACACCTATGCCATGAACAGAGTATGTGTTGTGAAGCACTAGTAAAAACCTGCACATATACCAGTGTCATCACGCCCAAATATCAAGACAAGTGGACCAACCCCTGCAATTTGTCGGTTGGACGGAAACTGCATTTTCCTTTCTTTGTACACTGCACAATGACCAAAAAACTGGAGTCTAATCTAATCTAATCTGATCTAATGGTTTAACTTCTTTATTGTTTGTGGTCCCACATATTTCATTGTTGTATATGTAATAATATGAATTGCAAAAATTAACACATTTTACTTCTTTAAAGCTTTAGTGTGAAACCTTTTTTATATGAATGAATGTACTCTTCTGAAGAGGCTTTGTTTTTTTCATCCTCTGTGTCCTCCTTGCCTACTAGCAACGGAGTGGAGGAGGGGTGGAGGTGCATGCGTGATTACGGAAGGCTTGTGTCATGTGGATACAACAACAGTGGTGTTGTCATTACTAAAGATTCCTTATGAGGATGACCAAAACTTTGCACTATAGCCTCAAATTGTTTTATTTTTCCTTTTATGCTGACCCTGTTAAACCCAATATGTAGAAAAGTAATAAACTGGTAACCCTCTGAAAAAAGCCTGAAGTATCCAGCTGATAAAACAATATGATTAAAGCTGTTAAAGAAAACTTGGAGTCTCCAAGAACAAAAGAAAGAACAAGGTTTAAGGTGTGATGGTATTGATGTATAGTTTAGGAATGAGACACATAATAGCCACAGCAGAGGATATAAAGTAAGCTACAGCAGCCACTATAGTCATAAATAAGCACAACAGACACTGCAGTGTCATAACCGAACTGGGTCAAGGTTTCATACACCCAGAGGAAAAAAGTGTGTGCGTGTGTGTGTGTGTGTGTGTGGGTGTGTGTATAAGTAGCCGGCTGTTGCTGTTTCTGTGTGGAAAGGTCTCAACCGAATTGAACATATTCACATGAGTCATTCGCATAAAGGTTGCCGCTGGTAACCATTTAGGTGGATAGGAGGAATTAATTTGATTCATTTATGGAAAAAGCCTGAGCCTCTTAGCAACTAGGACACAATTCATTGAAATTCAGGCATTAACATGTGTTTCAGTGGTGCTTTACATTTGAATCACACCAGTCAATTCATAATGGACTTTTACTGTTTCTTCTGCAGGTCACTGACAAACTGTCAAAGTGAAGTGTATCAACACAGAATTTTACAGGCTTTACTGTCACGTTTGCACACAGATAATACTTTTTATTAAGGGTGTTCAATAGGATTTAAAATGTGAGTGTTTACTTTCTGCAGAAGGTCTGCAAATGGCAGGAGACATGCAGTACAAAGAAGCGTGTATTGCCTTGTAAACACACACATTTGTGTTATTATGCTTCTGGGGAGCTTTAAGCTTTTAAAATCACTCCCTAAACCAAACATTTCTGCCTTATACCAAACCTTAATCTAAACCTCAATTTAAGGTATGACAAAATTCAACAGTTTTCAATTTTACAGATGTGATGGAGTTGGTGTACATTGTTGATGTACAATGTACAATTGATCTAGGTATGAACGATTTATTGTGTGTGAAAACAAACGTGCTGTTTTGACTCCACAACCTCCAAAAGAAAAAGAAAAAATCAAGAAAGGAACCTAGCTCCAACCTCAATGCACCATGTCCTAATGCCTGTTTTACATATTAAACAGTTTTTTCCTGGATACAGACCTGTTCTCATTCTCCAGGCGGGCCAGGGTGCATTGGAGCTGATCCTTGTCCTGGTGCTCCAGGTGGGCCAGCAACATGTGCTGTCCGCAGGGTGAGTCATGGTCCAGGGCTGGGCTGGAGTGACGCAGGAGGTACTGATCTTCATCCCTGAGTCCCCCACACAGGAGACAGCACACTGAGCCACCAGCAAACAGCCACCAGCAGCACAAAGCAGAGCCAAGAATGGTATGGGAGAACAGACAGGCCACAACAAGGCAAGGCAAGCAGGGCAAGGAAAGCTATTACAGGATGAGACGCAATGATACAAGGCTCAACGGAATGGGACACTATGATAACAGCATCGTGCCAGGTTCACAGTCCAAATATTAAATATCCTGTCATAAACTTTGCGCACTACAACGTTGAAAACCCATTCACTTTTATTAAAAAGTGGCTCTTAGGCTACATAACAATATATTTTCCAAATAAAAAACACGATTGACAATGGTAAAGAAAACTCAATGTGCAGATCTATGAAAGCATAAGTATGGCTGTGAAAAAATTAATGCATCTGTGAATGTCTGGCAATTACTTTAATGGAAAGATTCAATATTAACATTGTAATAAGGCTTTGGGCTATGAAGAAATCTACTAATCAAACAAATTTAATAGAAAGTTATAGGCTTGGCATTGCAATGCCAAATTATCCATCACAGCCAGGGATGTGCAAAGGTACTGGATATTGTTGCCCGGGCAACTGCCAGTTTGCCCTGATTTGGTTAGCTGCCCCTCCGGTGAAAAGACTTTAATACATTTTTTTCTCTTTCTTTTTTAATTGCTTTTTGTTGCGGTGGTGGCTGCATTATTATGATAATATGTCAATCATTACCAAAGTTAAATGAAATATAATCACTGCATATCATTCAATCTTGCCCTCTGCAATGCCCTCTTCCCCCAATCACGCAACTTTGTATATATTTTCACACACATGGAGCACCGCAAATGAAAAAGGGGAAAAGCCAAGCCCTTCTGCCTTCAAGTAAGTTTTTAAAGTTATGGAGATTATGACAAATGTCCTGTGAATAGTAGCCAAAAATCCAAATGAGCTTTGAATAATAGGCAGCTTCAGATTGGAACGTTTGCATCACGTCGCGTAGGATGTTATCAACCAAAACTACTGACAGCTGTAGCAGCAGCAGGCTAACGTAGCTTACGGACATTAGTGTGCGCTCTGTAAAGAAGAGAGGGGCTCAGATGTGATGGTTTGGGGTCTTGTACAAGCTAGATTATACGTTGTTTACAGTCAATATGTTACGTGAGTTTTCAACCAACAATCAGATGGGACGTTGGTGAAAGGAGCCTTATTTTGTTATTTGTAAGACGATTGAAGGAGAGAGAAAAAGTGGTCAATGAAGCAGAAATTTGAGTAAAAGTTGAGTAAAATAATAATAATAATATATATACACACAAATATTATTTATTGTGTAATATTTGACACATTAAATTAATATTTAATATATTATTAACAAAAAACACTGATTCTAAAGTGGATTATTTTTTGGACCACTTATAGAAGATTTGATGTTTCATTTATTTATGCATCTAAGAGTTGGATTACATTCATGTCTGTTACCTGGCATTGAGGAAAACATGAACAATGCACACAGGTGGAGGGTGAACACACAGGCAGCATGATTCAGGAGAGAAAACAGTATGATAGCCAAACACCAGCTGGAGGCACAGATAGCACAGCAGCATGTTCAGAGCCGTGCAGCTGGAAATACAGAGGTGCATTGACAGACAGAAGGACGGATCCACACCATAAGAACTACCAGATACAAGGGCACAA
This sequence comes from Etheostoma cragini, assembly GCF_013103735.1. Lineage (NCBI taxonomy): Eukaryota > Metazoa > Chordata > Actinopteri > Perciformes > Percidae > Etheostoma > Etheostoma cragini. Next base: position 19,404,786 of record NC_048416.1, read on the forward strand.
GAGCGGAAAACAGCACTGCTACACATACGGGGTAGAAGTGAAGTTTCATGCATACAAACACACTCTCAGGCAATTATAGACGGACACAGATGCAAAACTAGACGTACATGCAATGCTATATCCACATTTTTGTGACGTTACATCCAAGCAACACTCTAGATACATGCACATGACAACAAAGACACTGGGAGCAGGCTCGAGAAGCACAGATTTCAGTAGTAAAAAGTTGCACTGCTGAAAAGTAGTGTAGTTCTATCTAAGCCTAAATTTAATGTGGTGTCAATCACAGCCTTCCCTCAGAGGACAAACACATAGGTCATGTCTGAAAATAAATAATGAGCCCCCTTCACAACACAAACACACACTTAGAATCCTAAAAGACATTTAACATTTTGCACAGAGCAGCTGGGCATCTAACCTTAACTTTAAAGGGCAATAAAAAAAGAGCTATCTCAAAGAGGGAGGAAATGGATAATAGTCCACACAGATGTCAACAAAATAAGACAAGGATACACACAAACACAGCCCTAAGCACTCTGTCCACCTGGCACTTACCACAATGAGGACTCACCTTGTTGGCGGCCTCATTCACATCAAACATCGCCTCCCTTGCCACTCAGCCAGCTTTCTACAAACACGCAAAAGCCTCTCCTCTCCTCAGCAGGGTTTTTGTATCTACCCACTGCCACAAACTTTAATCACAGCAGGCATGTACATGATGAAGGGGGGCTTTGTGCACACTGCTTGCTGTGGGTCATTTTCATTATGTGGCTGATTATTTGTGTCATGTTACTCAATCTTTCCCTAATAGTCGAAAATACACGCACAAGCCTGAGCACACACAGAAACACAGCAATGATGAATGTATCAACAAGAAAGACAGTAAACACCAAACACACACACATAATCCCCAGGAAAGGCTGTGGTTGTAATGAGGGGATTGGCAGCATACTCACAGACTTTCATCAGGAGACAGGCTATCCGTGAAGAATGAACAATTCTGGCTCTCCATTTCCGCCAATCTATACACACACACACACACACACACACACACACACACACACATTAACACACACACACACACACACACACAGCAGGCTCAGTGAAAATGTGTGTGTGTATACACACACGCAAAAGAGCAATACAGGAGAGTGGATACATCAGAACAAATACAGGGAAAAGCAAAAGATTGATTATTATCACACACTGGGGAAATACACCTCCTCAAACACAAGATAAAACAATCAGTGTGGTTTACCTTTAAAGTAGTGTGAATAAGAACTGTGGCCTTCTTGTATTGTGAACTGCAACTAAACAGAAAGCTGTCTACACACATCTGACTGACCAGAATTCAGAGTTGCAGAAATTGTACTTGCCGCAGAGTGAGAGCTATACATGTGTCCACAATTAAGACGGATACAACCCTGTCTATCAACATGCAGGTAATAAAAGGGTAAAAATATGCTAGTATCCAGCACCACAAACAGCAACCGTGTGTTTGTGTGTGTGTGTTAGCAACGTTTGAGCTGCTGTGGGGCTTTTCAGGACCAAGGACAGCGTCTCTGACAGTTGTCTCTGTCAGTTGTCTCTGTCAGTAGCTTTGTGGTATAGTCTTGGGTTTTCTCCAGAGACAATTAAAGAAGTGAACCAACAGATCCCGTTGTTCTGGACGCAGACCAGTGAAGGAAAATAGAAGCACTTTTCCGGTGATGGCTAGGCGTTACTGCGCAGCCTCCAACTAAGCTTGATGATGTAGATGTGACGTGAGCAACCTGTCTGAAAGTTGTAAGTCTTTTGGTAGCTGTGCTACCAAATCAACATAGACCAAGAGCGTAGGTATATGGAGATAACAAAAACACATGCTAATTATTGCTAACTAACATGCTAGTTAACATTAGTAATTAAACCTAAACTGTCTGCGATCTTCTCCTGGCAATACAGGGATTTGTTAACTATGCGAGGATAAGTAGCGTGGTTATGAAACAATCGTTGGCCTGTTTTTTCAAAAACAGCTGCAACTGAGCCATAACGTGAGGTACAAGGTAATGGAGCCTTTTTTACATTGTTGTGTTTCTTTAGAAATGAACAACGGACAATTAGTGTCTTTAAATTCTTCAGATGCAAAGTTATTCACTTTCAAAGTGCCGCGAAAATGAATGGCATGCAATGGGATGCTAACGGCAGGTGTTGGCTTCATTGCATTAAAATGGCGCCATGGGAGATTCGCTTAGAGAGGAGAGGCTTACCCATAGACTAACTGCAGGTGATGGCTTTGTAGCATTAAAATGGCGCCATAGAGGCTAATATCTAGAAGTTAAAGCCAGAGCAAGAACAATCTTTGCTGAGTTTTTTTGGCAGACATGATGTTGTGGCCCTCCTCCCCACAGGGTTTGGGAAAAGTTTGATTTTCCAACTGGCTCCGTTAGTGGTGAAGGAGTTGACTGAGGCTAACGCTGACAATGCTTATTCAAAATATAAGCCTTGTCAGTCTCCCCTGTTGTTGCACATGCAGATGACGTTAGCAATTGGTTATGGCAGATCCAGAGTGGCAATAGTTTTAAACTTCAACAGAGTACCCGCCTTCCATTAAGTTAACACTTATCAATGTAGAGAGGCCAGACCCTCTGTACAAAGGAAAGGTACTAGGGTCTGGTAGTACCAGGCTATATTGGACCAACCCTTCACTGAAAAATATTGATTGGACCTTGAAACATTAGTTAAACCTGCATTTATTTTTAAAGAAATATTAATACAAAAAAAGATAAGAAATATTAAATGGGATAGGTGGCTCTGCCTGAACAAGTAGATTTGCTTTGTCCAGTAAATGCAGGGCTGATGATCCAATTCCAGGCTTACACTGTACACATTTATAAGTGTCCTTGAACAAAACAATGAACTGCAATTGATCTCAATGGTCAGGTCAATGACTGGCATGATAGCTCACTGCCATCGGTGTGTGAGTGTGTGTGCTTGAATGAGAGGACAATTGCAAAGCGCTAAACATAAATGAAGTCTATTTACTAAATAAGAAAAGAGAAATTGGATAAATACAAAATTTGAACTGGCTATGGCAAGACTGTAGCATTTTCGCTGCACATTACAGTGCATATTTTGGCTCATTCATATTGAAGAGGATGTTAAGTAAACAAAAGTAAACTACTCATGTGTTAAATTAAATTATTTAGTATAGCCTCTTACACTCTCTTACAGTACAAAACTACTTCTCTATATTAGAGTCTGCATCTAATCAGTTGTTTGCACAGCGTTCATTTGTATGTGCAGGGGAGTTTATGTTGTTTCATGGCTAATTACATATAATACAATTATTAGTAGTGTTTTGTGTCACTTACCACCTATGCATTGTAGCATGTATCTCTATCAGAAGCCATGTTTATACAACTCTCTCATTGCCTCTTGACTAAAAAAAAAACCTTTGCTCTTCATCACCTTTTGTATCTTCCACCTACTGTACATGTACAGCTCACACCTATAGGCAAGGGTGTGATTTTGGTTTGAGAACTCAAAAATGTTCACAATTTGAAAGTGAAGTGGAAACAAGCACGATTTTAAATGCGGCCCTGCCCCTAGTGGAAATTAAACCCCATTCTAAATACAACTCTCTGAAAACCTACAATATTATATGTAAAGAAGATCTAAAGATCTAAACAAGATGTAAGTGAATTCATCACAAACAGCTGCAGTCACCTGAATATCACGTTAATGATATGTTAAAATTGTAAGACAATCAAAAGGTAGGTTTCTCCTTCAAGAAAGGTGATTAACCAGCACAGATAACCAACCCACTGATATAAATATATGAGAAGCCTTGTGGCTGCCCACATACACACGCATGTACATACACACGTGCTACATGAAAGCAGTCTCATCTCATACTATTTCTCTCTAGAGTAAACTGACAACATAACTCTTAGAATTTTAGGATTTATCCCGTCCCGTTTATGGAGGCCCTGCCTGTGAGCCTGACCGCACGTAATTCAATCTGTGACACTGTTCTTTGGAAAGTCTCCACAAACCTGGAGTCTCAGTCAGGGACAACAGCAAATGAGAAATTTTAGTGTGGATATGTGTGTGTGGGTTACTTGTGCATACATACTGTATGTGTTTGACCTCCTGTATGCATGTAAATGGATGTAAGAGGAAATTAAAAAAGGGAGGGATGGAGAGAGACAGAGAGAGAGAGGGAGGGTAAGATATATAAATCCTAACAGAGTTCTAAGAGGTTTTTCATTATCTTCCTCTCATCCATGCTCCATAAGATGTCAAAGCAGCACTGATGATGAAAGGAGTGAACTCTACCCCCGCATTGATATGGTGGGGATGGGTGGGAAGTACAGAGAGAGATGGAGAGGAAGAGACAGAGGCTGTGTCAGTGTTAGACACGCCTGCAAATCTAGTTTTCCTAACCCCAAACATCAAATACTTGAATGTATACTACATTATTGCCATGCATTAACATCTATACCCCTCATTAGCTGAAGGGCACTTTGACACACTTTGACACACACACACTTTGACACACACACACACACACACACACAAACACACAGGCACCGGAGCAATCCCTGAAGTGTAACGTCAAGGATATAGACTACCCAAACACTAACGGCAGACTAACAGGCCAGGCACTGGCCTAACCATCCGGAGAAGCAGTGTTGACAAGTAGACACGAGGACCAGGGATCGAATTGCTAACTGTGTGATTGTTGGCTACCACCAACAGCATGATGTCTAATTAAACACAGCTGACTAGGGCCTCAAAAATGACCATTGAATTGAATAAATATCTCTTACTTGTTCTGCTTCATAACTATGCCATTTGTTAAAGGGCTTTTACATTGAATTGTCTAGATGTTTGTATTAACATGGTGTTTGTGTACTATGTGCAACAATAAAATAAAAATGACATTTTGAAGTATTATGAATTCATCTGTAACTCCAATGAAACATCCATTACTGGTTGCACACGGTTAATTATTGCTTGATAACACAGTGTTACCCAGCTAGAAATTGTGTTTAAAATATATATATATATAACTAGACATGTGAACAGTGTGTTATAAAGCATTTGTTTGCTCTTTACAAACATGTACAGACCATTCACTCATTAACAAGCAGGTTTAAAGGATTAGTCTGGTAATATTCTATAATTTTCTTACTATCAACAAAACGCCTGATACAGTTTATACGTGTGTCTGTGCCATAAAGCTCCATTGTTGTCAAAATGTAATGAGCCACACTGTTGAACTAGTGGTTTCTTCATCATTTAAACTTAATCCAACATGTAGTACATCATCCCGCTGCCAAAATACTTGCTGAAATAATCCCAAACAAAATAACAATTTAACTCTGTTTGTGAAACATTTGAGCGCCAGCAAGAAATAATAAAAGTATGTATTCAAAAACCCCTTTCTAAACATTTAGTAGTAAGGAATGGGCTTGAGGGTGAGAGCCACTGGCAGACTGGAGAAGCCACAAAGTAGGCAATAGTCTCAAACAGACAAATCATGTCAAAATCATAGACTATTGCAATCATATGTTATTGTCTCAAATTAAGATCCTGATACTGATTCATTCTTTTGCAGAAAAAAAGACCATTGACAAAGATGGTATTCTGACATCCAAAAAGATGTGAGACTTGCTATGATTAAAGTTACTAACATATGGTTTAAATACAGTGGTTATTGTATTTAGCTGGGTGAGTTTTTTCTAATGTTTTTTTAGCAGGCCAAATGAGGCAATGTGTCTCATTTGAGTAAATTAGACCACTTAGACCACTTAGACTCCTCCTTATTGATTCTTTTGGGATGACTCGAGCAAGAAAATTTCTAGCAGCAGTTTTCAGCAGTTTACAAAAAAGGTATAAAAATATAGTATAGCGAGAAAAACAATATAAAAATAACAATAATAATAACTATAACAAAGAACCTTTAGCTATAAAAAGACCTTTAGCATAAATTATCAGTTAATAGCAGTTAGAATGCCCAGGTATGTATGTGAGTAGATTATTAAATACTTAATTGCACAGTGAAAGAGAGGCTACCACTCCCTCCCTTTACTCTTTCCATTTCAGTCTGTTTATATTGGTGAAGGATGTTGACAGCTACAATTTTATGTTGGTTAAGATTTTTCAGAGCGATCTACATGACTCAATAGCTGTATGAAGCAACTTCTTCTGTAATTAGCATCAAATGTAAAAGGATGTAAGACAACATAAATTAAAGAAGGGAGAAGAAGGCAGGGCAGGAACAAGGAGAGCATGAAATAGAAGGAAAGAAATGTGTGTGTGGGAGACAATAGAAGAGAAGGATCAAAGATAAGAATAGAAAAAGGAAAAAAGGCAAACAAAGGGAGGAAGCAAAACAAGGGCGAAATAAGAGGGGTAAAGAGGACAATTTTTTCTGCTTTCTTGTGGGTGTGTTCCCTGTTTTAGCAAGGATCTCAAGCAGTTGTGTTTAAGAGCCTCTAAGAAATAATATACAATGGGGCGCACGCACGCAGGCACGCATGCATGCATGCACACACACAAAAACATGCGCACACACACACACACACACACACACAGCAGGCTCAGTGGAACTGTGTGTATGTGTCCAGCTCTGCAGCACTGTGGGCTGAGCTGCGAGTAGTGTGAGAGTCCAGCGCTGTGCCCTTGTTTATAACCTGTCAGACAGACACTAATGCACACCAACAGTTCCCAGGTGACCAATAGGCTCACTGCCCTAGCAAGTGACAAGCTGCTACACATGCTGAACCCTGCTGACCTCCACACACATAACCACAAACGGCTCTGCTTGTGGCACCAGTGTGTTTATGTGGAGAATAAAAGGCATGAAAACTGCTGGTCAGTACAGTATTCACCCTGGCTAGAGTACAGTGCACAACACAGACAAATCAATACTCCAATCAGTACAGTGTGTTGTGGAGATTAAAGGGTGAGGAAGCAGAAAGGAGGTGGGAGCAGGGGTGGAGTGGATTTAAAGAAGAAGAAAGGTTGATTTGGAGAGAGGAAAATGAGATACTTAGCTGTAGTGATTTGATGTATAGCACAGCCCAGTGGCCCACGTACCTGCTGGCATAATGTTCAATCCGGCTGTGTGTGTCTGCATGAGGCAGCTTGGGCGAAGAGCACGGCCTGGGAACAACAGAAGCCAAACATCATTACCTCACAGAAGCATTTCTAACGCACAAGTGAGAATGAGTTGTGGCAGGAAAAACCTTCATTCACACATATTGCTGTTATCCAGACAAAGAGAGTTTTTTTTGTGAACACTGTTAGGATGCAGGCAGATTGCACTTGTGACTGAGAGGTGACATTTTTACCTCCACGAGAAGTCTCATCGCATTTCAATCTTGCGAGATTTTTGTCACACCTCTAGTAATAACTTTACAATATCAAAATTATACCATAGTCAAATATAATATCTAATATAATGTCTATGTGATTTCCATCACTGTAGTCATATCTCCAATTCATGCGTCAGGCTATAAAAAGTCACACTAACAGTGACACAATTAGCCAAAAAACATGGACCCATGATCATGCAAGATTTCTGGGATTCCTGGGTACTGTTACAGCTCTCAGCTAGGCTTCTTGATGATCTCGCGGATTGATTAGTTTTTTCCCCCTTTTTTCCTTTAGGTGAAGACATGCTCATGTGAACCAATCATCTGAGCCAAGCTGAGATCACAGGAATACCATCACATTAATTCTGAACACAGAGCTGTCCGCTTTAACCCATCCCAGCAAGTAAGAGCGCACGGAAATTGTCAGAGCATAATGATTAGCCTACAACAGCAGGAGTTTGAATTGGTGAAAAAAATAATAGATAGAGGACAGAAAAAGCAGAGAAAGAGAGATGTCTGGATTGTGCTTATGTGTTGGACTCACGTCTCCGAGCTCTCGGCTTCCAGCACAGATTGCACCGGCAGGTAACCTCTCTGTGGATGCTTGGTGAAATACTGCTTTGACCTGAACTTATTCTTCAGAGTCTTGGCAAAGTCCCTCATCTTCTCTCCCGAGGTTGTCTGGAGTTGTGATTTAGAAGGCAAGGGGTTGGTGGGGTGGAGGAGGGATGAGAGGTGGCAGTGGTTGAAAGGGTGGGAAACATGTTACACCGCTTAAGAATTCTTGAAAATGTTGCTTTCCCCAAAATGACCTCAACCGGAAATTTGTCCACTCTGTCTTGGCACTTGTTTGTCTTATTTTTACTTTAGATTACTAACTTATTGCTCCGTCTGCTTACTCATTCAGTTTCTGTTGCACTTGTATCCTTCCTTCCGACATTTTTGCTCTCTCTCTGGCTTCCTTACTTCCAGCCCTTTGTCTCTTTCTTGGTAAAAAAAAATCTATGGGCGCCTGCCTGATTTAAGATTGTAAAAATACTGTAGCTTGCTGATATAAAATATTGTCCAGTGGAAAAAATCCTTGTACGGACCAGAATTGATTAGATATTAAATTTGGCACAATCTCAGTCCCCCTCCAGCTCTCCAGCTACAGCTCCCCCCTTGGAATGAACTCAATTTCGGATACTGTGCGTGCAATAGCCTAAGACTCTGGTTTTATTGGGGTTTAGTGCACAATGCGGGCTCCAAATAGCACTTTACTGTGTGTGTGTGCACGATGTGAGCCAAAAAGGATGTTGCTGTTGAGTGGCACTCAATCTCTACAGACTATAGATCTGGATGAGGGAGCATAAGCATAGCTAACAGTATACACTTAAAGATGGGGCTAATCTAGGTCTGGCAGCAGGAATCAGGAGATAGTAGTATTTTCTTTAGCACAGCTGAGTTTTATTTGTCCCTGGAGCCTTGAATTGGTATTCTGTCAAAGCACTAGGTAATGTTTGTCTTACGGGTGTGTAGTACTCCATGATGGGGTAGTGCAGCTTCTTTCCCTTCGTAGTGCGTCCGGTTAGAAAACATGTCTGGCAGATGTCCACATTGAACTGCTTCAGACTGCGATACCTGTCAAGATCAATATAACAGAGGCTGAACTGATGCAAGAGAAGTGGGCAGAGTAGGGAGGCATGGGTGTGTGTGTGTGTGTGTGTGTGTGTGTGTGTGTGTGTGTGTCTCCTCTTATTATTGTCATACATAGTATCTTAGTTCCAGCATCTCCAACAAGCCTTTATTTAGTGAGCAGAGGTTTTTATATGTAAACAAAAACACCAGCTGCCACTATTAAAAATTATTTATTTGCTTCACCTTTTGACTTTCAAAATGTTTAATTTTACTTTCATGCATTCATATTACATACACAACTTCTAAATTCACCTAGTTCTTTTACATTTTACTTCTACTAAACCTGCAGGAAGCTGGGTGCTTGGTTGGCTCAGTTGATAGAGCGGGAGCCCATGTGTAGAGGTTTATTCCTCGTTGCAGTGGCCCAGGGTTGAGGTCTGTCCAGCTGCAATTTTCTGCATGTCTTCCCCCTCTCTCTTTCTCCCCTTTCATATCTAAGCTGTCCTGGTGATTAAAGTTGAAAATGCCAACCAAAAAAAAAAGAAAACTGCCTTGACCTTTATTTTACACACTGTCCACCCTTTATCATACCAAACGTGTTTTGGGGTTGTGTAGGTGAATTTGTTCCTTCCTCATTTATGGAAAATGTTATGTTGTAAAGCCCACTGTGATCACTTTTATGTCATGTAATGTTTGGTAGGCATGTTAGGTAATTCCAACCTGAAGCCCTTGATGGGACACTGTTTGCACACGTAGCATTTGGCCTGGTGCTTGGTTGACTCTGCAGCTGCCACACGGTGGAGGACAGGCAGCCAAACCATTGACTGTGGCTCCAGGCTCATCCACTCCAGGAAGTGAGACACCTCAATTGCAGGTTTTCCTGGGGCCTGGAAAAGAAAAGGTGGGAGGGAGGAAAGAATTGAGATTGTAAACAATCCAAATATAGACCAACAGCAGGGAAGGTACACAAAGTAATGAGATGAGAAGGTGTGCTTCCTTTCCAAAGGTGGCCCATCAATGAGCTTTGGGAAATCAAAGACAATACAAAAGATAAGAGAAGTAAGAAGAGGGAGAAAGAAGATGCACTACACTGTGGGACATATTTTTGCTAGTATGCAACTACTTAAACAATTATGAAGCTAAAACACACAGGCATAACTTCTGTCTGTGTGTATACTGTATGTGTGTTTGAGTGTCTGTATGCAGTCCGTCTCCTTTGCAGACACCTTGATCATAATTCCAAAAAGTGGGACAAAAAGTCAACCTAATAAAAGACTCTCGAAGCGCTGAAAATCCGTGATGTGCTAAATTCTCATTAAGTCTGCATCAGAGATACATTAGGAGGTTGATTTCCCTGGGGCTACCTTCCTCGCTCAAGCAGAGTAGCATAATAAATGTGTGTGTGTGTGTGTGTGTGTGTGTGTGTGTGTGTGTGTGTGTGTGTGTTTGCACTGATCACACAGACGGTGAGGTGTACAGAGGTATAGAGTCTCCCAGGGATGAAGGAGCTCGTCTATGGTAGTAAACTAGCATCTCCATGTGGGAGGTCAAATAGTAGCTCCTCACATACCAAACACCTGGAGCTGGCACTGACTATGCTGAGCACGCCGCCGCATCTCAATGCATCATTGAGCAGATGGGATGCTTAAAACATCATGGGAAAAGTTAAGAAATAAACATTTGGTAGCTCTAAACGGTGTGTGTATGTGAATGAAAATATTTGCATTCAGCATTTCTCACAAAGTATTAAAAACGTCATTGTTGAGTAATTCCCCAAGTTGAATTTGACCCAGGAACCTCTTCAGATACAGTCCTATTGTTCTGTTTATCCGCCACATAATCTTTGTCATAAGTCAATCAATCTGCTCCTACACTGCCAGCAGAGTTAGAAAATTAAGGTCTATGAGAGGTTCAGCCATTGGTGTACCCACATCCCCCCACACCGATGTCAATCATTTGCAAGCAAAATGATAAACAGGCATTTCATCTAAAACTATCATTGTTCCAAAAAAAACTGTTACCTACCCCGAACAACTCATTATCTGCTGTCCCAAATCAAATGTAACCAGGTAAAATTCCTGCAACCTGGCCAAACGTACAACTTCAGATGCATTTAGAACAAGAAGGAAGGAAAGACAAATGCTATAATTCATGGTTTTAACATGTTTCCTAATCAGCTACTGCTTGTGCGCTACTAGACTCTGTGTCCAAACTTCATCACATCAATAATCCAAAAGATCATGTATTTCAATAGCAACTTTCTCATTTAAACTTTAAACTGGATTTCACTTACAGTTAATTTATGGTTAGAAACATTATATACCAATTACTGTATTTCATGTATTTGCAATGCAAGGCAATATTAATGTAATGTAATTCTTGTGAGGCAACATTGAAAATGTGTGGTGCAGTTGGGGCTTCCTTATGTAAAATAATGATATAGTACCTTGCCATTTATCCTGGTGATGTCAGTAAAACACAATGGGCTTCACATAGCTGACATAATATGTTGAAACTTCACTTTTGATGGAAATCCTCGGAAGGCAAATGTTTGATTTTGCCATTTATTTTTTAAGGTCTTTCTTTATACGGGTTGAACATTCTCCTGCTTCTTGATCTGAATAAAATATTCTAAACCCTCTTCTTTTTAGAGACAGGTGATTCTCATAGAACAGCAACGCCACGACATATGATGATCTTATGCAATAGGATGATTTCTTTTGGTTAAACTACCCAATAGTACATAAACGAGTTAAAATTTATATGATTAATTATAGTAAGTAGTTGAATCTTGTGACTGAAATAAGACTAAATCAATGCCGGGACAGTGTGCATCTGATCAAATGGGGTGAGGTGAACTCATAACATATTCCAGACGGATAATTTTATCTGCTCTTATTATCCACATGCGTAGCAAACATGCAGTGGTGTCTGTCTGTGGATGTGTTTAGGTGTGAAATGCACAGCGGTAACTCTGTCCTCACCACTCGGAAGCAGCTGCGGACGCTGGGCTCCACATTGCTGCCCCCGAAAGCAGCGACTTCACCCAACTGGCGGGGGATCTGGATGGCTTCATGGAGCAGCAGGCTGAGGTGACGCTGGTCTGTCAAACCTCCAGGACCAGACACCTGACGGAATAAATCTGCAAACACCAGAAATACATCTAGTAATTTATCAATAATGCAGTAATTGATCTGATGACACACCCGCGTGTAACAGCATTAATTGTGCACTGCGTTTGAAAGCTATAAAAAATAGAAATTTGTATTTCCATCACATCTGCAAACATTTCTCTTAAACATCTAGATCTTCTGATTCACTTATTTATTGCTACAAGTTCTCAGCTTCAACAAATGTAAATTTGGATTTTAATTAAAAAAGCAGGCATCCACAATTTAAAAAGTTTGTCTGCAAAATAATGGCATAACTTTAGTATGAATACAAAAACTGTATACTGTTTTTGACCATTAAACAGTTATCATCATCAATCATCAAAAGTTTAACAATGAGCCACTAATTCCGGCAAACAGGGTTTACCAAACCTAGTTATGTGGAATAAAACTCACTTCAGTGACATATAGACAGAGAGAGAATCAGTTTTAGTGGCCTGGCTAGTGTGCTTGGAGATGAAAGAGCTGCATAAGTGGAGTCTTGTCAGATTTTGAATGAGGCCTTTACCAAGCTATCTGGGACTCTGCCTGTCACTGAAGAGATGAATGTTGACAGGCATCTGAGGGTGCTGCACAATGCCAGTATAAGCAGCACATGTACCCTCATCTCAGTGTACTTATTCAACCCTCCAGAGACAACACCTGCATGGTAAACAGGCTCTTCCAAATAGTTCTCATAACCAGAGCCGAGGCACATTTGACATTTTAAATGTTCACATTGAGCCTTTTGATTAAGATGAGTTTTGGACTTGGATGTTTTATGAAGACACAGCCACGATATATAGGCCTATTACATTTGAAACTTGTAATGTTGCAAACCCAGAAGTGAGATAATAGTATTTCTGGAGTTGGCTATACAAGCCAGAAACTATCCCAATACCAAATGGGTTTTTAAGTCTATAATAAATTCTCAATCATTTCTAGTTGGGGAGAAAATTACCTCTTACTCAGTTTTAGGTACAAAGCCCTCATATAACAGCCAGTAACAGTGCTTTATTGACGCATTAGTGGGTCAGTTATCTATTGAGCCCCCCGGGGAAAGCTGAGAAAACAAAAAACTAAACCGTGCGCACAGAATAAAAATTGGTGACCTTAGTTTTGTAAACTGTTTGAACGGATTCATAGTAATCCATGTCCTCGGTTTTATAAACGTGCACAAAGTTAGAAAGATATTCAATGATTCAAACTTCGGGGATCAATTACTCTATAGCAAAATGTTATTAAATCACAAATGACGCATCTTTCCTAACAAAGTAAGGTTAACAACAAGCTACAAACAAATTTTCATCAAAATGAGCCATCCTCCAGCCTGGAGAAATAACATTGTTCTCTACGTGCACTCAGCGGTGAGACAGCAGTAAAACGAGTGCTTAGGGATCGTCTACAAACTACAACACCAAAAAGATATACAAAGAGAACTAAAATATATATTGATTTAATGATTAAATGAGGTATTGTCTCCAAACGTATCTCAATTATAACTTGTCTCCTGTTAATTGTACTACAGCACTTACTTTCAAAAAATAAGCATACTCATAATTTTGGGGAATAGTATTTGCGCACATTTATAAAGCCTGAGTTTAGTTTTTTTGTTCTCAGCTGACCCTAGGGGGGCGCTGTCGTTATCTAATCCCATTCTGAAATGGCCCCTTAAATAAATAAACCCCAGCCACGGGTTTACAGCCACACTACCAGATCTATGAGACTGTTCTCAGCTATATGCTTGCCCGCTCACAATAACAACTCTAACATGCTGTTGTTTATCAGGTATATTGTTTACCGAGGTGACCATCTTAGTTTAACTTCTTTGCATGCTAACCTTTGCTAACTGGCAGTACACACAAGTACAGGTGATAACAATGACAAGAGTTTCACAGGTATTTTGATTGAAAAAAGTATGGACAAATGAAATCAAGGAAATCCTTCAATAGTTTTTGAGATATTTCCATCTGGACTAAAGTGGTGGGGTACTTTCCATAAAATCATCACTCAATGCAAATCAAACCAGCGATTAGGCTAACTGAAATAAAACCATGCCTGTGTCTAGGTATGGTGAAGTTGTGATGATGTTGGGCTGTGTTAATTCCAAAGGCCAAGGGGACTTTATTAGGATGCATAGTTTCCTGGATCCATGAAATAACTGGCCTTCAAAAATAAAAATCTGCTTGCCTCTATGAAAATTTAACAAAGGGCTGTGTCCACTTATGTCCTTCTGTATTTGAAGAACATTTAGAACGTTTATTTACGATACATTATTCATTCACAAAGAAAGATTTGGTGTCCTTAAAGGTTGGACTTTTCTATAATTCTTTTTAATTAAGGCATTAAGACAAATTTCCAAAAGACGTTTTTTTTATTATTATTCTTTTTAGTCGACTTCAGAGGCAGAAGCCAGTGAAAGCTGTAAGTAGTGAATTTGTAAAATAAGGTGTACAAACACTACATTTTGGTTTAAAATGAAAAAAACATAAACCTAACTTGAGATGTAGCATAAAAAATGACTGGTACCACAAAGTCAACCAAATGTTCTTTTTTCTCAAGCCAATTACTGGTGATGACGGAATAAACACCCACCATCTGTATCTCAAAGCAGATTGATGCAAATGCTTCGGATTTATTTGCAAGGCAACCACATGTCTACCTGAAACCAGAAAAAGAGGGCCGACTCACCTCAGGGACCAGTCAATTGAAGGCAAATCTGTCTCAAAATCGCTCATTCTTTAAGAGCTGACACAGATGCTGTGCCAGTCATGAATAATCCTGGCATGGGTTTGGCAGTGCTGTCTCTGAACTTTTATCAGCTACAAGCTGTTTAAGTTCCAGCTATCAAATGCTCACTTTTCATTTTTATCTATGTTTACATGATTACTTGTAAACTTGGGTTACAATAGAACAGTAAAACATTTCTCATGTAATCAAAAAAGGCAAGGTGCTTTGGCTCTTTGCTAGTTGATTTATGACAAATGGGAGTGGGAGCCATAGAAAGAGAGTGTGCATGAATGTGTCTTTGGCAAGCAATCCTTTTAAGGCCCCCGGTGTACTTTGTAGAAGTAAAGAGAGCTTTCTCCATTATAGCAGCAGACTCATATCCTCCATTAGACTAAGTGGATGTCTTTATGTAATACTGGCAATCAGGGCCGTTTTGTTTTGGCTCATAGGTTGCAGTTGAGGAGATGCATTAGGCACATGAGCAAGCATCCGACTCACATTTGTACTTCTCTTGGACGTCTGCATTGCACAAGCTCACCAATCCCATCTTGAAGCTGAGAACTCGCATTTTGCCGTTACGAGCACTGGTGGAAAGAAAGAGAAGAAGAAGAAGAAGAAGAAGAAGTTGTAAGGTTACAATTTATGAACAATGAATGATCTCAAATCATGGCTTCAGTAATACATACATACATTGGCTAAGCCCTTCTGGAAGGGACAAAGTGTGGAGAAATTACTTGGTTCAAAGGAGTACAGTACAGGTCAGTGCAACAGTGTGAAATTGTATTAGAGCTCATCTAGAGCACCTAAAGGCACTCCAGGGATTTGAAGAAGTTGTGTCAATGGGTTTATGGCCAGAAGAACAATAATACGCTCGCAATGTCACTTACTGAACAGACAAACACAGGCATGCATGCTGCCTAAACACACAATTAAATACACATATCCAGTATTTTTGAGGATCAAAGGTGCTGTCCTCAGCTGAATAAATAAATGATTAAATCACTAGCCAGTGACAAGCCAGGTGAGATTGACTCTGGTTTGACCTGACCTTCAAAGGGTTGAATTAGTTTTTTTTCCTGCATAAATTAAAAACACACAAACACACCGTCACCGATCGTGTTGAGATTTCACAACTCCAGTGCCAAGAAGGCCTGGAAGACTTTACAGTGGAGATGAGCGGCATTGGAAGAAACCACAGGCTTATTTAATTAGCATTTGAATCGTTAACTGAGAAATCAAGGAAACATTCATCAGAGAATGTCAGATCAATGAAGTATAAAATTGAATCAAAGAGTGAGTTAATTTTCCAGAGCTGGGAAGTTGTAGAAAGTAGTATTTTTTTAATCTTCCGATAGGTCAAACTACATGGAAGTGAAACATTACTTATGCAAGGCCATTAGAGTCACATGGAGAAACATGAGACATGATAAGAAGACCATTTCTCTTTTCGTCCCTGTTAGATTCAGAGCTGGAGCTGGTTGAGAGGAGCTCGAGATCAGAGAGGGGCAACTGGCTGTCGGCACCTTTCACACACATTTTCTGCTGTGTGTCATATTACATCTTCAATATCTCCAGTGCTGTTCCTCAGGGGACATGTCACTCCTGGTGTGACATGCCTCTGGAGGCCACCCACACACACAAACAGACACACACACACACACACACACACACACACACTCACACACACACACACACACACACACACACACACAACCACCTCATTCTGATTCACTGCTGCTATTTACTGGAAAACAAAAAGCAATTACTGAAATTCATGCAGAGGGTAAAGTCTCTGATTGTCTCTCATTAGCAGCCAGTAGTAAAGAGCTCCCGACCAAATTTACAGCACTTGTGAGGATTTTCCTGTTTTCCTTGCCTCTGTGCTCAGTGTTTTATCTTTGGAGATGGCACCAAATAGTCAATCAGGAGCAAAGTTGGGGAGCAAGTTGGTGTGAAAGAGGATTTGTTTCTGCTGTGTCTCAGAAGGGATGCTTGGCGCTATGCCTGGACATTGTTATTTTAGCTTTAGCCACACTGTGGCTCTTTATAGATGTCTTTACAACAAGCCATTAAAACACTTACATCAATTTGCAGACAGGCTGCCCTAGGACTGTGAGGAATACTTAAATATAGTGTATACTGTTTGTAGTGGCATGAGATTACACACAGTTATTGTCAGTATGTAATGTTTATTTAGTTCCATTATTTTCGATACTACAGTTGACTGTGACCTGGTGTAATGTGAAAGATTCCACAGTCCAGATTTACAATGTCAGCCTGTAATGTGACAAATGCACTGATGGAGAGTAGGTGAAGCCATTAAATTCTTCTCAACTGTTGCTATAATGCATTAAGACTAAATCTGAGCGTTAAAAGACAGAGATGAGTGTCACCGATTTAGCATTGCACTCACATTGTCACCTCACAATATTCGTCTTTTCTTTTTTGTATACCATGGATTCTTCTTCAATGTAAAGTGAATGAGTAAGAGAAAGTGAGCCTCTTATCTAATGTAGCCTTGTGCTGTTAGCCTGAAGCAGAGATGAAGAGCAGCCAGCAGAGGTCTGAGGAGTTCACTTCTTTCTAACTCCAGACACATACATTTTAAAAGAGAGGGAAAAGTGAGAGAGTGAGAGCGATTAGCTTCGAAGCGAGTAGCCACGCTAGAGTCATAGTGCCCGTTTTCTGACCACGGTGGGAAATCTTTAGCAGGAAAAGTTACCCCCCCCCTTGATTTCATAACACCATACCTGTCTCTCGTTGACTGACTCGCTTATGTTGTTCGTTATGAATACTTGCTCAACTTTACCTCTGATTTGCTTACCATTACATTTTACTCAACCTCAGCCAATCGTCAGCATTTATGGGCTTGTCACGTGTACTTCCCACCAACCAAGGAAGAAAAAAAGCTTTTGCCCCTCAGCTCAGAGATCTAGTTGGTCTGAAGAAAAGAGCAGCTTCAATTATAGTAACGAGCCACAATTTTCGGTAGTAACGGTAACGGCATTATTAAGAGGGGAAGAGTGATCTATTAAAAAAATGTTCCGCCGTTATTTATGACGCCGTTATTCCCGTCACAGATGCTCACATTACTTGAGGCAACTTAACCATCTAGACCTACAAAAGGCTTTATACAACTTTTTGTTTAACTTCGCAGGAGAACACCCTAAGACCCACAAACATACTTTGATCTGCAAAATGGTCTCAGCTAACCTTTACGTAGCCCTCCAGGTCGGTGATCCGTAGAATAATCATCTTGGATGACAGCTTAACAATCAGCTTTATCTCATTATTTTGATTTTTGGCCTACTTATTTACTTAATTATATATAAATATTTCAACCCAAGTAGATTTTAATAAATACATGAAGACATCTCACCCTAGCTTACCTGTCGTAGACGTTGAGCAGCCAGTTGAGACACATGTCAACGCAAAGTGGAATGTTGACCAGGACGGACCTCTCCTCCTCCAGCCTCTCATACAGAGCCGTCAGGCCATGGATCATCTCCACCACGTCCATCACATGCTCCCCCTGCTGCAGATCCTGCTCCCGAAACACCTCGCCAAGGCTGCTCAGCGCCACTAAATCCACTAAAAACACATGTAGATACATATTGAGGAACACAGATACCTGGAAAAACACTTTCATTGTGACATGCAGTGGAGGAAGAAGTATTTAGGTCTTTCACTTAAGTGTAGTGTGTATCGTATAAATACTATTATAGTTATATAAATATTGATAAATGAACGTATTCATCACTTTAATGTTGCAGCTGGTTAATTTAGGGCTACTTTTAAGTAATATTAATTTTAAGAGGATTTATATATTTTATTAATAAAACCCACAAAGTAACTAAAGTTATCAAATAAATTGGAGGAAAAAAGGAATTTAAAACGGCACTGTAGTGTATTGAGTAAATGTACTTTGTTACATTCCACCACTGACCATGTGTATATAATGTATTTTTTGGATGTGACCACATTTTTTTATGTTTCTCTACGGTTGGAAATCAAATAAACTGATTATTAGTTTAAAATCATGCACACAGGCATGCATGTACACATGCAGGGGCTGACTAGCTATATCCATACCCACATGACTGCATATTAACCTTCGAACACATAAACACAGACACAGAGCAGGATCATCATTCTCATCTAAGAATATGAGAGCAAAGGCGATAGCACATTCACCCGTTTAGCCTACCAGATGTTTCAAGAGCAGTGACACAAATTTGATGTTCCTTTTCTAAACTCATTTGATGGCCCATCTCTGGAGCCAGGTACTGAATAATTGAATAGCAAGATAATGACGTCAAACAGAAAGAGGAGATAACGAGAGCATGCTCAGGGTTTTAAGGGAATCACCAAAAAATGTATTTCTGATGGGCTCTTATGCAGCACTGCTCAATCATTCACAAAGTGTGCAGACAGAGAGAGAGAGTGAGAGTTCTGTTATCAAGGCAGCCTGGCAATTAAATCCTGTATTGATATCAACTAGTAGGGTAAGATAAGAGAGTGGGCTAGAGAAAGAAAGACAGAGAGTCATTGAAAGAGGTTCTTCACAGTAGTTTGATGATGCTGAGTTTTTATTACAGCAACTCAGAATGTGAGGGAAGGGGGTGAGGAAGGAAAGGTGTGAAATTGGCCACAGTCAGTGGGAGTTAAAGCACTGCAGATGATGGAAGATGGACAAGAGCATGTGTTGTGAGAGCATAAAGAGGGAGAAAGAAAGGCCAAGTTTAAGGTAGTGAAAAACCAAGAGATCATAGAATGTGATACATAAAGAAACATCATGAAGGGAAGCACTGGAAAAATCAGCAATAGTTAGAATATTGGGGTCTGGCCCGTGTAGGATACAACAAGTTCTGTGAACATGAAGGGGCAGACATTTATGCATCAGCCATGCAGCAAACACTAATTGCCTTCACTTTTGTAAATTGAATGGTCCAATTAATAGGTCTGATTACCACACAAACCAACAATCAAGGCTGTGGTGAAAAC
This sequence comes from Etheostoma cragini, assembly GCF_013103735.1. Classification (NCBI taxonomy): domain Eukaryota; kingdom Metazoa; phylum Chordata; class Actinopteri; order Perciformes; family Percidae; genus Etheostoma; species Etheostoma cragini. The sequence continues at coordinate 19,424,650 of NC_048416.1, forward strand.
AAGGAAAGAGTCCGATGGTTGAGTGGTTTCTAGTGGCTCTTGAGTTTAACACTACTTTCGATATCTGGCTTTTTAAGCCAAGTAATGTAGAGATGACTCCTTCAAAAACTGAATAAGAAATGTGTCACAGCTAATCGTTAGATCTCATTCTCGAAGCGAGGGTGTCATAGTGGATTACGGATGGTGCAGGATATCAGTATATCTCATAAGCCGTCCCAGCCTTGCTGCCAGTAAACACCATTGATGACACACTGTACGTACATCTCAGAGCCTTCTGAACTCGACGCAGCTTCATGGCTGTTCTGTATGCTGAGAACTTGATGTTGTTCAGATCCGCTAATGGAGGGAAGGAAAAAGAGATTTGAGTATATGAAAAGATGAAGGAAAACAAACCTATGCTGTGCCACTTCACCCTGCTGTAGAGATATTAGACAACACTATCTCTCCTCCTAGTTGTCACGCCATTGCAGAAGTGACATTTTATGTGTGTGTGCGCATGCGTGTGTCTAGCTGAACATGTGTGTGCGACAGCATGCCTATCTCCCTTAAAAGCTCTCTGTGTCAGATTAGAAGCAAAACCCATGATGTCGTTTAATCAAAATTAATTAAGGACTAAGAAAAAAGCAATAACAGTGCTGGCATGTTGGGCCTCATAGGTTAATGACAGTAGTGATGTAGTCCCTAAGGTGTTTGACATTCAGGGCCATTAATGAGCTTTGTGACTGGGCCTTCAAAGCAAAAACCCAGTTCTGCCGTGCTGCTAGTGCAGCCCAGTGGGTTGTCCTGCGACAATGAGCATGACTTGGAGGGTGCTTTAATTATCATCTTACTCACCTAGTGCTTGATAGAGTTCTGTCATTTTTGGATGGTCCCAGCACGTTGTCTGGGCCTGATGGCTAGGAGAAAACAAAAAACAAAAAGCAGAAGAATTCGTGGAGGAGGCACAAACAGGGGTGCACATCTTCAGGCCAACAAGATCAAGGTAGAAATGGGAGTACAAATGAGCCGAGCAAAGCAAAGACAGGTAGGTCAGGCAGACGGTAAAAGAAAGGAGATCAAAGGGTAGTAAGTGAGAGAGAAAGACGAAAATGAGAGGGCAAGATAGGGCGACCATTGTTTATAGGAGATAACAGGCCTGTAAAGTGCACACATACGTCAAATATGATTCAGGTTCAGGCATCAAAGTTACACTGCTGCTTTGCTGGAGATAAATTGACTGTAACTTAAAAGGCTTCACTCAGGGACACATGATATCTCAACTCATAGACACATAAAAAAAAACAATAAAAAAAAACTTACATTTACACTACCTTCTTATCCCAATACTAGCTCTATGGGCACATTTAGAAAAAAAGAGCCAATAAAAAACGACAAATGCAGCAAAATAAATGAGAAACAACCCCTAAGCAAAAGGTCTGCCAGGACCAAGGGGCCTTTTAGAGCAGCCTTCATCGTTTTACCTCTGCGAGTGCTCATTTATTGGCACCCAAGAAAGTGCTACTCAGATACTACTCCCACCATTATTGGTACAGTAATATAGCCCATAAAGAATTGACTAGCAGACTAAAACTTGACCCACAAGGTTCTGTTGCTCATGATCAAGAAAATAATTTTGTTTACACATTTACAAACCTGCATACACAAAGATATCACCTCTATGCATAAACACACACACACACACACACACACACACACACTTTATTGATAAAACCAGCAGCACTCTAAAGGTAAAATAGCACTGATGAAGTAAATAGATAAACAGATGAGTGCTCAAGCACATAGGACTCACAGTTGTTTTTGTTTTTGTTTTTTTTAATGGAACCTCTGTACAAATGTTCGGGCAATGGACAAAATTGTTCAAATTGTTTGGCAGGAAGTGTCTAATTTGAGATAGCTTTTTGTCAAATCTCTGAATCGATTCCTATCTTTCAAATTTTTTTTCTGAATAAAAAAATAACCAAACCCATCAAAGGGTTGCAGGCAGGAAATTAGCTATTCACATTCACTGCAATGTGCTACATGTGCTTTTGTTGTTGTTGGCTCACTTTTACTCACAACATGCTATCCGGCAACAAAGGATTCCAAAGGATTCCATTCACTATGCTAAACTAAACTAGTGATGGTGCTGCCGGACTAAGACAATGCATGTGTTGAGACATAATTTTGGTGCACGCGCTAATCTGTGAGTGAACTTTTTTGCATGTTATGTTCAATTTATCACCAATAAAGACAGATATTTGTCAACAAAATGTTTTTGTGAACATCAATGACATTCAAAACGGTGATAACTGAAACAGATATACAACACACCATGTATACAGGGTGTATATGTATGTATATGTACACATGATGCATGTGTATACATATTTGTATTGCAAACAGACCTAAGTACTACACAGATAAGAACATCTGCTTCTGCACTACCAAAGTGAACCTAAAATAACTATAAAATATATAAATATATATATATAACACACACACTGTCCAAACCCACACAATCAACAGACAGAGACGGCATCTTGGAAGTTTGTGATCAGTACTCTATGGTGATGTCACCAAGTGGTGTCCCATTTCATAGGGGTATGTTTTCACCCCTTACCCCTACCCCTTGGTTTCAAGGGCCAAGGGGTAGGGGTAAGGGCCAAGGGGTAGGGGTAAGACGGGGAAATGGGATTCAGCCTTAGTCTGAGTTGATTGAACAAACTCAAATCAGCTGTTCTGGAACCGAAAACTCAGTGTTCAGGGTGAGACTCAGAGTTTGTGAAACCTCCTTCCTGAAACAGGCTCCTGGTGTCCAACTTCTCTGTGGAACTTTACTCCCCATTACATCTTTTATCTATATCTGGGGATGATGGCGCATAACCCTATTTCAAAAAACGATGGAATGTTCCTTTAACATTAGTGGAAACAAATGTCACAAATGTGCTACACAGACATACAGTAGTAAAAAGCATTTATCATACAAATATCAAAATACCCCAACCTGAATCCAGCCAAAGTACATAGACTCCTAGAGCGCAGAAATTGACCCTGAAGTTGCACTTACTTGATGTAGTAGGGCACTTTGTTGGGGGAGATGGCACGCTCCCACGGTATCTGCACTGAACCTGCGAAAAAACACACAGAAGCCAAATCAATTTCAGAATTGGCATGTCATGCATGAAAAGCCATTGTGCACAGCGTGTCCAGACAGCGAGTCCATTTAGACCTTCCTAACAGAGCTACTCTGGTGTACAACAGGCGCAGCAAAGCCAAAGAGACATGTCTATTGTGTTGGTTTGTTTGGCACGGCCTAATACAATAGTGGAGGCAGAAGACAGGGTGACTGTAGCGTTTAAACCAGCCTCCAAACTGAACCACAGGGGGTTCAGCTGAGGATCAAACAGAACAGACTGCACTGGAAGAAGCAAGAGGCAGAGAATACGCACTGACACACTGACACAGAGGCATACACGCAACCATACACACACCATGTCATTGTACATTTTCATATCACAACACAGCACAAAGCGGACTTGAATGTTGTTGCTCGGCATACTCACATACACAAAGACAAAATAGACTCCCAAATCTAGATTAGGAAGAACTATTCATATTCTTTACTTAAGAACAAATGCCACAAATTGAACATATTCTACTACAAGTACAAGTCAGCTCTGCATTCAACATCCAGCTTAGGTAAATCTAGGTAAAGATGTATGTAGGTCAGATAAGTATTATCAGAAAAATTTACATAAAGTATCAAATATATTCATTATGCAGAAAAATGTCTGATTTGACTGATATATATTATTAGATTGTCAATAGTGCGTAAATAGCATTTTATTGTTTAAGCTGTTCAAGGTGAACTAGTTTCCATACAGTTCTGTAAATAAGTACAGGTATTCCCAATCTATTGGTTGGGCCCCCTCTAACAAATAAATCTAAGGGGTCGTGAGATGATTAATGGGTTAATAAAGAAGAAAACAATGTTCTGTGACATCAATTTGTATCATTTTCTTTACTTTTCTTTGATGAAAGTTTTGCCTCTCTGTGCCTCAAACTGTTATTTAAATGTAACAATGTTTCAGATGTCCTCACAGATATCTGACATATGAAATATGTACGGTGGCGGGGAAGTGCAAAAACAACACTACAAAGCTTTGTAATGTTGTTTTGCACTTCCTGGCCACCATAAATAGGGTTTAAATAGACCATATTTTTTGTAAGGAGTAATAAACAATCAAGTTTAGGAGCCACTGGTATAATCTTTAACATTGTATTGTATTTTACCAGCTTATTCCATTTTAAAATGTAACTCTTAATTTGAAAATTTATTATTAATCACAGCTGTTACATAAATGTAAGGTGTGGTAAAAAGTACAATATTTCCCACTGAAGTGAAGCAAAGCATGGAATGGAAATACTTAAGTAGGGCAAAAGTTCCTGAAAATTGTAGGTACTCAGTTACATTCCATGGTGCATAAAAACGTGCACGCGTACACACACACACACACACACACACACACACAAACACACACAGACAGACAGACATTCCTGCAGGGTGCAGTGGGCTGAGCTGGCACTTGGGTAGTGTGATATAAGCCCCAATGTAGGCTCTCTGAGCCAGCGTGACAGCAGTAAAACTGGATGGGGTTTGGTGAGGACATTGGAGGCACACAAGCACACAACATGTCAGAAGCACTCACACAGAGAGCCCTGCAACACATTTTTGCAATCAAATTTTTATTTAAGCAAATAAGCAAAAGTGCAAAACATTGGTCTAGATGACAATATACAGAAAAGTACAGTACACATACCAAAGAAGGCACAGTGCACCTTTTCCCCAATCTTTCCTTGTGATCAAATGTTTTCACACCAAAACAAAGAGAGGAAATACAGGAATGAGGGAGACACAACAAAAACACAACAGCAAGAACGATGTCTGCAGCTAACAAACAAGACACACAGAGACAGACAGAGACAAACATACAAACAAACAAGAGGCATTGACAGAGAGACAGGCATAAGACAAAAAGGACCAAACACATGCACAGATAGAAGTAAGAAAGCTATAGCACAAATCTACAGCATGGATTTCAAAGATTCAGCCATGCTGAGCCAAGTGGTTCCTGGCTCTCCATTTATGCAAGCCGTGGAGAGCTCCATATGTATATAACATCCAAAAGAGCCCAGCAACACATATCAGTTAAATTAGGTAAAGTAAATCACGTTTTTTGCAGGCCTCCTGCTACTTCTCTGTAGCCTTTGAAGAGCAGCAGGTACAAGAAGAGACAGAATCCACAAATATGTATCTCTGCTCAAATTAGAGCAGTGGCGGATCTGATGAGCATCACCGGGGATGTTTATCGCAACAGTGTGCTGGAACTGATGAAGACAGACAAACAAAGCCTGCCAGCTCCACCTCTAACCCAAATACACACAAAACACACACATAGACACACACAGGCAGTGTTGTACAGCCTTATTATAACTGCAATACATCTAACCTTCTGTTTATCACCCCATACTCTGAGACGATGCCTTGGCACAGCATGGCACAGATTGGTATGACAACAAATAGCGGTAAAGAACTCTTACTGGAAAGGAAGTGCTGTGATCCGGGGCCAAAGTCTCGATGTGCATCCTGGAGCTGCTTCAGCCGTTCCTCTATGGAAGCCTAAGGACGGACACGGACACACACACACATGCAGAGATAAATCAAAGGGAATCATGCTGTTCATTCCTCTCTGCCACAAATCCCCAAAAGTAAGAAATGCATGCACACAGACCACCTGTTACTCCTTTATTAGTTATCTATGGAACATAAATTATGTCTTTTTCCTCTGCTGCCCCTCTTAAAGGACTTTGAAAAGCCTTTGAAGAGCTGCAGGTAGGAAATAGACAGTGATTACCAAATAACATATTTGTTGAAACGAGGAAAACAGTTCCTGGTTTGCAATGTCAGTGTGAATAAAATGGCCAGATGATGAAATGAGAGAAAAGGGGAAGTTCCTCTAGCTATTAGTTTTATAGAATTGTTTTCTAGGGCTTCTGGTCTTCGTTTGAATCTAAATAAATGTAAACTGTTACCTATAAAAGATTGTAATGCAGACTTAGTCGCCAACATTGCAGTAAAGAATTTGATAACATATTTACTATAGATAAGAATGAATTCCAGAGATGTTCAATTCATTTTATTTTATTTTTATAATCCTATTATTGAAAAAACAAAAATAAAATAAAAGCAATGGCTTTAAAGAGATCTATTAGTAAGAGGCAATGTTTTACTTTCAAAGGCTGAAGGGATATGCATACATACACTGCATTTTCACTTAGTGTTGATACCCACACTTGTAAAGCTATAGACAAACTTCTCTTTGACTTTGTTCGAAAAAACAACACACTCATTATGTAAGAAAATCTGTTATGAATGATGACTTATGAAGTAGTACTGTAAAGGTGGCCTTAACTTTTTGAACTTTACTACCTCAAATTATACATTTAAAATCAATTGGTTCAGGCAATAATTTCTGTTTCAGAAAGGAGGTTTAGTGAAAACTCTGACTTTGTCAACCCTAAGATGAGGAAAACTGTGTTTTCTGTTTCAGAAAGAGTAATAAATCAATCTCCAGCCCATTTTAGAAGGAGAGGTTACTTAACCTCAGAGTCAGTTACTATGGTAACTGAGTCCGTGAACCTAACCTGGCTGGGAGCATGTTTTCTTCAATAGACCTTTTTCACATCAGACATGTTGACATATCTTAGTAGGAAAGGCACAGGTGTGTTCAAAACCAATGATGATGGATGCAATCCACTCAGGAGAGGCCCTGGTCTTGTGCATGCTGACACACTGAAATAGCTTACTGGGACACTTGATGGAATTGATCCATTGTTAAGGTTATCAATTTCAGCTGTCCTTCTCCTACTATGACAAGTCAAAATGTCTGATGTGAAAAAGGTCCATAAACCTTGAGTTTCTCTCAGTCCTCTGACACAGTGCTGTTTAATTTCCTCGTTCATTCAGTCTGTATCAGCCGCATTTTGGTGCAGTTTTGTCATCTGCATGAATAAAAAAAAAAACAGGGTTGGTTTAATAACTCTGTTAAGCAGACTATAAAAAGTTGTTTTCTCGAACGTGTCCATTTGTCAACAAACCCGTTGACGAAGAAGCTGTATTACAGGAAGTTAAATATGCGTTAGGAGATGATATTGAGTCCCTGACTAGATGTATTTTCATTTCCAGATAACCTTTTTGAGCGGTATCATTGTTCTTCACACTCCATGAGACATAAACTTATCCAGCCTCATGTCACTAACATCACTTATTGTCAGTTCCAGAGGAGTAAAGTACGCCAACAGATTTTTTCTGTGTTTGTTGTCATGGTGAATTGTAGTATCATGGCTCCATTCAGGCTGCCTTTTTTAAAGTGGTGGTGCACGCGCTTATCTCTGAGTGAACTTAGTCTGAGTTGATTGAAAAACTCCGATCAGCTGTTCTGGAACTGAAAACTCAGTTTTCAGGGTGAGACTCAGAGTTTGTGAAATCTCCTTCCTGAAACAGGCTCCTGGTGTCCAACTTCTCTGTGGAACTTTATTCCCCATTACATCTTTTCTTTGTTAGGTAGTCTTAACTTTATTTTGATCTGTATTTATAATATTGACAAAATCCCCCTCAAACTTGCTACTTTTCATAAACAAATGTTATTGGCCTGGTTTTTAATCTTCAAACATAATTTTTGTCCCCACAGATTTTATATAAAGGACCAATAAATATGTTTTATTCAAAAATAGATCAATTTAAATAATGGTTTAATAACAATATTTTGTTGGTCAGTCAATCAAGAGTTTATCAACTTTATTCTTATTCAGTATTTTATCCCTGTTACTCCTAGGGAGATTTTGATTGTTTTCGATGCTATCCCCACAGGTTTTATTTCACTTTTTAGAGGTTTTAGGGTTGATGGTAATCTCCCTGTTCTAGGTAATGTACTTGATACTGATGTTGGTAAAAGTAGCTTCTCTCCACGCTGTAAGAATATTAGCAAAATAATTCTTATAATAATACTTTTTCAACATGACACCATTAGTACACCCTCCTCGTTATCACACTTGCCCAGTTTTGTAAGAGACATATGTTGGGACAAGGTCTGGCTTTGTCCTGCAGATGTTGTTTCTCACTAATAAAGTCAAAGAGATTTCTTTTAAAATGCTTCATAGGTTTAACCCAACCAATCACCATTTACAGTATCTCAAAAAAGACATTAATGTAAACTGCACATTCTGTGGGGATCAAAGAGAAACTCATGTACTGTACATTTGTTTTGGTTATGCCCTCATACTAAAGCCTCATGTATTGCTTCAATAACCACGGAGACAGAGTTGACAAAATTAAGTTTGTAAAAGCATCGCACATCAGTTACTGTATGTTTCCCCACTAAATGGGATTTAGTCTTCCTAATCCTGCTTTATTTGGAATGTATTGGATTTGGCACATGAGTCAATTGTCAGCTGGATGTTTGAAATGTGCGTTAAAACAATGGGAGGAAAATCCACTCGTGGTGAGGTAGAGACAGATAAAGAGAGTAAGAGGAAGAAGAGAATTGTTAGGAGCCTTTAGACCATGACTCAGGCCATGAGTTGTAATGTGTAAATCTAGATATATTAGGGTGGCATTTAGCATACACACTTCATTGCTCCCTCGCCAGAAAATAAAACAATATAATCCAGAACGTGATTTAAATTGGTTGGGACTAATATAGAGCATTGTCAATGTGCCGTGGAGATGTTACTGCCAACTGTGCTGTGTTGTTCAATCTATTTGTTGAACAGACAATTTGGGCTGCCATAAGGAAGACAAATGACTGATTTATCCATGATCAACAAATATTAGAAATTCAGATATGGAAATAGATTTTCACTGGCGTCGAAACAGCCAAAAATCAACAGGGCACAGGATGTTGCTTGGATTTAGCATTTCTTATTATATTTAAGAGAGAAATAGGACACAGAGAGGGAGACAAAGAGAAAGGTTCCTCTTTTATGCTTGCTTTCTCAGTGAAATATAGCAGGTCAGTGCATCTTAATGCCTTGAAACTAATTAATGTGATGAGTAGAGATAGCAGCTCAAAGAAGGTATTTTCTCTCAGAATCATTTGCAACATCTGTCTCTTCGTATGTTACTTTGGCTCTACTGATGTTACAGAAACTCCAACAATCCAAGATCTAGGATGATGAATATCTGCTGGTGACTATGATACTAAAATCCTTTTTAAATGTGTTCATCATCAGGGGGATTAGAGGCTTACTTCCTGAATCAAAGACCAGAGGACACACAACCAACTCTAGCGCACAGTGCATCAAAGATTTAGCAGAAATTAGGGTGTTGAAGGACTTTTTCATGAAGACTCTTTTTACCTCCAAAGCAAAGGGACATCAATAGGGAGCAAAATGAGGCTCAATTCTGTAGTTTGCCGCCCGACAATCCTTCCCTAAAATACATGAGATAGCTGCAACAATTTGTAGAAACAGAAGGAAGATATGCTACTGATGTGTACAAAAAAAGACAGATGCTCCTATTTGTATGCAAGCTCCATCCCACACACAGCATGCATGTCAGTCATTATTGAACTTGATGTGTTTGGTCAAACAAGTATCCTAAAATGAATCAACACAGCTAGAAATAAATATGAGAAACTTCTACAGGAGAAGTGCCTTTTAACAAGACACAAGCTGAGTCCCAATCCATAAAAATCCATACTGCATTCTAATAGTTTAAGTATAGTGTTTTAGCAGTTGGAATACAGACATCTCAACTATGTTTTACCAACAAGAAATTACACGTGTCAGATGTCAATCAAACCACAACTTTGGAAAGCAGCTGCTGTTAAACTTCACAAAGAGATCAAAATATTTTTCCTAAGATCTAATGCTTTTGTTTTCCAAGATATTTGTTGAACACATTTAAATTGTGACCTGATGATGGTGCTAACGAAAACGTCAGGGGATCACCAAAGTCATCACTATTCATCTCAACAGGACCATGAATGTTTGTTCAAAATGTCATGGAAATCCATCCAATAAAATGGATGGATGTAAAATCAGGCATGCAACTGTCTAGCTGTGATTAGTTGCTGCAAACAGTCTAATAGTTTCACTTGGAGCGGACAAAGGCTTAAGTTGAAGGATATTTGCTTTACTCAAAGCAGAGAAAACACTGGCATACCAATCAAACCCACAGCTACTCTATACTGATTTGTTCTGTTCTTTTCTCCTCACGAACTGCTTTACTCTGGGTTATTTCAGGGCTACAGTGGAAAGAGTAAGGGAGCAGCGAATGTGCAAAGCACTTACTGGAAAGTAATTTCTAAGAAATGTTGACGGGATGTTAAAATCCAGTTCAGACGACAGAGAGTGGCAATTAAAACCTAATAAAGAGGCCTCGAACAGTCGGCTGGGGAGAAGGTGTCATGAATGTTATCTCATGGTAACAGGGTGTTCTCACTTGAGAGGATGTTGTTGTTAGCAGGATTAGCTTGCAAGTTGCACACTGCAGAGTAATGGTAATGCACATTGGATAATGCATCCATACATTCAGCTAAACGTCAAGTGGAAGGCCAGTCCAGTACAATGAATAATGCACTTTCTCCTCAACATCTCTAAAATGCTTTAAGAGTACATGCCTAGGATTCATTGAAGAATTGCTCCATTCATGTAAGTGCATGGATTCAAATCTTGATTCATTTCATTCTGCTGTATTTCTAACTTTAATTTATTATTCATGATGCATAAAAATACCAAAGACCTGATCTGTACAACAACTCTACTACATCTTAAACGTTAAATATTACGACCAATAGCTATACTCTATAATTAATGAATGCCATGTAAATGTTTTCTAGTCAGCCTTTAAGTGTGTTCATAAAAAAATTGTGAGCTCAACTCATCGTGCAGATGTATGGGAAGGCGAAATGTCCCATCTTGCATTGTAAACGTGTAGAGAAATTGTATGCACCCACCCTGTGAGTCAGATCCGCTCCGAAGCTCTATGGGTTCTTCCTTTACCCCTGCTACACCCTTCCACCAAGTTTCATTAAAATTGGCAGTAATAGTTTTTCCATATATCTGCTGACAAATAATCAAACAAACAGACCTAACCCTCCTTGGAGCAGGTAATGAAATGCTGCTGAAAAACAACAGCTGTTAGAAAACAGATCCATACTGAGACTGGTGTGTTTAGGCTGTTGGGATATCATGTGGATAGAAGTTGATCTAAATATATATATTTCAACATTTTTTCAATAGTTTTAGCAGTTCAGATGACCTCCCCCACTCGTCAGCTGTACTTTTACCTGCCTTGCCTTACATTAACAGACCATATGGCTAAATACGTTTTCCTGCAAATACTGCAACAACTGACCATATTGCAAACAATGCTTGTTTTAGGAATTTGGATGGAATCGCTTCTATTCATTTTTCCTTTCGTCTTTTACCCATTTTCTTTCAATGTGATGGATTACACAACGTAGGCAATAGTCTGTTTATTAATTTGAATTTAAGTGAGAAGAATGGAAATAAAGGGCTGCCCTAGATTTATTGGAAAAGTAAAAGGGGGCTGTTGTCATGATATTTCATATAATTGAACATTTAATTGCAACGTCCATGGTTTCAAGTCCTGGCAGTTTTTTTTTAATGTAATGCTCTGTCTTTTATCTAATAAGAAAACAATACTTTTTGTATTGCCTTCATTCAAAACAGTTAAATATACATGATTTGTTGTTAGGGAGCTGCAGGTGTAACTTTCACACTGGTGTGAGAGTGTGAGAGTGTTTTGGGGCGCAGTGTATGCCCCTTTAATAACTGACAGTGAGGAGATGACAGAAAATGAGAGGACAGAGAGATTTCCCATCCAGACTTAAACCTGGGATATTGCACTCATTGCCTTTACCCCTAGGCCACTGTGGCGCCCCTTGATGTGGATCTTAAAGCTAGGGGGAAGTCTGTAATGTTCAGATTGGTGCTACTTGCCTAACTGGACAGTTGATATTTCCCTTGCAGTATTTCACTTAGTTCCTTGGTTCAGTTTAATGTGAGTGCATCTAGCTTAAAAACATTATCTGATCTCCCTTTGACCGAATCAGAATTTAAGGGAATTGATAAAGAAAGATTGTCCTTCACAAGCTCAAAGAGATATAACAAAAACTTACTGCAAAGCAGTCGGAGGCCTTGAGTGTAGGTGCTATTTAATTAGGAGAAACATTACACATGAAATCACTCTGTAATGTCTCCCTTGAATTTGACTGCCGGAAAAGCCGCTTCTGACAATGTCAAACAGACAACTCAGACCCAGCAGTGAATTTTACCTGAAGCACTTTCCATCTGCTGTTGAGATGCTCCAGGGTGCGGGCGTTCTCCATCGACAAATGGACATCGGAGATAGCAAGCTGGTGGGCCAGATCATTGATGTGTTTCATGCCCTCCTTTACTTGGGTCAGCTCCTCCTTAAATAACTGCAGGAGCACAAAAGCATATGAGACAAGCAGAAGAGATAGAGAGAGGGGGATGCAAAAGAGAAAACAGCAGAAATACAAAACATATTTACATTTACAAAAACATCAGACATTTGCAAATATCCAGTCTGGACAAACTACATCCAAATTAAATAAATGACAAAAATGAATTAACATGTGATCATGTGATTGCTACCTGCTCTGTTACATCGAGAAAACATTAGTTTGCCATTACGAGCGCAGCCATCCTAGTGAGCGCAGCAGATGTGACGATTTTAGAAGAGGGAGGAGTGAGGGAGGACTCTTACACTCTACGTTATGTTATACAGTCTATGTTAAATGTAATGTAATGGATGCAAATGGACTGTTCTTATATAGCGCTTTTCTAGTCTCAACAACTACTCAAAGTGCTTTTACATAGTGCAGGAGCCATTCCCCTTTCATTTTTACAGTGATGAATGATCTACTGTAGCTTGAGCAATTTGTAACCATGTGGAAGCTTCACTGTGTAAATGTGAAATTTACCTAAATGGCTTCTTTTAACGGCGGGACATTAATCCCTGATATTAGCAAATATACTGACTGTGTTTTGAGACCAGCAGGGACAATGTAAAAGGGAGAGGCAACAGAAATGTAAAAAATGTGTCACTGTTACCATAGGAGTCTAGGAGCAAGTGTGCAGTCAATTTATGTGTCAATTTCATTTATGTGTCAATTTTCGTTTATGTGAAATTTCAGAAATGGAGAGAATGGATACAATATAAAGCAAACAACTAAAACAGGAAAGTACGATGTATTTAGGTCGATAAAGTAATGTAAAGTAGAACAGATGCAGGGCCAAGACGGGAAAGAAAAACATAACTCAACATGCATAGTTAAACGCAAGAGAAAATAACATCCACACATATGAATTATGAATAATGAATGGATTTAAATTGTAGATGTATACCAATTATTGTTATGTATAAATATTTAGTGATTTAATTTATTCATGCACTTCCTTCCTTTTCCTTAGTGTGTTTGGCACACTAACTAATAAATGGATGAATGAACTAAGTCAGTGTGTTTTTACACTAATCAACCCCTTTGTTTCTTAGGTAAAAGTTTGGGAGTGTATGTATATACAGTATGTGTATATATATATATATATATATATATATATTTTTTTTTATTATTTATTATATTATATTATATTTTAAATTAAGTGAAGGAACTGCAATAAAAAATTTTTTTTTAAATGTAATGGTTTGCTGCTTCTATCAGTTGGATGTGTTTTTATGTGTTTTTTTCGTAAACATATTTGGGTTTTGATCTGACAAAGACAAGATGTTTAAAGATGTCACTTTGGGATTTTGGGGAGCGGTGACAGGCAATAGTATTTTTTGACATTGCATAGATCATATTATAGACCTGTTGTACAGTGTTTGCGTCACATTTGCATGCATTTATGTTTGTGCTTTTGCGTCTGTGTGTAAATCTAATTATGTAGAGATGAGGCCAACTGACAAGCCTGCCCTAAAGACCCAACTTAACATGTGCTGGCTGTGACAGGAGTCCAAACAGTGACATGATTATTTTGAAGTGCTCTCACTTCCTCATGAGTGGTACCCACACAATTAAAGGCGGAACAAATGACCCGCCACTTGTTTAACAACATATATCCAACTGGAGATTTTAATCATGTGTCAGTTTGAAGTGTCACGCCCTGTCATCATGTGTCAGATCACAGCTACTCTTACTGGGATGTGTACACAGGCATCAAAAGCAAACATGCTAAAGCAACACAGCCTGATACTGTACACATCTATCACTTATTCATCACGAGTAACAAATCACTGCTGGGTCTTTGTGCTTTAAATATGCTGATTGTCACTGTTTTGATGTTGGTTTACGACATGTCAAAATGTTACACGTGTGTTTTCAGGGTTGGTTAGAGGTAGTTATCTCAGACAATTGAGTTACTATGCAGGTAAAATGTATGATAATGTACTGTATTTGCATGTACAAGTGTGTGTGCATGAGAGAAATAAGAAGAAAGAGACAGCGTAGTTTTTTGTGTCTACCTTAGTTGCGTCTATGTGGTCCTGCAGAGAGTCGATGAAGAGGTCTCCCACGGGCTCCCAGGCATCTCTTACCCCCTCTGCCTGCTCCAGGGCCACTGTTAGCTCCTCCATCGCTGCCTGGATTTGGAGTAGACGCTCTAAAGTCCTCTCCATATGTCTGGGGGTTTTGTTGAAAACATAATTCTGATAACTACATGCACCGCTAAAACTTGGAGCTAATGCGAGAAACAAATCTATCAAAACCCCTAAAGCATGCAGTCACACATATCTTTTATTCAAATTCAAAGAAACTTCACTTTAATGGAACTGTGGGCCAATTATTTTGTACCATCATTTCATAATCTAACTGCTTTTTCTCTGCATTTTCAATGATCTAAAACTTGATGAATGTGTTTTCCTTATTGCTTCTGTAATGGATTATATTTGCCACATTTTGTAATCAGGTTATGGTAATTATATTATGCGTAATGTATTGCAGCCTAGTCCTGCTATGGATGAGCACACAAATAGTCAGAGGGAGAAATAAAACTCAACTTTATAGCTTGAAAAGTTACATGCATATTGATGTCAGATGGTAAAAACTTTTTTTTTTTAAATATGAATTACTTTTCCCAATACACATCTTTGAACATTATTCACTCCCCACTTTTCTAAGAACCAACAGAAAGTCAGTTTCTAATACTGACCTTGATTACAAAACTTGTATTATCGTTACACTCAAAAATAGCCATTGGCCATTCACCAAAACCTTTAGCTATATTTATTGTGCTTTTACAATACTGGACATGGGCACATGCAGTAACCAAGTGGTGGAAGAACTGTTTAGATCATTCAACTAACAGTAACATTACCAATACAACACAGTAATAAAATACAAGTACAAGTCCGGTATTCAACATCCTAATTACGTATTGATTAAGGAAACTTATCTAAGTATTACCAGTAAAATGTATCAAATCATCAAAAGTACAAGTACTCCTTCTGCAGAAGAATTGCTCATCTGACTGATATCATTACAATTGACATTATAAGATTGTTAACACGGATGTAGCTGTTGTAGGTGGTCAAAGTGGAGCTAGTTTTAACCACTTTATATACAGTTGCATAGTTTAGACCAGTTGTCAGAGGCCTCATGACATCTGAAAAAGTAAAAAAATGTGAAAATGTTCTTAGTAAGGGCTTAAAAACCAAAAAGGTTAGGAACCACTGGTTGAATCTTTAACAGTGCATTGTATTATCTTTGCTCAGCATGTGTTTTTATTTAATGTAAGATCATACTCTGTAAAGTAACTTGTAACTACAGCTATAAGATAAATGTAGTGGAGTAAAAACTATAATATTTTACCCTGAAGATAAAGTAGTATCCAATGGAATACACTAAAGTTAATTATAATTGCTTCAATGGCATTTGAATAAAGAACCTGAGTAAATTCACTTCCCACCCCTGCGGCAACCACATTTGACCTGCACAAGATACACACAATGTAAAAAAATAAATAAGTGTCTGACCTATGGCGGTCCACACAGCGTGCCGTCAGCTTCTCCCACAGGTCACTGGCCACATTCGCCTGCTTCCACACTGAGCGGCTCACATTTAAGATTCGCCGGCGTGGAGACACCTCTGGAGAGGGTGAAAGAGGTTAGAGGGGGCCACGCAGGGGTAAAAGAATAAAGGTGCAAAGGAGGAAGTGAAAAAATAGAGCAAATTTGACAAATAAGGGTGGAGAGGAGAGCAGGGGTTAGAGGTCAGACAAAGAGAAGAGCAATGATTTGAGACGGATAGAACACCAACTCCATGAAAGGAAAAACAGAGAAACTAAGGTGACACAAGTTGGACACACAAAGCGAACACAGTGAGCTAGACTGCTACAGTATTTCCCAGGTGAGCATCCAGTGCTGAGAGGCAAACTGTAGGAAGAGGATGTGTCTGTGGAGGAACAGCAGAGTTTGCTGTATTATTGATCTGATCAGATGGTAGTGTAAGAGATGGTGAGCTGATGCTAATTGGTCCCGACCCGGACACTTTCCTTAAACCCAGTGTGGCAGCAGAGGAAGGCTCACTGCTAATAACTATTAATGGAAGATTTCACCTGCATGGGTCCTACTAAAATTTACTCCAGGGCTTTAGAGGGAGGTTGTGATTATCAATATTTTTGGCTGCTACAGCTGTTGGCACAGCGTGTGAAGGGAGCAGACCTTTTCCATCGGTCAGGGTCTCCTCTGGCTCCTGGAAGGGATGCTGAGCCAGAAAGGCTTGGGCAGACTCCAAGACTGAGTAGATAAACGGCCCGTGAGACTTGACATCCTCCATGAATACCTGCCGGGAGACAAACAGTGAGGTAAGAGTGTTTCTAAATGGAAGAAAATGAAACACAAACAGTACAAAAGATCCCTATTTCTACATTAATTTTACACTTGCTTTCCACACCTACCTCCCTTCCTGTAGCTCAATTCATTTCCTCCCCTGTCTTCACCACTGACTGGTTTTTGCTTCCACCTTATTTACCTGATTGAGTTCACCTGATCATATAAGATGAGTTATACTTTGAACCTAGTTTCTTGATAACATTGTTTATCTAGTTACTTTATGAACATGTGAAAATATTATTTAAGTTCTGATTTCTAGTTTTTTCTTCCTAGATTCTCCGACCCACGTGTGTCTGTCGGTTCTGTCGTACATCATTTGCCTCATTCAGTTTTATTAAATAAAACTTCTGTTGCTCAACGTTTTCTGACCGATGCCCCATGACGATGGCAACCAACTTCAATTTTCAATTTTTTTAATTGTAAATTGAATACTTCTGGTTTTGCTGTTGTGTTGGTAGGACAAAACTAGATACATGAAGGTGTTCTGATGGACATTTTTCAGTATTGTACGACATTTTAGACAACATGATTAATCCAGAGATGGAGTAGTAATGAAACAAATAGTTGTGGCACTACTGCATTTAAGCAGATCCTATTTGTAACGTCAAACATGTTTATAATACATCACCACCAGGAAACTGCCCTCAGACTTAACCAAACATTTTGTGGAAAACTGGGGCAAATTCCATGAACCCCAGCTTGAGTAATGATGCTTCACTTGAGAAATTGGCAAATAGTGTAGCAGGTTAATGGTAAATTAATTTATAGTCTTATCGCATGGGAACTCATGCATGCATACTGACAAAAACAGGAGGCTCTGCAAATACAAACTAATACATGTATTACAGTACATGTAAAATCAAAGTGATTGTTTCAGTCATTGCTGATTGTCATTTGAGATTTGAAAAGGCTACCAGACAAGCCACAATAGCAAATTACCTGTATAAATAAACATAACTTCTATTTATTTGTAACTCCCACTGATTCACAACACGTCCAGGCAGCAACAAGAACAGTTTCTCTGACCTCCATTATTCACATTCAGCAGTGGCGTTTCCATTGTTCAAGTGATGCATCACCGGTGACCAGTGATCACCTGACTGTAAATACCTGGTACATACATGTTGTATCAAGCCCTGGCTAGTTGACGATCGCTTGGGCGCACCATAGAGCAACTATCCAGGGCACAGAACGTTACTGTAGACTGACAGTATGTTTTGTCCTCCAAATTTGGTCAAAGACAGACTAATTCTTTGTATCATTTGTAGGACTCAGACTGTTACAAATTATCAATTTAAGAAATATACACTACCGGTCAAAAGTTTGGGGTCACTCACACATTTCCATTGGACTCCATTATAGACAGAATCCCAGCTGAGATCAGTTGCCTTGTTTTTTTTTAACCAGGGCAGCAGTTTCCAGATTACATTATGTGCTTATATAATTCCATTAGGGTTGTTAAATGCTTTCTTAGTTAGTTTTTTTAAATTATATCAGATTAGTAAGCAAAATTTGCCTTTGGAACATTGGATGAATGGTTGATGATAATGGGAAATGTAGATATTGCATTAAAGATCAGCCACCCACCCAGATCAGCTGGTATCCTGTCTATAATGGAGTGTAATAGTAATTTGTAAGTGACCCCAAACTTTTGACCGGTAGTGTAGACTTTGGTGGGTCCTTTATTGGAGAAAAAGCCAGCATTATACCACAACATGTTATAGCTTTAGCACAGAGAATCGGTGTATTAAATTGAGCAACGGTGTGTTTCATTGTTTGTGAATTTTTTTAATTTTTTTTAAATCTAAAGTAAGTGCTTGCTTAAAGACCAAACACTCATACATACAAGAAATTGCATACATTGGTTTGTTTGAATATGGGTTAGTGATTGGACTCACACACATGCACTCACATCAGTCTAGTGGCACTACCTCATGATATTACATGGCTGTCTGCTTGTGCTGAAAGCCAAGGCCTCGATAGCAGACCGAATCTACTGGGAGTACTGGTCATCTGGCTGCCACCCACAGAAGAGCCAATTAGCAGGAGAGCCAAGCTCTACTGGTACACATTTAACAGCATTGCTTTTGCAAGAAAACACACAGATACTGTATACAAGGCTTCACTCCACCACTGAAGATACTTTAAGCTCCCTTAGAGCTAAGGGCCTTAGAGAAACCCAGTGTGTCATCCTCCTTCATTCTTCTACATTTCTTTGTTCTGTATAAAACATACAGCAGGTGTGTGAATTAATGCCAGCTCTCTTCAAAGTAATTTATTTAGGTGAAGCCAGAACTCAATCCTCTTATGCTATGAAGAGATTAGATTTTTAGCTTAAAAATCTACATCACTAGCTGGAATTAGCAACGCAGTAGTGTTTTGATGAAAAAAAAAAAAACTTGAGGACCAGAGCCCTGCAGGCCTGGTAAGACCCAATGAAACACAAGCAAACACCAGCCGGCACTGAACAAACATGCTAAAGTGTGTAACGGTGGGGAGCTGTGGCGTGAGATAAGATTCCCACTGCAACAGTCATAGAGAAAACCTGCTTCTATCTCTAATCACAAACAAACTCCCTCTTCCTCCTTACATTCTTGCGTCCTTCCTTTCCCCCACTATTGATCTACTCTAGCTTCCTTTACTCTCTCCATACTCGTTTTGGCTGCTTTGCTGCCCAAAGAGGAGCTGAGCTATGGATTCCCAGAGCCAGCTGCCATGTTAAAACTTTAATTCCAGCTAAATTTCACACTCAAAGGCATCATCTTTGGTTGAAGGAACATTAAGAGCGAAGCCTTCAGATCAGATTTAGATACATTATACATGGGGTAAAAAAAAGCTCATGGGGAGGAAATTACTTCATTTCGTCTAAGCATGTTGATAGCATTCCTTTTACTTCTCCCTCTGGATGGTTCCTCACAGTGTGCTGCTGACTACATACAGGAGGATATATTTTGATTTCATTATCCCTGACGCTTGAGGCAGAAAAGATTCTGCAGCTGCTGCAGACAAAAAGAATTCCTCCAAATGCAGAAATCACTTAGTTATCCCAGGACCCAAACACACGGACAAGACCCTCATCTTCCCACATGACCTCCCCTCCATCCCAACCCCAAACAGTAAACATGCTTCCGAACAAATACACATGCAGATGCACACACACAAAATGTGGCAGAGAGAGAACTCCTACTTCCTACACACAAAAACGACATCAAAATGAATCCACTTAAGATCAATAATTCACATTTCTTAAAACACTTTAATTCTCTAGAGAAAACTGTGATGCAATTTCCCTCTCTGCTTTGTCGGAAAAGCTTTAGAGCAACCAGACTCTCTGGAAGCCGAGGCATCTCAGATTATAAAGAGGTGCTGTGCTGAAAATGGAACATTAGAGAGAGGGAGAGGAGTTCAACAGTAAATCCCATTAATTCATATTTTAGGCTTGTGCATCACAAAGTAACTCCAACAATGTTGAACGGATAGTTGTGGAAAGAGAGAACACGAACTGTGTTTTTAAAGCATTAAAAGGAGACAGGGAGAATGGCAAACGAGGGATGAGAAGGGCAAAAGTGAAATTAAGAGGGAGAGCAAGGAAGCAACTGCAAGATTGTATCCTCTACAAGTGTGAGTGTTTTGTCGTATTTCTGTTTTCCAGGTAATTGGGAGGCTGATTCCACAGTGCACCAGTAAAGGCAGGAGTTAGAGTTGGATTAATGGGGGGCCACACACCTCTCCCTGTCAATACAGGTCGCTTTTCAAACCCTGCACAAACTGACAGCACAGAAAATTGGAAAGAGGGTCAAAAAGAAAACTTTGCTGTACTTGAACCAATTACTTGTGTGTGTGTGTGTGTGTGTGTGTGTGTGTGTGTGTGTGTGTGTGTGTATGTGTTTTCTGCATGGCTAAACAAGTTCCAGTTCCTGAGAAAAATCACCCACAACTAAGGTGATTTACCAGGAGAACATCTAGGGCATCCCGGGTGGCATTTCTCCGAATACTTCCTTTCACACAGGAGCAAGACTCCAAAGAGCATAACGTTAACCCTTCACACACAGATTCAAACACATTGTGATGCCTTCATTTACATGTTCATCGTTTCATTGATTGGGGTTTCATGGTTGCTAAATGTTTCCTCATTCTAATAAAAAGGAATCAAAAGCTTTATCCCTGCTAAGATGTAGCTTGGGCATCCGAATCTGCTTGTTGTCTGGAGCTATTTTTGAACTGGCCAACAATCTGTATGATTCCAACAATAAGACACATGCATACATTTGCCTCGGGGTAACTCCTGTCTGTAACAACTTTATGAGAGTCTACCCCGACACAGCACTCACGTACATGCAAGGCTGTGCCTACTAGGGCTATACAGCATCCCAATTAAAAAAATAATAATTCAGTGGAAAGACTTTCCTGCCTTAAAGAATTCCTGGGATTTTTGTTATTGTCCCACAACTGGGTGTCTTTTTAACACATTTGCTTTTGATCTGCCCAATAAATCAAAAGATATTGATATAAACACATTAAATTTCCAATTCTTTAAGCATGCTAAATTAAGAATGTCTGACATAAAAAAGCTATACTTTATGTATTTAATGGTATCAGCAATCAGACACTGTTTGTAGTCGGTGTGTGTGTCAATGCTGTAGCGGGGCTCAAAGACCCTACACGCAACTCTGTGACTCTTTGGGTGTTGCAGCTGTTAAGCTGGAACAATTTACACCTGTAGTTTGGTGCCCTCAGCTGAATCTCATTCTAGTCCTAAAACAATTTTAACCTAAAAAAGGTCTAATCAGCCAAACTAATGGAATTGGCTTGTGTGGGTTTGCATTCCTTTCAAGAAAAGCGTCCCCACAAGACAAAAGAACCTCATTCCACTGTGGTGAGCGAGTAAGTTTGGTAAGAGAGTGGAAGAGACAAGGATAATGAGATGAACCCCTGTAGAGTGGTTAAAGGTCCTGCACATGCACACAGTAAACTGATCTCTGCACAATGCATACCACAAAGTCTGTTCCTTACAAGATGTGGCAAAACTCTAGCTAAATTCAATTAATGTATGTATGTATATATATATATATATATATATATATATATATATATATATATATATATATATATATATATATATATATAGATAGTCAAATAAAATTAAAATGAAACATCAACAGAAACGCTTGATGTATTGTTGGGTGACTTCTTGTATCACTTTTAATTTCTCTCTCTCCTGGGGATTGATAACGTTTTATATTATTCTATTGTGTGAACAATATACATATTTTTTTCACTGCTCTGTTGAGGTAAAAAATATTGTACTATTTTACTATATTATACTATATACCTACTATAAAAGGTGCAACCAAATTAAGATAAATACAAATACAATCTGTACACACTAACACAGAACTGAGTAAGGGGCTTGAAGAAGCCTAATGTTATGTGACAAATGTTATTTGGTCTGTGGTCCTGGAATTGAAAATTATTATTAATGTAATAAGATTAGAACTCCTGTCAGTTGCAACTGTGTCCTGCAGGATCAGCTGACAACCAGAGAGTCAAATTATGATCCTGGGTTAGAGAGAAAGTATTGGTTCCCTGCTCTCAATACAAGGGGAAAGAAATATTTATTGGAAAGATGAACAAGCACTGATTTGTGCTGTGATCAATAAGGTCTGAGTCTCTGAGTTTGTGAGCTTGTGTGCCCTTCAATCCACATAAGCCCATGAAGGGATTTACAAGCCAGTTTAAATCACTGAACTGTGGAGGAATTATCTGACAGAAGAAGGAGAAAGTTGCTCACTCCACTGTCAACAACTCTTATTTATTCCAACGTTCCGACAAAACAAGACAAAAACAACACAGCAACATGGGTTTGTAACTAGTTTTGATTTCATCTTCAATTCTTCGGCTTCTTTAAAATTCATGTTTATTTAGGCGTTCAATTAACTACTTATTTCCAGAAAAAATGCACTTCCAACACACACTGCAGTGCACAAAGCCCCACCGCCATCAATAATTACTATCACAGCTGAACTTTGAGAAAGTAGTCTAGTCTGTTGTTGACTCGGGCTGGCTCTCTGATCTCTACAAAAGATCCCGGCAAATACTTTCTGTTATCTGCAAGCTGGAAATACCTATGAAAAAGCATACAACCCATGATACCCCACTACTCCTCGTGTTTCTTTACCGTGTTAACCATCTCCAGCAACAACAAATTCACCCATTCACCACCAACTACAAACACTGCCTCCAAAATCATTGGCTTCCCAACCTCTAGCATCGTACATCTCAAAGACAGAGACAGCTCGCTGCACAGATCACAGCACAAGACCTTGGTTACAACCTCAATATATTTTTCACACTGTTCCTATGTGAATGCAGATATAGGACTTTAAAGGCCATTCTTTACTCTAGCAGGAGTCTTGTACCCGCTGCCGCACACAGTAGTCTATTTTATGTCAGTATGTGTCTATAGACTCAACTGTAGACTCAATTTATCTGAGGGAGCATGTGTTTTTGTATGGGTGTATACTGTACAGTGTAAATTGATTTCCCCTTAGACAGAACAAAGATTCAATTCCACCTATATTTGTAGTGGCTGTGTAATATTTGAACTAAAAAGTTATCATCGTCGACATTACCTGGTGGAACTCCCTCTGGTGCTGGACAGCCCCCACGTCGCCTCCTATCGGCAGCTGCTCAGACAGCTCCTCGTCCTTGGCTGTCAGCCATTCAATGATCTCCTGCAGAGAGAGCTGCAGTTTCCCGCTGTTATCGGAGAAGGCCTCAAGCCGCACCCTGCCAACACACACAAACACACACACAAACACACACACACACACACACACACACACACACACAAATATTGTAACCAGAATGGCAACACGGTATTAACTTTCTTAACATCTAAAACTTAAAACTTCATCAAGATTTAAATTTAGAATTTAAACCTTCAATTGCAATCTATTCTAATAAAAAATAGGCATTACTTTTGAAATCAAATAAAAACAGAGTGTCAGAATACCCGTTTCAAAGAGCCTTGTAAACCCTGCTATAAGAAGGTCAGTGCTTTGCTGTTTTTAAAGGCCACAACTTCATCTTTTAAAGGGAACAAATGGGCCTGAAATGCATCTCGCCTTGCTTATCATGTCACTTTGGATGATTCTGTATCTGAATGCTGGGTTTTAGCATAGCCATCGATGATTTTTAACAAGCATTAGGTGGTGATAACTTTGGTAAATTATCATAAATTAACCAGTTAAATGTAATCGTATTAATTGAGCATTCACCAAACCCCTCCCCTGAACACTAGGACTCACCAGCTCCATGTTGCAACACAAGAACAATGTTTCACTATTTTCATGTCTTAGTCACGACTAGTCAATCATTCTTTTCACAGACTTTTCTCTGGCGCATGTAGCTTTAGCCTCAGTCTTATGGCACCATGCCATGCATGTAGCCATTCAGTGCACTCTGAAGAGCCTTTTCCCAGGATTCTTGTTTTAAAATAAGTCAGTCAAAGACTGTATTTTTGAACAATACATGGAGTTAATGTTTGCGTAATTAGGTAACCACAGCTAATGATATGCAAGCATCAGTTGTCTGAAATGAGAACCTGCTTTTGTGTACCTCTGTGTGGAATCAGGGATCAACTGTTTCAAGAATTACTTAGAAATTTAAGTGTCAAATCGACCTTAATCTGAGTGGTAAAGAATAAGCAATTATCTTTATTTCATCCTCCAGCACCTGGACTTCTCATGATTTTATGCCAGGATCCTGTTTGTGGACTTTAGCTCTGCCCTCGTCACCATCCTCCAGTCTCTGCTACCGGACAAGCTGACCCAACTGTATGTGTGTGAAGCAGTGAAAAAAAATGGTTCTGACTCTCCAACCATCAGCCCCAGTTCCCCCTCAAGGCTGCGTCCTTTCCCCTCTGCTCTTCTCCCTGTACACAAACAGCTGCACTTCCAGTCACCAGTCCGTCAAGCTCCTAAAGTTCACTGCACTCATTGGACTCATCTCTTGTGGGGTGCTGGATTGCTACACTGCCATCATTGAGTCTTTCCTCACCTGCTCCATCACCATCTGGTACACTACTGCTACTGCTAAGGAGAAGGGCAGAGTGCAATGTATCATCAGCTCTGCTGAGAAGGTGATTGACTGCAATCTGCCGTCTTTTCAGAATCTGAACGCCTCCAGGATGCAGAGTTGGTCAGAAAAAATTGGGTGTCATCTGAGCCAAACCATGCATTTCTGGGATCAAAACTACAGGACACTACAGTAAATCTACCTGCAACAGTGATAAATCAAATGGTGCAAATCACAGCAAAACAAGCATTTATTGAGACATTGAGAGACACAAAGAATCCCAGGTTAATGCGGATGCAGGTTTGATGAAGTAAACCAGCAACAAATAACAGAGAGAAAGTATCTGCTTGCCACCTGGCAGCGGCAAGAGAGATGTCTATCACTGCCACAGCTGGCACTAGCATCCCAGTGTTTCAATTACACACCAGAAGCTGGCACTCAAATATCATTATCCATGCACATCACAATTTGCCAGAACTGTCACATCAGAGAGGATGAGTGGGAGCGAGAGTCAAAAAAAGAAACAGAGAGTCTAAGTCTCACTGCTCACGACTATAAATGAGGTGAACATTGCAAAAATGTAATTGGTCTGATATTCAGATAAAAGCATGAGTAAAGTAAGAAGAACACTTTAAGATGTATAAGTCTGAATGAAGTCAAACAAAATTATGGCAATTCTGCAAAACATAGAGTCCAAGTAAATGTGCACGGCCTGGACCATCACCAGCAGTTCCTGGCAGCCAGCGTCAACCAGGCCCATGAGATCCTAACAACTACTGTGGAGCAGATAGGTTTCCCAGACAGTGGAAGGACTTCTATTGCTGAAGGTATTTTTCAGTGTGCTTAATCAATGTCCTGCTCGTGTGTGGCTAAACTGTTTGTGACTGCCACAGGCATCGCCATCATGCCTATGACCAACAGGAACAACAGCAATAATGACACAATTCAGGTTCATGCGTTGCTGGAATGAGAAAGAGTACATTTTAAAGAACTAATACTTAAAACAAGAACACAGTTATTAAAACTTTACACAAATGATCATTACCACCAAAAATCAAAGAGTGGACAAGTTAGTGAAGGACATAGATGTTGTGAAAATGAGCCTGGACTTCACTGAGAGGTGTGTTGATGAACTGAAGGCTAACCATTGCAAACTATCAAGTGGTTGTACCTCAAACACAAATATCATATGTAAAGTGGCATCGTCTTTTTTAAATTAATTTGAATATGTCAACATGTTTTTCAACCCAATTGTTTACTTTACTAATACGCATAACCATGACACCAGATTTGCTAGTAATGGTCATATCGTTATACCTAGCCAAAGGACTTCCTCAAAACTTATGTATCAAGCCATAACAAACTGGAATAAGTTACCCTGAATATTTAGTTGAAGGTTCCATGACATGGTTCTTTTTGGATGCTTTTATATAGGCCTTAGTGCTCCCCTAACACTGTATCTGAAGTCTCTTTTATATAGACCTTAGTCTTTTTCCCAAAATTCAGCCTTGGTGCAGAATTACAGCCACTAGAGCCAGTCCCAAAATTAGCTTTCCTTAGGACAAGCCATTTCTGTGTCTCTAGCTATTGAGAAGGGAGGGGGGCAAGTTGGAGGGTGTGGGTGGGGCCTTGACCATAGGCAGGCTGGGGGACCTCATTTAATGTTAAAAATACTTATGAAGTAAAATTTTCAGGCCATGATGAATTCTTTTAAAAAAAAGTATATGCAGAGGCATCTATCTGACATGCAGATAAAAGACTGAATACTGAACAACTCTATTTGTCTTAGTTTGTTTGATTCTTACACTGTTTAAAAAAAGTAAATAGTGTGTGATAGTGTGGACCAGAGGAAGAGTAGTTGACTGCTATGACTGTCACTCGGTTGAGTCGGTCCATTTTAACTGTATTGACATTCCAGAAGTCTCTCGTTAGCATCTTGAATGCTACTTATGGCAAAGTGACGCATGTGCAACTCAACTCTGCAATCAACTTACATTGGTGAGTGACAGTGACAAAGACATCAGCTAATGGGGATCCTTTCAGTAAACAATCAGCAATGTCACGTCAGGGAGTGTATGGCAATGGCAATTTCCTGCAAACTGAATTTTGGTACAGATTGGTTCTGACACATGAGGAATTAGGTGTCATGTCAGGGATGCCGGTTGCAGGATGGCATGTGAGGGAAAAAGAGACTTTAAGGAAAAAAAGACTGAAAGGTGAAATCAAGCTTGTAAGTGCACATTTCAGAATTGATAGGCCTCGTTGTTCAACCTTGTGTCAGGAAACCTGTGTGAAGCAGACCGTGCTGTCCCATAGCCGCTTGTTGTCCCTCCAGCTCAGCTCGCTGTGGTAATTGAATCAGAGAGGAACTGCTTTCTCTGTGGCCCCTGCACAACAGGCTCTCAGTCCATAACAGGCGTGAATACACATGAAATACAACACACACAGACACACATGCATAAAGCATGAAGCAAAAGAGGTTTCTGACTCAAATCAGAGCAAACCCGACCCTTGGATACATCTAAAGAAAGGCCATCCATCAAAGGATGACCCTGGCACTTTTGCAGAGAAGTTTCGAAACCCTTCAAACCACACCACAGCAGACACACACTCATCTCACAGTACTCTCACTCATCCCTGCTGCTTCCATTTCACACACAAAGGGTGAGAACAAATAACGCACTGCCTGCACTGTAATGGAAACACCATCACATAGTGGGTGCTGCCAAGAGCTTCTCTTGCCTTGCTAAGCTGTATGGAGGCCAGGCGAAAGGTTTGCCAGTCCAGAAGCTATTTCATCTCCAGTGGAAACATCATCATATCAATTTAAGTGGTATTCATGGGCCAAGTTCCGCTGCGTTAGATTAGGAGATGCCAGGGATTTTGAACGTGTGTGTGCGAACGTGCATGTCAGACAGGAGCTACAGAGGGAACAGGTGTGGTGTGTGTGCTCCTCCATTTTTGTGAAGAGTGGCTGGAGTTTCACATTAAACTAGCATTAGCTGTTAGGGGCACTTTGGGCCAGAGGAACGAGCTGTAAACAACACTGACAATGTTATCACCTTCTTAAATTGTGAATTTGTTGGCAAACAATTGCCTATTTAAAAATCCAACTGAGATTTAGCAACATTAACATGTCATTTTAAGTTGTGTTTTTGGCCACCTGGCCTCATATTTAGCTCTGCGTTAGTCTTCTTTACTTCCTAAGATAAATATCTGTCTCTTTAGCTGCTAAATGCTATGTTCACCATCTAATCGCTAACTTTGTCTTTCTGCCATGTGGTGCTGGGTAGGTAATGTGCAGTGGGTCAGTCAGAGATCTTTCACTAGCTGCCTAATGAGTATTTACACAATGTTGATGTGAACAGTTAAAGTGAACAAAAACAGTCAAATTGAAGGCCACAAACACAAAACACTTGTGGACTTGCTTTTACTGTTTGTCATTGTTTAACAGGAGAAGGAGGAGTTAACATATGGCTCTTTTATGCGCCGGTAAAACAGTGGTACGCACACGGGCCACAGTGGCGTATTCTACCTGATTGATTAAGGGCAGATGGCTCTGTCTTGCATCAGTGGGGGGGAACCTACTATACCTGCCAGAAAAAGTCTGCAACGTTGTTTTAGCTTGCACAACATCACACAGAAAAAACAGGGTGCCATAAATGTAGTGACGGAGCCAGATGACCCAGTGCCCAGAGAGCAGGGTCCAGCACAACCCCAACTGGGGCTATACAAAGGAAACAGGATTGCATTTCTCGCTTTTAAAAGGTGTAGTGTTATGTTTGGCAATGTTATTCATTTATTTATTCATTACAAGAAACATTATGATGCACATACTTTTTATTTATTCTTAATGTTTTTGTTTCTCTTTTAAAGTGTTAATGGCAAGTTCTTTCTGTCATTGACCAACATATTTTGGCTTGTTTTTCCAGCCCCTCTGTTGTCAGGAGACAGGGTGGGAGTGGTGGGACACACGCTCTCCCTCACAGCTTACGGTTGCCTCGGTCTGACTCATGAAAAAAACATAACAATAAAAGACACTGCATGAACTCTGCTACTGTGTATTTATTTAAATATAGGTACACCTACATGCCTAAGAGATTGTGATATACAGTAAGCCTGTATATTGCTTTTAGGACTATTGCATACATATGTCAAGGATGTATAAATTAAATAAACTTCCGAGTCCGATTGAATACGCCATCACTGTTGACCGCATCAGTGATCTCTTTCTATTCCGCATTCTTTCTACAGCCTCGACTGCCAGATTTCAGGCTGCCAACCAGTATATGGAGTATATCTTTATTCATAATTCAAATTGAAAGTCCAAAGAGAAAACCAGATCAAAATTAATTTGAGAAATCAAATTAAAAAATAGTATTATATTATTGTATTACGCTACCAGGATAAATCATGCCATAATTGAATTTTAAAAAAAGGAAACGCAAGCAAAGCAAAGTTGAAAACGTAAAATGATCATTTGAAAATGTTAAGTGCAATGCAAAAATTCAAATTTAAAATGCAAAGCTTAAATATGAATGCTTAAAACATAAAATCTTTTATTGATTGAAAATCGCAATGGAAATGAGAAAAGAGAAACATCAAATATAAAACTCAAAATGTAAAATGGAGAAGCTTGAGAATATATTGGAGTATGATATTTAAATTGCAATTTTTTTCAGACGCATGTATCAATGTACGACCATTCTTACGCTCTGATTGGTGTGATACAAACGTTTTATTGATCACACGAAGGCTGTCGTAAGATGATTTCTGCGCTCATATCTGCGCTGGATTCTACGTTAGTTTGATAAATGAGAACCATTGTCTTTGTGTGTGAATAGAAAGTTGTGTTGCTGTTTAACAAAGCTTGAGTTTTGTATTCAGTGTAGCTCAATGTTCTCAAAGTTGGAAACTCTGCTGCATTATTGTACTCCCACATTTCTTGACAGTTAAGATCCACAGTAAATAACACAGTCAAACAGAGATCCAACTCCCCAATCACTCAGAGAGATTATAGAGAGAGGCTTAGTGCTCGGTTCGATGATTAATTAATGCATAGGAGATAGAAGCAGTGTTTCTGCTGTTTTTAGGACAGAGGAGACAGATAGTGTGTTGCCTTGGGGCACAGGGAAGCTTTGAGCACAACCCCATTTCTATCTCCTTTATTCCCCGTCTTTCCCTCTCAATTGCAGAGATGTTGCAAGAGCTGGTTAAAAGTGTGAGGGTGTGAGATGGGCCATGTTGACACAGCAGCCCTGCATTTAGTTGAAAGGGCATATATTAAAAGGTGAGTATGTATTTAATTTAATTTCTTATCTCAAGGGCTGCCACACTGTGAAAGGCTTAAGTTAAGCTGTGACACATGCATAGTGTCATGTTGTGACTTTTAGCTTGTTTTTTTCAGATTAGGTTCAGCAATAAAGAGGAAGAAGTAAAATCAGGCCTCCTGTTGTGTTACATAGTGGTTGCATCGCATTGTGTCACCACAACAAGGCGTGCATAAAAACTCTGAAAGGTCCATAAATCTTAAAATGATACAACACCACTTTTATCCTAACTAGTCATCACATTGTTATCAGTTAACATAACTGTTATGTTAAAATCCTCAATTCTCTAGCAATGTTAAGCAACTAAATAATTTAGCTAAATTTACCTATCAAGGTCAAGTAAATAAATAAAAAAGTAACAGAAAGAGACAGCCAGCGGGCATCTTTACAAGGAGCTTGGACCAACTCAACTCACTCTAATCACATTTAGGAAAGATAATGGAAGAGAAAATGCAGCCAGAAGTGAACTGGTCAGACCTCTTTGTCAATAAACTAACATTATTTCTTAATTTATTCAATGTGTTGTTAGCTTTGGGCAAACCGCAAACTCTAAACATGTCCTCATTGAACTTTTTACTGTGGCGTTTCTGAAGTATGGAGTGCCCAAATCACAGGCTCTAATCATAGTTGCTCACAGTAAAACACCCAATGTATCCCTGTGTAATGGAAAGTCAACAGAAACCGGATCAGTGTCAATTTGGAAAGATACCATCCCTCACCTGGACTGAAGAATATGTTTGTACAAAATAAATGTAAGCCACATTGTAAGGCTGCTGCAGTAGATAAATAAAATATTCTAACTTGAATTTAAGTGAATTATGTGGCATGATAGCTGTAAACTGCAAGCAGCATGTTCATGTTTGCCAGCCTTTCCTGGGTTTCTCTCTTTCTGCTTCCCTTTTTATTTTTCAGGAGGAGAGTGTGTCGCATGTGATGCATTCAGGGACTTCTTTTGTGTTGGAGGAGTTTTACTGACGTCCTGCCTAAAGCATCACTTCCAACCGCCACCTTACCGAGAATCATGGGTAACATATTTGCCGAGTGGGATGAGCAGATCAGCCACTGGGGCTGTTTTCCATAACTGGAGATACTGTAGACATTTGAAGATTTACAGCAGCTGATGCCCACAGGGAGTACACTTGTGTAACAAATTTGTTACAGCTGTACATGGATATTTTGCATGCTTGTAGCTCCAAAAGATAACACTTGGTTAGAAAATTAGATTTAACGTAATTTAGATGAATGCATTACATGAAAAATAACATGTAAACATCAATAGCCCCAAATCATGGGATGTAAAATAATAACGATGCACACATCTGGCGGGTCTGAAAATACCTTCACACTAAACGTTACACTGAAAATGAGTAAGAAAACGCTAATTATGTAACCCTGATGAATCCAGCTTTCTTTCAATTCATCTTATCTTTTAAGTTTCAGAATTATTTGAGTTACTAAAAAAGATTTACCGGCTCTCAGTTAATGGGGAAAACACAGTTTTCTCCATTTCAGTCTGATTATGGTGCTGTCATTAATAAGAACAGGCTTGTCCTCCTTTACATCAAATTGACTCACTGCTATAATTAACTCACATTCAAAAATGTCCTACGTGAATCTTCCACATCACACTTCTATTTATTTACCGATAGAGAATCTCAATTGCTTCTATAAAGTATGTAGAGATTCCTACAGTGAACACAGACATGCCATTTTGAGTCCATGCCAGACTGCAGGTTTAAACGGTTCATGTATTGCTGAGGACACTTGATAATTGTGTGCATGAGTCAGACACTGGCATGTAAAGATGTTAATACATCTTGTCCTTTTGTTCTGCCAAATGCAAATGCAAACATAGCTGTGCAGTGAAGCATGTGTGTTTAGCTTCACAAATACACACTCAAAAGGCCTATAGTGTAACATAAAATGTAGCCCAGCAGAAAGCCAAGACAGTGTAAGATGTGTTGCAGGAAGGTAAGACATGTAAAAACAACAAAAGATAAATAGGCGGCACTAGAAAAAACTCATTTAAAACCAGTGTGTGTGTGTGTGTGTGTGTGTGTGTGTGTGTGTGTGTGTGTGTGTGTGTGTGTGTGTGTGTGTGTGTGTGTGTGGACAAAGTGCTGCTTGGGGTTATTGTGTGCATGCTTGTGAATGTCTTGTGTGTCACTGCTTTCCATCTGAATCATTCCTTTCTATTGCATGCGGGAGGGATTGTGTTTGTGTTCATGGGGATATAGATCTGCATGTTTATCACTATTTATGTTGGAGAGAGAGTGTTGAATTATTGTGCCAATTCAGTGCTTCCCTGGTGGTACCAGATTTGGAAATAAAAGATTGAGGTGTGAAGACAACAAGTACTCCATGTCTTCAGTTGTGTCCAATGGGTGGTTACATTGCCAGAATAAAATCAGAATTAAGAATTCAAATGAATGTGAACTCATTAACCCATGAAGCTGTATGCCATATTGCCTAAAGTCATGACAATCATTTGAACAAGGAAAATCTTAACATTTTCAGCAACAGGTGATCAGAGTAAGAGTATATGAAACTTTTGGCTCCAGGTGTTGATACTGTTTTGCTCATTCACAGGTGGAAATTTAATTTAAATTGTTTCCTTCGTAAACTGTGTTTGCAAAATTGATAATTAACATGGTAGCAGCACCAGAACACAAGACCAGAGAAGGACAATTGCTGTTTCTATGTATAAATCATATACATCTGTCTATGTATGGGGGCAGATGTACCAGCCCTTTAAAGACGCAATTCTTAATACTAAAAATCAGGATTTTAAGACTTTGATTGACACCAGTCAACAACAAAATCTATAGTTCTACTGGTGCATCTGCATCTACTCTTTTCAGATGCTGTTTGTTTGATTGTTAACACAGCAGTAAAAAAGCTAATTATGATGTTTAAACACAAAATGCGAGCAGACTTTATATGATTAAAAATGTTATTGACTAGGGCTTTCAAACTGACTTGTCCATCTTGGTTTTGGTTTGCAGGTCTTCAAGTAAACAGAGCTAATTTAAAAACCGTGCCTCCAGTTCTCAAGCCCTCATTATTCTTTGCAGTTCCAACAGCACCATGTTTTCCCTCTTTTGGGGATTTGACTTGCTTCATATAAAGCATACAGCATGCCTGGGTACAGTGATTACACAGAACTTGCATACATCCTGCTAGTCAAACAGACACTGTAGGCCAAAAAGTCCAACATTGACTCTAATCTGTGCAAGAGCATTTGTTCTGCACTAGATGATGGGTATAAAGGCACAATTCCCATCACTGCTTCACTCTTGTTTAATTTCAAGCACACATATAAAGTGTAATTCATCAAATTATTCATGGGGCTCCTAATTCCCCTTTGGTTGGTTTTATCATTAAAGTGCATCTGTCAGGATTCAGCAGGAGGACCCAAATGCAAGACTCTTCTAGGCAGATGTTCAGACAAAAAAGTTTTAATCGGACTCTATAACTGACAATCATACAAATCTGCAACCCTATAAACTAACAGGACTCAGACAGGACACACAGAGAGACGAACCGACAAAGGACAGAGGAACAGCAGGTGCAGAAATACAGAAACCAATTAACAAGAAGACAAGGGACTGGACAAGACCAACAAGACATCATCAACAGGTAAGAGCAGAAACCGAGGGAAACTAACAAGATCGGAAGGGCAGAGCATAATAAGGTGATGGGCAGAGACAAAGACACATGACAGACAGGTAACCACCGAGCACATGGGAAACAGCAACAAGCACAGAACACAACACAATTTACAAAAATGGCCACCATGGTGGCACAAAGGCAATCAGTCACTGCAGGATCCTGACAGCATCACTTATTGGCGTCTATCCAACAGGTCTTAATGCTGTCATTACTACTTCATCAATATGTTCACTGCCTAGTTTCCTTTTCCGATTGTGATACACATGACATGGCAATGGGAGTTTCTCAAGGAAAAGAGATTTACAGTAGCTTTGTGTGAGGGCTGAATTAATTATAACAAGGCTTAAGTAATTGAATAAGCTGTCAAAAAGTGCCAGTTACAAATGGAACATTAGGTAATATCAAAAACCTAAAATGTAGGTCACCTTTGAAAGAACTGACCCAGCAGCTCAAAGCACATCCATCAGAAATACCATGTAGCGTAATACTGTGAAATTGAGCAAATATGTACAGTACATGGCATCCTAGGAAAATGCTTCCTTTTTCTTAACCCTCTAATAAACCACAGAATCTCAAAAGGATTGTAAAGCAGCAGTGAAAGCATAGCTCATTCAAGCAACTTACTGAATGATTGATGAAGTCCCACACACACCTGCCATCCCATCGCTACCCCCCTTACCAGCGCTAGGTTTCACCCGTGACCTTGAACAACAGAATTATTGACTTGTAATTGGAGCTCAATAAGTCCTGCAGGCCTCCACTGTAACTTGCCTAAGAGCAATGGAGGCAAAGTGGAGCACAGAACCACCAAAGGGTATTGCGCTAAGCTTGTGCTGCCTTTGGCCGGCGCAAGCAACATAAGGAGGAGAAGGAGAGGTGGAGGATGGATAAGTACATGATCAAAATTGTGACAGCAGATGATGGGAGAGGAAGGGCAAAAAGGTAGCGACTGAATTCTGAGATTTAAAATTGAAAAGAAATACTTGAATGAGGAGCTTAGATATCTTTATTTGTGAATAGAGATAGGAACATTGTTGTAATGACAAAAACAGACTGAGAGGTGTCCCCCTGCCCTCAGAGGCTGAGCGTGGGTGGTTGGCTCTCTGCAGTAAGTATCTAAACCACGCGGCAAGCAAATTCATAACGTGCCACCGAGACACCCACGCAAACCTCAGTGGGCACCTAACAATGTGGCATGACCCGAATCTCAACAATGCCTGATATTGTTACCAATGGGGTTGACATTGTAGTCAGATAAGTTACATGTGAAATCTATTTGAAGAAGTTGTACCTTTAACTGACTACGCACTCTGTGCTACTACACTGAGGGAGATTTGTAATAATTCAACATCAAGCTGTTATGTGTTTGACTGCCTATGCAAACTATGCAAAATACAGACTAGTGGAAAGACGGTTTGAACACATCACTGACACTAACATACACTGAGCAAGAGATGAGAAACACACCGATGAGCATTATTCCATTTAGACTTTAAAAGGACTTTAAACATCTTCTGGAAAATGTGCTCATTTGTTTTTCTTGCAGAGATTAGAAGATTGATACCACTCTCATGTCTGTGCTGTAAATAAGAGGCTTATTAACTTAATGTAACAAAAAAAAGACTAGAAAAAAGGTGTCATAAGCTTAATTTTCTCCTGTTTCAAAATGTGTTAAAAGGCCGGTACACTCAAGGCAAATGAACACAAGCAAAAGAATTGAGAAGGAATGCCTGATAATTTCCTGATTGTCCACTGAGTGAATTACATAGCCATGCAAAGGATACCATTTTTACTGAGTAAATAGCTTAAATTCACTGAAACCACCCACTCTCATACTGTAATTTTTTTACACAATAAGTACAGATGTCTGAATGGCCTCAACACACACATGTCTCTTTTATATACAGTATATTCATAATCATTCCGCTGTGATTATGATTATGAGCGCAATACAATGTTGTGGTCCATTTGTTTGGTGCGATTACCTGTGTAAAACATATGCCCACAGCTTGATATAGCACAAAGCAGACAGCAATAAGAACAGCATGTCTACATGTTTTGCCAGTGGCATAAAAGCACTGTTTTGTAGTCAATTGTGCGTGTGGGTAGAGTGGCTCACTGAGTAATGATTTTTCCTACTTTCCATACAAGATGCCCACAAAGTGATCAAGTCCCTAACCTTCTGTTATCAGTGCTGAGTCCAATTAGCTGAGCAACACTGTGTCACACTGATAAATTATTTGTGCCACCGCCATCTGTAAACATTTAGAGAATGCATTTTGTGCGCTATTTACTGCTTATCTTAATATGTTAAATTCTCTAGGTTTTTTCAGAAGTGGGTGCTTTTACATTAGCGTCAAATTCGTTGCAAGCAGAGTTATTTTAGGGGCCGCGATGATAGACATTTTTTATATTGCTTTGATTGTAGATATAGTAGGGGTGTCACGATTCTCCAAATCTTTGATTTGATTACATTTTCAATTTTAAGGTCACAGTTTGATTCTTTTTCATGCAATATATCTGACAAGTTCTGTCAAAAGGACTCCAGCATCTGCAGTTGCCATGCTATCTTTTGACTGGCTACAGCTAAATTAGAGGAGGTTGACTTGGAGCAGCACTTCAACACTAGTGTTGACAAACTGACCAAAGAGCCGGTTAATTCACCTCACACCTATTTCTTTACCTCATTTGCGCTGCCAGTGCTTCGCTCAAGAAATCAACAGATCCGGTTGCTCTGGATGGAGTCCAGGGAAGGAAAATAGAAGCACTTTTCAGGGGATGGGTGAGTGTTACTGTGCAGTCTCTAACTGAGCTTAACGATGTAGATGTGACGTGGGTCACCTGTCTGAAAGTTTCTGAAGTCTTCTGGTAGCTGTGCAAGAGAAATCTCAACATTCCGAATTTTGTGGAGATGACATAGGCACAGGCTAAATATTGCTAATTATCATGCTAGTTAACATTAGTAATTAAACCTAAACGGCTACTAAACTGTCTGCGTGTTTCTCCTGAAAATATGGTGATTTGTTGACTATGCGACAGCAAGTTGATTGGTTATGACACAATCGTTAGCCTATTTTTACAAAAGCACCTGCTATAGAGCCACAACGTGAGCTACAAGGTAATGGAGCCTTTTTACATTGTCGTTTTTCTTTCAGGTGTAAAGTTATTTGCTGTCAAAGTGACATAAAAATGAATGCCAGTAAATGGAATGCTATCGTCGGGTGAGTGCTTGGGAGCATTAAAATGGCGCCATATGAGCTACGCTTTGTGGGCGCTCACTTATCCCGTTGGTGTGTGTGTGTGTGTGTGTGTGTGTGTGTGTGTGTGTGTGTGTGTGTGTGTGTGTGTGTAGTCTTCTTCTGCTACTGTGTGTGTAGTGATCTAGCTCACACCGGAGTGGTGGTAGAAAAGATTGTGAGTTAATTTCAGTGGATTTTGAATCAAAACCGTGACACCCTTAACATATAGTCATATTTCCATAGTTCCCAGATGATGTTTGCCTCATGTCAACACTTTTGTCACCCTCTGACTTTTCAACTAGCGACACTATCAGGTCAAATACCTGCAAAACTCAAGACATACCCATCAGCCTACAGTAGGTTGTAGTGTGTCTTTAGAACCAATTAGCAAATATTAACACGCTCATGCGCTAAATTAAGATGGCAAACAT
This sequence comes from Etheostoma cragini, assembly GCF_013103735.1. Taxonomy (NCBI): domain Eukaryota; kingdom Metazoa; phylum Chordata; class Actinopteri; order Perciformes; family Percidae; genus Etheostoma; species Etheostoma cragini. The sequence goes on from NC_048416.1 coordinate 19,462,319, forward strand.
GGTACACATTATACGTGCTAAACATCAGCATGTTAGCGTTGCCATTGTGAGCATGAAGTTTAAAGCAGCTGTAAGTGCTGCCTCACAATGCTTCTTCCATGGCTGAAGAAAATGAGTATCAACGTACCACAGAGAAGGTTTAATTTTAATTCAGTCAAGGTAGTGTATACTATAGGGTATAATGTACCAAAGTTTAAAGGATAGAAGAAAACAGCCACCTGTCAATCAATGCCAGACAGGCCATTATAAAGCCAGTCAGCTGCACTTGTCCAGTCGCTGGCAGCATACGCACTCAGACGTATCCTCTGGACACGCTCGCCCTCAAGGTTAGACAGCTTTTCAGTAAAGCACTTCCTCATTCATTCATTCATTCTTATAGTCTTATTTCCCTCTGCATCCCATCTCTCCTCTGTGATGATTTAATACCAGCTGCCCTCTCTCCCTCTCTTTCTCCATCAACTCCTTCCTTTATTCCTCCCTTTCTCTCTCAGCCTGATGAAGTCAGAGTGCAGCTCGTATAAACAGCCACTGCAGGCCATCCATAGTGATCTCATTACACAGGACTGCAGGGGAAACTGTCTTAACCAATTTCACTATCCTTCCTTAGCCTCCCCCTCCCCTCTTCCTAGATACATCAGGGTCAAGCAAGCAATTAAGGGGCCAATTGTCTAAACAGGATGCCAGTTGAATTGAAGAAACAGAAATGATGCCAGCCTGGATATTTTCCAATTAAGCATGAAAGACCATGAATGCCCTCTAATTAAACCTCTTCAGTGTAACTTGTGCAATGGCAGTATTAACCCATATTATATCACCAGTTAATAAGCTGACTGGAAGGAGTCCTGAAATATGAATTATTGTATGACAGCACAGTATTAGCTAACCATTTTTTAATTGCCTGACTGTAAATGGCGGAATATTCAGAGGAAAATGCAAACAAAAAAAAGAAAGGGACAGCGTGTGTGTGTGTGTGTGTGCACGCACGCACACGTTTGTGTGTCTTTCAAATATCTCATGAACTGTTTGTCCGATCTACTGCTAACGAACTTGGCGTTTGGAATTTCAAGAAGTACAGCATTAGATACTGGATATTACTGTGTGGGGGAAACTGGGAGGGGGGGGGGGGAACGCCCACACAATAAAGGTTGACAAAAAAAAAGGTTGACAAAAAATAGCGATGCCAACACACTGGCTTCACAGTAAAAGCCCATCTTAAGTTCACTCAGAGCATTTTGCAGAGAGGAAACTCAATAAACAGGCACTTTTGCCGAAGCTACACATCAAACAAAAGCCAGACACTATATTGTATTAAAATGCTGTGAGCTTCTAAGCTGATGGCAGAAGATAACGTGATCTTGGAGATAAACGTGTAAAGACAGCTCTCTTTCTCGGTCTCTCACAGATTTACTCTGGGTCCAATTGTTTAAGTGTGCTGCTGACTTATATCACTAATAACATTACCAATGGCAAAATACCACCGCTAATCAAATCCATACTTCAACGATAACTGTCAAGCCACCCACCCCTCATACAACATACAATCAACTGAATCCATATTTGTGAGTCCAGTGAGCCCATCTCTGTACTTGGTGATAGTTGGAATATTTAAACATACAGGTTTTCAAATGTATTTCATCTATTCTAAGGATCTTTCATATAAGGGTTAGTTTTGAGGTAACCCTTTCCCACAGAAATAGATAGACTGGAATGTGTGAAGACAAAAAAAGTATTAAAAATGAGTGATTCTGACGTTTGGAGAGACACTCTTGTGTGTGTACCCAAGGTAATCTCCCTCTTAAGAGTTTTTTTTCACATCTTAAAGCTGCCTGCCTTTAATCTAAAGAAGCTGCCTGGGGTCGTCATCTGCTGAAGTCTCCGCCATCATTTTCCAATATCATTTAGATTATTACTTGGTCTGGTACTGGTGGTTGACTGACGCAGATTTTTTGCTGATCGGCTCACTGTATAAGGGGCCAAACGGGTGGCACATGGCGTACCGGCCTGACTGCATCATGAGGTAAATGTCTGTGATTACCCAAATTTTAATTGTGATATTTTGTGAGTAAATCTGGAACGTTCTCTGTCAGGTAAATGTAGTAGTACAATGTTTTCCTCTGAAGTAGAAGTATACACAGTAAGTCAGTATACTTTGTGGTTGCATTTTAAGAGCTTTGGGAGCATTCTGTTAGTCATTTAAGGGTACAGGGGTTCAGGAAAAAGCAACAAGAAGGCAATGCAACAGGCCCAGCAATCAGCACATTCCAAATAGGCACATTTTGAATGGGCACTTTGCTATTTAAAGGTGCTCTAAGGGATGTTGGGTGACGTTACTACTTGTTGACGTTCAATGTATTTCCAAACAGAACAAGACTTGCCCCTCCCTCCTCCTCATCCTGTCCCCTCCCGTCTGTGCTTCCGAGCACTAACCGCCAACCACAATCAACAAATCCTTCTTGTTGGTTATTGGCTGGAACACTCGAACACTGTTTGTGTATGCTTCGTGGTGCTGGTGGGCACAGTTTATTTTTGTTGGCATTTGTAGACCCTGGGCTGTCTACAGAGACTTGTTTTTACAGTGTGTTCTGGGGACACTCAGTTCGCGGATAGTAATGTTTGCTGTATGTGACAACAAATGTCCTAGCCTAAAACACGCGTGACATCCCTTGGAGCACCTTTAATTTACTTCAGTGAATCTCAGTAAACCAGATTGTGAAAAAGACAATGATGGCTAGCTGCTGGCTACAGCTAAAAGTGATTAGACGGCTTCTTGGGAAAATAATCCGTAACCTGACAAACTAATGAAATAATTCAACATTTTTATTTATTTTGAGTCAGCCAACTTGTAGGTAGTAACACTATCAGCTAATGTTGAAACAGGATCTCCACTGAAGTTTCCAAAAGCAGCCACTTTGTTCTGTCAAATAAAAAAGCAGTACGGCTCTGAAAACATCCGTCCCTACAGACCGTTACAGTCTGTAAACACCACTATGGAAGCCCTCTTACCGGATGTTGTGGGACTTGCGTTTGATCTCATTCCAGCAGAGGTTCATTTCTCCTGTTTGGTGCGGGCCTCCTCTCAGTCTCCTGCACTCTGTCCCCTCCTCCTGTCCCTCACCGTCCACTGTGGACTGGCACGGCACACAGTGGCATCCCGGCCACGAGGGCCGCCCCGCAGCTAAGGACAACAGCAACAACAGCAGGAGACACACAGGTGAATATCAACTGATTTATCTTTTTGGATTGAGCCTTCTAATAATTAATGATTAGTTTTGATTTATGAAGCCAATCCGGGTCGGATTTGAAAATGTCTGGCTTTGGCAAATCACAAAGTGTGTATCAAAGAACAACATTGTAAAAGACACAGCAGAAAAACATAGGATCTTTCAGAGACCTTTTTCACAATCATCCATTAAGGCACTGCGTTGGCCAATTAAATACACGCAAGGGCACATTCCTGGTAGATTACTTTGCAATATGAACAAAATGTTTCTATTGTTTACTTTGCAATCATGAAGACAAAGCATGAAATGATTGCTACAGTGGCAACTTCCAAGAGCAGTAAATCCTACCTCATTTTATAAACTACAATATTTATTATAGTGTCTGCCTTCAAACAACCCAGACATCACCAACCCAGCTCCTTGCATTGTTTTAACGCAGGGCTGCTTTTTCTCTGAACACCCACTCAGAATGAGTGGGCAGAGAGCAACATATAGCCTACTGTAACACACAGATTTTCATTGGGATTGTCTCATTACTCTATAAACAAAAATCTACTGTACTTCATGGCTTTTACCCAGTTTTACATTTGAGCAAATGTCAAACAATTCCAAAACTGACAAATATTCTGTATTTGCACAAGAAATTGTTTTTTTCGAAAAGAAGAAAAATCCACTGGGACCCCCTTATTTACATAACATTCTCCATTTTCTTGTGGTAGCACCTTGAAGTTATTATTTAGTTACATTCTTTACAGTCACACATTAGTTTGTCTTTAGATAAGTTTACCTTGAGTTGTTCCAATTTCTAAAAAGATGGAGATACCCTGTGCACAACCGTGCTTCTCTTCTGGGTGCAAGCTGGTGCAGGGTAAACCAAAATAAACCCAAAGAGTTCCAGCGCACACAAGAATACTAGGATTTACACTATTTTATTAATGGATTACATTAAAAACAAACAAGAGCAAACTACATGTTTTACATCTTTCATCAGATTTGCTTCTCTCATGTTCTAATTTGTATTTGAAGGTGCCACTTTTGGAGGGACGTCGTGTCAGGCCACCAGAACAAAAATGAGGCCCCACTCTTAAATAAAGTAAGAAGCCAATCAGAATGTACCAGGTGTCTGCCACAATAAGTGGAGGATTGGGATTTTATAGTTTATAGATTTAGTCTTTTTCTTATTTTATAATATATCATTATTTATACATTAGTTTATTGGTGCTTTTGTTTTGGTTAATAGCTAGTTGTTAATTGTCCTGCTTATTGTAGTTTAGTTCGTAGTGTTTTTGTCTTTGCGTTGCCTCCTTTGTTTTACAAATGGTCTAATCATCCATTATATATGTTCCCCTTTCAGTTCAGTTTTTTGTTATTTTGAGGCCAGTTTGTTAGTCTGTTGGTCTGTTTAGTTCTGTTCCTTTAACTTGAATTTAATATAGCTACAGTATAGTTTAATTATGTTAAGTTGACCTTCTTTAAGGGCACAGATCATTGTTGCATGTTTTCTAAATAGTTTTTTGCATTTTGGGGTAAACTAAACCCTAATTTTGGAAATCCATCTGTGACTGCTCATGCTTGCCAGCTCAATCCCGTAAAGTCCCCTGCTGGCTGCCTTGAAACTGGTTCAAAAATGTCAAACTTTTCCTTTACAGCTGCTAAAATCAATTTAGGAGTAGTGCTACTCAGAGTGACTGAACCACACAGACCTACATTCTTGAGGTGACCAGAAACAAAAAGTATGCAATATCAACTGAATGGTGGTAATATATCAGGTGTTGTGTGTACAGCCTTTTTCTGCTGTTCCCAAGAGACCGGTTCCATGAAAGGGACACATTAATCGCTAGAAATAAGCTGTCTAGTGCAAGACAAGAAGAGGTATAGACTGTGTAGGGCACAACATATTTCTGATAAATAATAGGTCAAAATCGGCTGAGCAATACATCAGACAACAGATACCTTTACTGGCCTACCTCTTGCCCACCTCGTTAAATAATCCAAGTCTTTTAAAAATGTGTTAGACGTGCAACACACACAAGAAGTCTAGTCAACAAATCAGAGTCAAGTTGAATAACTGTGTTCTCTGTGTAAGATAGAAAACCTGAATCATGAGACACCAGCAGTTTCTCCCCATTATTCCATTCCATTAAACTAAAGAAAACAAACAGACAAAAAGCCTTTTTTTCACATACTTTTAAAGTGAAGGGGCATGGGAGGCTAGACTTGATGAGGTGCAATCCCCTTTATGGAGCTGCGCGGGAAAGAAATATCAAGGAGGCAGCCCATGTACACAAAACAAACAAGTACTTTTACACATAGACATTCACACGTGCACACACACACACACACACACACACAATAGTTATGGGCAGAAGAAGCTTTTCTCAGTTCAAAGGTCATTATAAATCTTGTGTTTGGTCACTGGGCTGTCAAAGGCTTCCTGTCTTTTCCTTCCTTTCACAACCTTAACCTCAGCAGCAGCTGGGACTCTCAGCTAACACCTATAGCCTTATAATACAGCCACCCCTTCACACACACACACACACACACACACACAGACACACACACACACACACACACACACACACAATACCAAGGAGCTTCCCTTGTGCTTTGTCAAAAGGATCTTATCACATCGCTCTTATTTTTTTTTTTTAAACTGGTCAATCCGATTCTTCCCTGTTGGAGGGCTCCACCTCTAAGCTTAACAATAGCAGTCAGCCATCCAACAACAGCAACACACACATACACAGACACACACACACACACACACACACACCATTACTTTCATGTAAGAAGTTATCAAAACCCAAGCCCTTAACCATTTAATGTGACAAGGTGACAAGTTGTAAAAAATGTGTTTTACCTTATTTTTGTTTATATTGTTGTTTGTATATCACAAATGGGTAATTAAATCTGTACTTATACATGTTTAAATTTGCTTTCTTTCCATTCAGAATTGAACGTTGATTTGAATAAGTATTCAAGATCTCCCTCCTCTTCTCTACACATTCATTCTTCTGTCTATACCATTTTAGTTTGTTCTACAGACAACCATTTTTCCAGTTTTACATGAATCATTATTATCTCGTCCCCACTCCTGTCTCCCGTTATCTGTCTACCCTCCCTTTTCTTCCTTACACATCTTATGTTAGTGTAGTCTTATATGAATCAGCACATCTCTCTCCTGCTCTGTCTCTTTCCCTTCGTTGGTAATCAGAGGTCACATGTGACCCGCATCAAATAATAACTGAAATGCCTTTATATTCTTCATACAAATCTGACACTGCTGTGTTTTTAAATAAAACATGGAAACGAGGCAACTGAGGTCCAATGATGTTTAAGAGGAGAACGGTAGCATGATTGTTTGTTTGCTTTGGAAAGCTGCCGCTTCAACATATGAAATGAGTGAAATGGAATTGAACAATAACAACCATGAACCACATGACTGCAATCACCAAAACAATGCCCTGGGGGTGAAAGTTTGTGTCTGGAGTCAAGAGGGAACTGAGTGACAGACAGCGCTGTCGGTGACCTCAAATCTCTCCTCTCCCACTTTTTCTGTGAAATCTGCCCCATAACAACAGTGAAAGGATGTCCACAAAAATCATGTCATGCAAACGTTTCTACTAGCTCTATCTTGTAGGCAGACATCTGCATCATGCAGGCATGTATGAGGCCACAGTGCCACACTTATGGCAGGTCTGTCTCCCGCTTTAAACTTCAAAAACATGAGTCAAGATTTAAACATGCATTATTTACAGCCTTAATCGGATGTGGCGTAGCTCAGTCAAGCGTAAGTACTGCATGTTTTCCAAAGATGCTGAAAAACCAGCAGAGATTTCACTGACACGCCACAAAGTAACACACACAATATTCATCTTGCTGCTATGGCTACGGCTCTCACCAGCATGTACTCCTGACTGTTTCCTACAGAAATCATAATTCAAAAAAAAAGTGCCCAATTATGTGACCAGCAAAGACTGAATATTGGCCTCTTCTTCTCTTTTCTTTTTGACAATCAAGCCAAGGCAACCTGGAGGGACATTTTTTAGACAACACACAAATTTCACATCAAAGGAATTTAAAAATTATTAAAGATAGCAATGGCTGGATTTCAGCGCAAAAGAGAAAAGACCGTTCAAAGTGCAGATAAAGCATCAGGGGATCAAAGCCCCTGCCCCGCCACACCATGTCTCCACATTGATTTTAATCTGAAGGAATCAAGACTGCAGCTAAGATATCACTGGGAAGCAATAATATGGCTAGGATTTACTCTCATTACTGGAGCTCTGCAGATAAATAAAACCTCTCTCAGAATATGTAGTGCCTACCTTAATGTTACAGACTTGCTGCGCAGTTACGATTCCAGTCTCAGACTCATGTTGTTAAACTTCTCACTACTGGTAACTGAATGCTGACATCATTAACCCTGTCTGTTGATTGGCCTGGTGGAGAATCCAGAGGTAGGTTGGGCATGCAGAGAGTGATATAAGAAACAAACAGGAGAGTGCTGGATATAGAATAGTAGGGAGTTTGAAGGGGAGGACAGAGACAGGAATGTTGAGAGATGAGTGACCTAATAAGCAGAAACTTGTGTCTTGATAAAAGACTTCTCTGTCCTTGTAGATTCCTGCTCACACCTACATGCCCCCCACTCCTCAAGACCGAGGGGATGAAAAGGCCATCTAACTGATGTCCTTCGGCCCGCGCACACTCTAACCAGTGCACAAAAAAACTTCTGATTGAGTGAAAAAAAATTAAAGTTAATATTTAGTTCCTACAGAAGTGGCTTGCATTGCTACAGTATGTTCTAACAGTATACACAGGTATTAACAAGGAGCACTAGGGTCAAAGCCACAGTAGCACAGTGACAGTACAACAAGGAAATATGTAAAGGAATGACAGATAACACATGGGGGTTTGATGAAGGTTCTGAAGTTTAATGTTAGTTTTCTTTGTTTGGATTTTTAGCCACGATAGCAGCTTGTATGGACAGCAATATCTGACTGCCAGTCGGTTGGTCCAGCACTTTGAACCAGATAGAAATATCTCAAGAACTATTGCATGAATTGACATTAAAGCTTCTGGCTTGGCTCTAGACTTGTAGTCTTGATGACTTTGCATGTGACAAAGTTTATTTTGATAATATTGTCGTTAGATTGACCCTTAATTTAACAAGAACATCTCTAGAAATGCTCTTTTAACAAGAGAGACAAATGGCAGTGTCCCATACACACTGTTGCATAAAAAACGTAATTTTCAACATTGACAAAAAGCACAGTATAATAGGATATTGGCATGAAAGAGAGACCTTGATGAAATTGCTACATTTTTATGAAAGATACTTGAAATCTAGCATTTCAATGCCCAATATGGACACAGTATTTCCAAATCATGTTTATCTTGAGAAGGGTTCAGACTAGACTCTGGGGACACTGAAGATTATTCATCAAGACCATTGGTTCCATACCTTTATGGCTTGTGACTACTTAAAGCAAGGCAACGTTTTTCTTGCAACAATTGTTAACAGGTTAAGGCCTTGCATGAGTTGTGAGGAATTTAAGAATGTTTTTCCCCTTTTAGTTTAATTTGAAGGATCTTCGGAGGATTAAAAAAGGGAAAATATCCCATAAAAAAAAGAAGAATGTAGACACAATATCTGAAATCAATTTAACTACACTATTTGTGCAACACAAATATACTTTTCTTTCTTTTTCATTAAATCATTCTGTTTTTATTCTAATTTACCCTGGGAACCCTTAAGGGGTAAGTTGGGAACCACTGGCATATCATCTTACAGTGGTAGACAGAAAGTTTACCAAAGTTCATGACTACAGTGTAAACCATGTCCTTTCACTAGTTTATTTAACCTCTTTGGAAGTTGTAGTTGAAAAGGATAAGGAAACTCATTCCTTCACGACTTGAAAAAGGTCATAAGATTTATCTATACATATATATAGCTGTGACAGATGGCTTGATTGTACTGAAATGGAACCAAGTGTTATTGCGAACACTTCCTTCTGTCAGTGGGCTTAAGCCAGCAACAATTTGTAATGATTTTACGCCCACATTTACAAACACTTAACATAAGTGATAAAGCCATTATGCACTGTCCAAAAGAACTGGCAAGCACTGACAGGGACGCCCAGAAATTAGCGGCTGAGCTTTACTGAATGTGCCGAGCACTGATTTAACAACAAATAAATCCCAAGCCAACAATAACTCATGAGTATCAGTATCCTTCTGGTAAATAGAGTCAGTGCAAGTGTACCCATACATTTCTGAGAGTGAGCGTGTGTGGCTGCATGTTGATATGTGCCCTGGCTCTTGGCGTTGTGCCTGATGGGGGTTAGTGGAGGATGGACCACTGCCTCCCTGCTGGTTTGGCCCGCGGTCCCAAAGCCCCTCAACAGCCACCAGTTAGAGGGGAAAGGGAAAGACACACATACACACACACACACACACGCACCCTCCAGCTTAGTCCCTTCTCTGCTGCTGATGCAGGATAAGTGAACTGAGCTTCCCCTCACAGCTGCAACCGTCACACACTGCTGGAGGGACTGGAGGAGCTCCAATGACACAGCGCACACACATATTCTAATAGGAACTCTTCGATACTGTCTATTAAATAGTAGGCATGCACAGAGAGTGACACACACTTACTGTAAGAAAAGCTACATCAGCTACACCCTCCACACCCCTGCTGGGCTCATGCAGCTGTCAAACTGTTACTTTTCCCCCACGAAACATTGGCGCACTCTTCCCAAGCTTGACTCCTTTTGTCTGCAGACATGTGGCACAGTGATTTGTGATTGGAAGCACACAACAGAACAGCATGAGAAAGCAAAGACTTTCACGACTACACGTTGTCAAGCTTGCAGTGTTTTGCCCTCTAACTGCACATTTACCATTCCTACTTTATTATATTTTAAATGACAAAGCAATTTCCCCCAGGAGCAAACATGGCATCCACGCACTTTTTTACATTTACATGGTGCCATTTTTTTTTTTTTGGTCCCCAAAAAGATGGCTTCAAAGCGAGGGCTCTGCGCTGAAATAAGTGCTCCACTTACATTAACAACATTACTGCTGGAGATGGAAGTTGGGAAATGTCATTTGAACACTTATAGGACACCCATTATGTTGATTCTAGCATCAGGTGAGTAATGGTTATGCTTTTCATTTAACCGCATGGTGAGTGAAGTGTTTCAAGAGCAGCAGTGAAGCACCATCTCACTGTCTGAAAATATTATTATGTGTTTGAGTTGTGTGTGTATGCAGTGCAGCAATCTGCTTTACAGGCCTCTACACATCAAGGTTGTATAAACCATCCTATTCGTTACTGTCCGTATTAGCTTGTTCTGGCTCTTCATTAAAGCTAAATGATGTTTAGGTTGACTGAAATATTGAAACCTCCTTTTCAGACAATGTGTTTTTATAGCTGCACCATTCCATCAAATGGAGATATTGTAGATTTACAGAATTGTGCATCACTATGCATACAGTATCTAAACATTTTCTGGAAAAGGTACAAAATAACTGTACGATCACTGCTTACCTGACATATAGATTTAGAAACTCAGGATCACCACTAGAATTAGAGTACTTTAAGTTTGAACAAAAGGCTTCAAATCCAATTTCAAATGTTCTTTTCATGCTATCTTTAATGTTCCTCTACATCAAAACACCCCTCGATAATCTTACATTACTATAGGTTATGTCATGGCAATTACTGTTAATTATTTAAATAAATATATAGGAATTGCCATTTCTGTCATACCCAGTAGCTTCAGCCTCCATGACCATGGAGAAGAAGCCCGAACACTGAGTTGTTGCTACTAGGTACAAAATACTGCACCATAGTTAATGAATGAATATCTCTTTAAACATGCATTTATGGGTTTTCTGGGGCCAGTGCAACAACACAAATTGATATGGCAAACATGTTGGGAAATAAATGGTTATTTAAACATCCGGCAGACAGAGTAATTTAGATATCTGGAGTTGTGTTTCTTGTCACCCAGGGCCAGAGTGGGGCCACTAGGTCAATAGTTTTTATTAATACCACGGTTCAACAAATTATTTAAAGGTTAAATAATAATTCACTTAAGATGGCAAGCTTTTTTTTAAGATTATTTTTTGGGGATTTTTAGCCTTTATTTGACAGGATAGCTGAAGACATAAAAGGGGAGCTAGGAAGGGTAATGACATGCAGCAAAGGGTCGCAGGTCGGAGTTGAACCTGGGCCCCCTGTGTCGAGGAGTAAACCTCTATAAATGGACACCTGCCTTACCCACTGAGCTATCCAGGCACCCTTAAGCTCTTAAATTAACAAAAAATATTGCACTATTCCTCAAAGATAGGTTGCTAAACTAACAAAAGCAAAAAGAAAGTGATAAAGGGTTGAGATCAGGAGATGATGATGAAGTCTTTTAAGATGACGAGTCCAAGGATTTCAAATCATTTGCAGCTTCATTCAAACAGTGAACAAACTTTCATGACACATTGAGCCGACTCTGTATACGCACAAATATCAATACAAGAGTGACCAGTGACCATCTGAATAATTGCGTTTCTTATAGTCTGCTTGTTCTGCAGTGGTCAGTTAATCTGTTTTCTGTCAAACAGAGTTACCTTTGACACGACTCCTTATTTGTGAGACACTCCTAAAAGCTTACACATTCTGATCTATTCCTGTAACCTACTGTCCAATTCACGCTGACTCTGCCCTAAAAGCTCCCTCTGAATGGTTTACTGCATTTTATCTTTTACATCCATAAATATCAACCTATCAGAAAGAAAGAAAGATTGATTGAACAAAAGAAAGCATTTCAAATGTATCCCACTCTTCCACAAATCCACATTTTGAACTAATGTTTTGGCTACAGTTTACAGTTACATTGTGAAGAGCACCAACAGCATCAGTAGCCGCCTAAGCAGTGCACTGGTTTAATGTACTGTCATATACTACATTTACTTTCATTAAATACATTTAATTCATATTGCTTACTCTGGTATCCTCTCTGTCCCTGTAGTCATGGCCTCCTCATTGCAAATTTCAGGCTCATTCTCCCGATTACCCTACCCGGGCCTGTTATCACCTGATATGATTAATGTATAATTCACTCTCTTTTAGCTTTTAGATTTTAGTCTTCACCACCCCCTGAGGTAAATGTTTTCAGCTGCTTGCTGCTGCTCTATGTTCCCCACCTAGCTGATAACTTTGGCTGCCGTTTGGTGCTGAGTAGGAACAGTACGGTGGGTTTATCAGAGTTTGTTTTGTTGCAGAAAACATCTGCCTGCTGTGTCTGGAAACAATGCTGTTAAGTACAGTAAGTGTTAATAAAAACAATTAAGCTGTAGCTCACACAACCCAAAAAAATGAGCTGAAAAAAAAGCTCCATAGAGCTGAAGGGGAAATGCAGAGTTGAAAGCAAATCTTCTGTGGGTTTATTAGTAAAACAACTTTCACATCACAAGAAGTAATTGGTTGGTTTATTATTTATAGTTAATTAACCCTAACCCTGCAATTGCTCATCTTTTTACTGACGATTTAACCAGCAGGGTATTACACCAATTCACTGCTTCAAACATTTAAAACATTTAAAAAACGGACATTTAAAAAACAATTACAGTGGGGCTCTAAAGTTTGGGCACCCAAGGTCAAAATCTGTATTAATGTGCATAACAAAGCCAAGAAAAGATGGAAAAATCTCCAAAAGGCATTAAATGACTGATTGGACATTCGTATAATATGTCACAAAAAGTTAGAATTTATTTCCAAAGGGGACGGTGCATGCTATAAACACTGCAGGGTGCCCAAACTTTTGCAGATGCCATTTTGTTGTTTTATTTTATTTTGAAAGTGTATATGATGGAAATAAATATAAATCTAACTTTGTTTTGACATATACAAATGTCTAAAGTCAATTTGAAGCCTTTTAGAGATTTTCCATCTTCTTGGCTTCTTTATGCACATTAATACACTTTTTTACCTGGGGTGCCCAAACTTTTGAGCCCCACTGTAACATGACTTACTTTAAAAACCTAGGACACCCTGAATAACGTCCACCACTTCATAACTCAGTTTTATGTTCTTTCAAGAACCTTCTACCTATTTATAGAAAAAAAAGTTGATTTGTTTTGGAAGAATGCTGAAATAATCTTAATACACAGACATTGTTTCACTTGTTTGAAGAAAACAAGGCTACTAGGCCTCAATAGTAAGCAAACATTACTTGATAAGATGGAGATATTTTGCAGTGTGCCCTTCGTGTTTTCCGCCATAAACAGCTCCCCTTGCAAGAAATAATTTATGGCCAAATGTACACTTTACTCAACTGTTTTGTTGATGTCACTGGTACAGGCAGCATCCTAATGAGTTTATTGAGAACACTCTCCATTTGTATTTCGTACAGTCGTATTGGCCTCCCGCGCTGTTTTCCAAGAAATTTGAATCTACAGCTGTGTAACCATAATGAAAGCTAAAAAACATCATGCAGTCTCACACACAGCTTACCGTATTTAATCATAATGTATTTCAGTATGCATGCAAAATTTCCACCTTGAGATTTGTGTGTCATCTGTTCAATTATGTTTATGACTAATGAACAGAGCTTTAAAGGGTTACATTTTAGAGAAAAGTTTGTAGTCTTGAATGTACTTTAGGGCAACTGATGGCAAGTGAGATATTTCATCCTATCTCAAACACAGAGAAAATAGCTCCTTTTCTATAAAACGGTTCCTGGAAATGACGAGCAGATATAAATCAAAGTTACAAATTACAAACACATAACCACAAGGCTTGAAATTACTAGTGAAGGAATCAGAAAATAAACTCTGCTGATTTTAGGCTCATTACCTACAAGCAAAAGCAAAGAAATAGTGATTAACTTCACAGATTGAAATACTTTTCCAGAGTGAATGATTTCAAGAACACCTTCGACAGACTAGAGTGAGCAGACTCAAAAAATTGCATGGGCTGAAAAAACAGAGGAACTGCTTTGAGACTGAGCAGCCAGATTCAATTCTGACGTGGGTTTCCAGAGGTGAAATTGGTCGTATGCAGTCCACTGTAATTCAAAATGAAGTGCACCAAATGTCTTGACAATGTCACTTTAACAGTCCAAGTCCTATGAAAAAGTTTAGCAATGCAATGTTGTGTTTAAGCTGTATGCAATCCTTTCAGTCTACAGTGGTGTAATGTATACAGTACGTGACAAGGCAACTGGTAAAGAGCTGGAGTAATATGCTACTAAAGAGGATTTAATACATCAGTCCGTATAACAGATTATTTAGTCAGTCCTTTATAATTATATCAAAAGGCATTTTAGGGATTAGCCAAGACATAAAACTGTTGATCTCAAAGGACTTCATATTATGGCAACAGCTGCATTGTTTGTGCAAAAAAATTAAAAACTCTGGGAAGTCAATGATTTAAGACGGTCCCTTGTGTTTGAAATACCAATTTCCTGACAAGTGCATCTGCTGTGTTTAGACTTAATTAAATGAATTGAACACAAAGAAATGCACATACCGTCTTACAATCACTGTGTAAGCATCGCTGATTAAAAGTCAACCTTGTCATTGCTTACTAACATGCAATGATGTGTGGAGAGAGGAACGCCTGGTTCAGAAAAGAGGTAATTTAGCAACCCCCAGTTGAAATCCCCGCTAATTAAGATGAGTTTTCTTCCACTGCAAAGCCTATGAGAAGTATTACGCTGAGAGAGAATGCATTTATTTAGAGTTAGCTGATGTTTAACACAAAAAGATGTTACAATACTCTTCTTTCTGACACTAAGTTTTTAGGTTCATCACTCTCTGCTCTTCCATAGTGTTTCCATAATGGCATGATCATCATGCTAAATATAGCCTATTTTCTATTATAACTGACTTTATTGTTCAGTCATTTTTGTACTTCCTTAATTTGTGACTTATGTGCTGAATAAACCAGGACTATGCCACTGTACTTGATCCTGACACAAACAAACGCATAGGTCAGAAAACCTTGCAAGTTTACTGCGACTAAACACCAGATGCTAACAAAAAGACCATCCATCCATCCATTCACCCTTCCTCAAAATATGTCACAAATAATTTGGTTTAGTGATGGCCCAGCAGCCAACAACATAAAAATAATGCAAATTAGGAGCCAAGGTTTTGTTATAGCCTTGTGTAGCATTTGGGATTAATAGCGCATGTATAAAACAGCTGGCATTCTCCTGAACTGAGGCGGCTAAAACTGTGCATTTTCTAATCTAAAGTTTTTAATGTTTATATTAACAGAAAGAGCATAAAAAGCACAAAATAAAAGTAATACTAAAATACATTTTTTAATTAGATTTTCACAGTGTAGGTACTGCGGCCCCTTTCAAACCTGACTACACATCATTTACCTGACTTTGAGTCCAAGTAATGCATTTGCACTGTTTATTTCACCATAAAAGCTTTGTTTATTTGGTATTAGTTTATTCTAGACTCCAGCTCAAAAATGTCGAATTTACTTTTATTTATCCTCCCTAGATGTAGAGGCCGGAATAGTGAAAGGTCTCTGTGTAAGTGCCAAGACATTTGAGTTTTGGTGGTAAAACCATTACTTGTTTTATTGGTTGATACTTTAGTTTGCTGTGTATATACAAATTATAATTGTTCATTTTGTTCAACCAAATAGTCAAACTTTTCAAATGCATTAATGTTTGATTTATCCTTACTAGAGCTGTAACAATATGGAAAATAAAACCAAAATCGCAATACTCAGCTCCACGAACTTGCACGTCATTCCCTCTCTTCCTCCCCTTTCCTGTCTTTAGCGGTCAAAGTCAAAGTACTTTTTTATTGGTCTCCCTAAGGAGAAATTTGCTTTGGACACTGAGCAACTTACTTAGCTGCAAGAGTTACAGACACAACGACAAGCACAGGGTTAAAAACAATTAAAAGACAAATGTTCAGTCAACACATTGGCTACTCAAGGGCCTGTGCAAATTGCAGATTTATGATTTTCTATGCTAAATAAGAAAAAAGCTATTCTTCAAAACAGAAAAACAAAAACATTTTCATTCATCCTTTTCATCCATAACAGTCACTCATTCATGAGCTTTACTGCAATAGGGACAAATGAGTGCTTATACCTATTATATTTACTATATTGTCCTATCAAATAAGGCCAACTTAACATTAGCTGCTAAGCCAATCCTTTCCTATATATTTTAATGAATCCAATGTCCTTGTTACTGGACTAATTGTTTTTTACAATATAGTATAAACGCTTGTTTTGGGTATTTAATCTTTTTCTGATCTGTAAAAACTACTCTTTTCTTTAACCTTGAATTGTGTTGAGCTCCCGGTAACAGAAGACTGTGAGATTGACAGAGAGGCAGAAAAATATGTGACATTTTACAAAACATCTAAATTATTAAATATATTGCTCAAAATGTCACTGAGAGAGATTTTGCTATCTAAAAGAGAATAAGGTACAATAACTGAATATTCACAGCAACTTTGCATGGAGTGCCAGTATGTGGTAATGAGGAACATCCGCGCCAGAAAGCCCAAATCAACAGGGAAAGAGCTTTAATGGATTCAACACTCCACCAAAGTTCATTTGAAAGCATAACTCTCATTATAACAGCAAGAAAAGGTTTTTGACAGGGTGTGGTGTGACATTTGGCTCTCTGCTCTACTGTCCACACTCACTGGCTTGTCAGCCTTGTCACTTCCTATTTGCTGAGGGAGCAATAAAGATTCCAATAGACATGAATCTGGTTGACAGCTTGCTGTCCATTAAAAAAAGGTGACAATGAATTCCACAAAATATCTGCAGCCTACAGTATGAGCTGCATCATAAATCAGAGTTTCCCTGAGAAAGAGCAGCACTGAGCAGCTGTGCCAAACAGAGGAGGAGACGTAAAGCACACAGGAGACATTCAAATTTAACAAACATTACAACAGAAAATGCAACACTGATACTTTGCCTGTGTCACAAAACACTGGGACATAAACTCTGTGGCTGACTATGTAATTGGGACAGACACAAATCCAGTGTGAAAGCAGCTGTTTGTGTAAACAGGGTCATGTCTGTTTTCTTCTCACTGAACACAAATAAATTAATTTCGAAAATGTGTTTCCAGAATCATTTACATGCAGCAATGCAGGACAGACTAAGTGGAAACACAGATGAAATTGGGCCTTGGAATGATCACCACTGAAAGAGCCAAGATCTTCACTTAAAATGAGAAAATTAATGTTTTAATTTTCAAAACCAACTCAAATAGCAAGTCAGATGTGAGTGAAATCAATTTCTAGACCCTGTATGTATGATTAGTACGAAATAGATTGCAGGTAGGGGAAAAGAAAATGAGAGAATAATTTGTTTCCATTAAATGAATTGAGGGTGGATTTCAATGCACTAATGAAGAGGTAATGATAGAGGAGAGTTTAAAATATTCAGGTAGCACTCATCTGCTATGAAACTCTGGGACCTGCATTAACATACTCTCACTCTCTTCTTGTTACTCTTCTTAATGCCCTCAATTCAAAGCATATTCATATTTGATTAGTTCAGATATTCTACCCAAAGGAGAGTAAATCCTTTTTTAGCTGCACCCACCATTTGCAGTACATCATTACATGTGGGACAGGATTGCAAAGCTGGTTGGAAGAGAAAAAGCTGAGTAGGCCTCGCAAACACATTTTCCAAACAAACTGTCCTTTCAGTGAAGGACAGTAGGCAGACAGCTGGATGGAAAGAACTGACCTGACATTTAAGGCTACGGAATATACCGTTGCACACAACTCTGAATGAATCATTTCTTCTGAGTTTGAAACAACTTTGTAACATAACAATACGTTCCAGCCTTGTGATAATGACGAAGGATGATGAAGCAGTAAAGGCTGTTAAATGATAAACAACAATTTCAGCTGTATCCTGGAGAAACTCCATTTTCAAAAAGGTGTCAGATGTCAGGCCCTTAGAGACTTAGAAACATTCTGTAATGGAATATTTCCCAAAACCTAAATGTGACACAACAGCCACTGCCATTAAGCTGTAGTAAATTGAGTTGCTTTTTTTCTTCACACACACTGATGGATCTTTGATCTCACTAATGGAGGAAATAGATTATATCTCAATCCTTTCCATCCAATTAGTAGGAATTATGTTCAGTCTATGCTGCTGAGTCAAGATAATATGTTGAGCAATATAATATCATGATGATAATTAAGAAACATTCAGATCATTTAACTACAGTAAGAAAAATTAACAATGTGACTATATAAAAATAATTTATTAAAAATTAAAAGGACTTATTATGCAGTATGTTTTTAAAATTATGACATGCCTATATTTTGATATTATATTATTATTACTAATGCACAACGTGTAAGTAGCGATTCCATATTGTAATCAAAGAGTTCAATCTAACTTTATTGTTGGGTAGTTAAATCTAAAACAAATTTAAAATCTTAATCTGTTACAATTAACTTTAGTAATCAAATAAACAACCCCTTTATTTGGTGGTAAAACCGTAACTGTCAACTGTGATGGATGTTCACAAACTTCATAGTAACAATTCTACTGTTTGTTCGTTCTATATATGTTTGACTAAACTGTTTAAAACCTGTCTGACTGCTTGTGCCAAAACTCACATCTTCATTTTAACAATGTAGCTTTATTTCTAGATCTTAGTAACTAACTTGGAACAAAAAAACAGAAGGGATGGACCCGATTCATTTTGTTCACCCGTGACTAACAAACAACGCTTATTTTGTAGTACTACCCCACTAGGCCTCTTGCTATATAGTTTAGAGAATATTATAGATCCAAGACAAAATAAGACAGAATGGCTGGACTCAGAAAAACTTGCTATTAAAAATCCGTTTGCTAAAATACCAATGAGCTAAAAACAGAATGCTAACATGCTAACTAACACAACACCATGCAGATTTTTATCAGGTATTTTTAGCCAGTTTCTAGTCTATATCAATGACTTTTCATTTCTGGGATTGTGCTGCCCAAGACAATTGTGATTGGTTTAAAGACATTCCAATGAACCAGAGCACGTTTTTCTCCTATCCCAGAATGTTGTGCGGACTAGCCAGACCCTCCTCATGTCAAGATATTTCAGTCTGAACCAAAGAGGTAGCCATTGCCACCCACAGAAGTGTGGCTAAAAACAGTAAGTTGTTGTGTAAAATGGAACTACGCAAATTGTAGTGTAAGATGATGATTAGATACTAAAATAGAGTCAATGGTGCTGATAAACAGAGAGTCAGACAATCAATAGTAAGCATATTAGACAGTTGTGCTCAAAAGTTTGTATACCATTGAAGAACTGGTAATATATATACCATGTGTACAGAAAACATGAGTGAGCAGGCAAAACAAGTATTTTATCTGTTATGGGTATTCACATTGAACTGTAGGTCCTAACAGAATGGCAGAATCATAAAACAACACATGAAAAAGAAAAAAATTAACCGACCACTGTCTACATACCCTTAGTTCTTATTACTGTGTACTGCCACCTTTAGCATCAATGACAGCGTGCAGTCTTTTGTAATTGTTGTCTTTGAGGCCCCGAATTCTTGCAGATGGTATAGTTGCCCATTCATCTTGGCAAAATGCCTCCAGTTCATGCAAAGTCTTTGGTCGTCTTGCGTGAACCACACGTTTGAGATCTCCTCAGAGTGGCTCGATGACATTAAGGTCAGGAGACTGTGATGGCCACGCCAGAACCTTCACCTTTTTCTGCTGTGACCACTGGAGGGTCAACTTGGCCTTGTGCTTGGGGTCATTGTCGTGCTGGAAAGTCCAAGTACGTCCCATGTGCAGCTTCCGTACACAAAAATGCAAATTGTGTGCCAGTATTCTCTGATAACATGCTGCATTCATCTTGCCATCAATCTTCACAAGATTCCCTACGCCTTTAGAGCTCATACACCCCCAAAAACATCAGTGAGCCCCCATGCTTCACGGTGGGGATGGTATTCTGTTCACTATAGGCCTTGTTGACCCTTCTCCAAACATATCGCTTATTGTTGTGACCAGAAAGTTCTATTTTGGTCTCGTCACTCCAAATTACAGAGTGCCAGAAGCTGTGAGGCGCGTCAAGGTGTTTTTGGCATATTGTAATCGGGCTTTTTTGTGGCACTGGCACAGTAAAGGCTTCTTTCTGGCAACTCAACCATGTAGCTCATTTTTTTTCAAGCACCGTTGTATTGTGCTCCTTGCAACAACCACACCTTCTTGTTCCAGAGCAGCCTGCATTTCCCCTGACGTTACCTCTGGGTTCTTCTTTGCATCCCGAACAATTCTTATTGCAGTTTTGGCTGAAATCTTTCTCAGTCTACGTGACCTTGGCTTGGTAAGAATTTTTAACTTCTTAATAAGTAATTGAAAAGTACTTACTGGCATTTGCAAGACGTTTGATATCTTTTTACATCCTTTTCCATCTTTGTAAATTTACAATACCTTGTTACCCAGGTTGTTTTCTGCGCCCCATGGCTCAAAATCTAGCCTGCTTAGTGCATCCACGTGAGAGCTCCTAAACTCATGGACTATTAATACACAGACACTAATTGCAATTTAAAAAGCCACAGGTGTGGGAAATAACCTTTAACCGCCATTTTCACCTGTGTGTGTCACTTTGTGTGCCCTTAACAAGGCCAAACATATTGTGGAGTTTGTGAAATTTTGATCAGGCCATTTGGGTTATTTCTATAAAAGACTGTTTAAAAAGCAGCCAAACAACTATGTAAAAAGATATGTCTTCATATGATCACTATGCTTGAATCAAAATATTTTGCATGAGGGGTCATATTTTCAAAATGTATGTCAAAATATCAAAATCTATGCCGGGTATGCAAATTTATGAGCACAACTGTATCTTGGGACTGCCCGGGTGGCACAAGCAGTACTGGGGTGCCAGCTTACAAAGTCTATAGCGCACACAGCTGACAGGGCCACATTTGATCTACAGCCTGACAGTCAAGTTACTTGTCAAAAATGTCTTTTTACATTTGCTGCTCTTTTCTGAGCAGCACACTTTGCCCTATAAGTGCCAATTCATCGTGAAGTCACACAGCATTGGGGTTGACACTGACAAGATCTCATGAAATAATTAGGGTCCAATTCCCAGCCAAACTTAGACAGGGGACTCACCATGGACATGGCATCCATCCAGGTAGTTTTTATTTATACACTCACTTATACACAGATTATTATGCAATGTGCAACACAGCAAACAGAATAGGACTTCTCTGGAGTTAGATCAAGGCAGTTTCTCATGTTGCTACTAACAAAGACATTGCTAAGGATGGACAAAAACAATTGATGACTTTAGGGGTGTCAGTAGCTCAGTCAGTAGCGAGTTGGGTTTGGAACCAGAGGGTCGCATGTCAATCCCCGTGCGAACCAAAGTATGGTGGGGGACTGGTAGCTGGAGAGATGCCAGTTCCCCTCCTGGGCACTGCCAAAGGTGCTTTCAAGCAAGGCACCGAACCCTCGGGGCAACTTTTCTACGGGCAGCCCACTCTGACATCTCTCCATTTAGTGCATGTATAGGTACTGAGCATGTGTGTTTGTGTAATTCAGGCCTGTGTGTAAATTGTAATTTCCCCTTGCGGGACTATTAAAGTATACATTGTTATTATTATTATTGGTTCTTAGATTGCAAATACCACAGGCACTACCACTACCTGTAATGGTATTTTATTTAAACACTACTACATCACCAAGTTTCTCCACTAACACATAAAGGAGACATCCTATAATCAATGGACAAATACATGATTTTCACTTGTCACATTATGTTGTTAAAACCTGCTTTTTTCATATCTTTTCAACTTGTAAAAATTTAAAGCGCCACACATACAGCACCCACGGATGATGGAAGAAAGACTTGAAGCTTAATGTGTCTTTTTTGTGCTCCTGTGAGAATGCAGCCCCGGTGGAAAGCAAGTCTTTAATCAAGTGTCTAACCAGACTCATAAACTATCCTGAAAGGCCTCCCTTAGGCACCTTGCTGGGTAAACAACACAATCACTCTGTCATGATCCTGAATTAAGATATTACCACATGCATGTAATTAACATTTGTATTCAGTCCAATAACAATATTTCATCTTGATTAAATAAATATTGCTGTCTTTTCTATCTTCTTTTTAGCTGAGAGCAGAAACTGGATTAAATAGAGGCTCTTTAGAAAAGCAGAAAACGGGACTGGGAAGGTATAAGGTCTTTGAGCAGCACAAAAATAACAAACCGCCATCAACTCTGTCTCTCTCTCTCTCTCAAATGTGAGCCTTATCCACAGTGGCACATCCAACTTTTTATGGGCCGGCCATCAGTGAGCAGGAAGTAAAGAGAGAGCTGGTACATGGTGACATGTCAAGATTATTTTTTTTTTAGGATTGGCCTGTGGGAGACAGGTGAAATAGTGAGAGAGTGATGTATTGAGACTACTGGCTTAGAAGCTTTAATGAATCAAGCTTAACAATGCAAGGAATTGTCTCATCATGCCTTTAACATGACATGAAAAATTGCCTTAATGGGGTTTTTGATGAAATAATTAACAAAGAGCAGTCATTCAAATACAAGGACAGGGGACATTGGATATGTCGAGTTCATAAGCCTGAAATGATAGGATCAAAACTAGGAAGCTACGACGACTTCATGCCTGAAGCCAGCTAATGTATACCCTCTCTCACGAAAACATGGGAGCAAGGGAGTGAGAAGGGGCTGAGGGAGAAAGGCTTTGAAGATCACAGTGCTGCCATGCAGTGTGGTGTTTGGTATCCCATCAACTAGCCTAGAAAAACATGCTTTCTTTTTCCAGGAATCTGCGCCACTTGCATTTTTCTTCTCCCTCGTTACCTTACGCTCTTTTCCTCAATCCCAGAGACAGTGGGAGATGTTAAGGGGGATGGTGGTATATTTTGTGTGTCTCATATTCTCTTTAATTCCCATTGGCCTCAAGTTGTCACAAACTACCTGACACCAGTGTAACACAGAGAAGAAGAAGAAATAGTCGAGTGACAAAGAGTGACAAAGAAAAGTGTAGTGATGAGGGACGCAGGGGGAGTTTATGAGAAAGGGGAGAGGAAAGACAACAACAAAACAGTCAATGAGAGAGGGGGATCTGAGCGGGGAATAGCTTAGCTGTAATCAACGAGGGCAAACCCCACTGGACGTGCACACGCTGGAAAAAATAAGAATTTTCAGGAAAACAACTCACTTTGACAAAGATGGTTGAAGTCAGGGGGGGGCAAGAACAAGATATGAGAGAAGAAAAGTCAAGCCAGGAAAGACACATGATTCTTACTGGAGAAGTCACAGAGAAAGAAAGGAACAGAAACAGTATTTCTGAACTCGCCTGACAAGGTGACAGGGAGATTGCCTGTGTCTTCGGCTCTACATCACACCCACGTCCACCCTGAGACACCACACCTGGACATGTTTCAAAGTCAAAAGACTGGCTGTGTTCAATTTCAGACTGTTGTTCTGAGAGCTGTCAGTCACATAAATAAAAATGTTGTCGTTATAGCAAGTCTCTCTCTCTCTCTCTCTCTCTCATAATAGCTGAAAGAAACTATCTAAAAAATGCAAATAAAACAACGTATAATCATACAATAACTCCAATGGTAGCTATAAAGCTATTTATAGTGCAAAGTGGCAGTGTGCATAAAAATACCAATAAGCAAAGTCCACAGTAGCTATGTAGCTATATACAGCGTGTAGTGGCAGATTTGCATGATATGATCGATGTCGGGGAAGTTGGGTTACGAGTTGAGTAGCCTGACGGCTCGTGGGAAGAAGCTATCCCTGAATCTGTGGATCTTGAACTGAATGCTTCCAAGCCTTCTGCCCGATGGCAGCTTGCTGAACAGTCCATGGCATGGGTGACCGGGATCAGAAATGATCTGCTTGGCTCTCTTCCTGCACCTGTCAGTGTGGAGACCCTCAGCGACGGCAGGTTAAACCCTGTGATGTGCTTCACTGTTTTAATTAACCTCTGTAGTGCCTGACACATCCAGTCAGGATACTCTCAATAGTGCATCTGTTGAAGTTGCAGAGTATCCTTGCATCCATGCTAAATATCCTTAGCCGGTGGAGGAAGAAGAAGCTGTTTCCTGGCCTCCTTTACCACCAAGGGGGCGTGGTCTCCCCGCCGCTGCTTCCTGTAGTCCACAATCCTCTCCTTTGTCTTGCTGACGTTGAGTTGAAGGATGTTATCCTGGCACCACAGTGTTCTTTTTGTCCAGGTGAGAGAGTGCAGAGTGGAGGGACAGAGCAATAGCATCCTCTGTGGACCTGTTAGGCCTGTAGGCAAACTGGTACGGGTCCAATGTAGCTGGCATGGAGTCTGTAATGTGGGCTTTGACTAGCTACTTGAAGCACTTCATGATGGTGCATGTTAGTGCTACCGGGCGGTAGTCGTTCATACAGAGGACTTTTGGCTTTTGGAACAGGAACAATGTTGGATTTCTTGAAGCAGGTGGGGACCACTGACTGATGTAGCGATCGATAGAATATATCAGTGAATACATCTGCCAGTTGGTCTGCACATACCTTGTGGGCACGGCCAGGGATGTTGTCAGGTCCAGCAGCTTTGCGAATGTTAATCCTTTTAAAAGGGATTTACACACATCTGGCCTGGTCACTTGAAGCGGGCACTCGCCCTGGTCCCATTGAATGTTTAAGCCATCGGTGTTGCTCTCAAAGCGTGAGTAAAAGGTGTTGAGTTCATCTGGGAGGATGATGGCTGTGTTCCATTTAGGTGCCTGGCCAAGCTTTGTCAGTGAGACAGCATGCACACACCTGTGCCTTTCCTACTGTGATAAATCAGTGAAAAAGGTTTGTAGCCTCGTTATTACCTCCGCTGGCCAAAAAAGTAGGTAATAAGGAAACATCAAATGGAGCGATACTAGTCTCTTAACTGTCTATAAGCCGTTCTGACATGTTATTACAGGTGTATATCATGAAATTACAAATAATAATAATAATAATTACAATTACATGTTTATAGCATATTAACATAACATAATTAGGCTTTTAAAACAAAGTTTGACTCTGGTAGATTCCCAAAAAGATCCTAGGTGGGATTTTGGCAAGAATTATGCTTTAAGTCAAACATGTCTGCTGTATAAAAGGAAATGGCACAGTGCTAGAACAATGACTTTTTTTATGTTCATACACAATAAGCATTGAGACGACAATGTTGTTTCTATTTGCCAACCCTGGAATATGTATGTTTGTTAACAAATGGTTAAACAGTGGTTGAAACTCCAAGGTTTCACCTTGTAAACGTCAGCATTGGAGAGGGTAAGTCTGACAATATGGGTCAATATTTACTTTCCAAAACCGACAAGCATGCCTCATCTCATGCAGCAATTGGTGCTAAAGTAAGAAAGTATGCATTCTCTCTAGAGCCCTCTTTTGTATTCTTTACACAACTATTTATGTCACTTTTCAAACGTGTGTAACACCACAAATGCCACTGAGGAAAGACTTTCTGACCCTTACAACCCATTTGTAGCATTCATTTCAACTCATCCCTTTCTGTGACTGCAGCCACGCTTTTCACACCACCTCTAGTGTGGCTGCTTGGAACAGTTAGAAATCCTTTTGCCTTTTAGATGTGGTGAGACTTTGCCCAAACCAATTTTGCTTCGAACATAATGTGCCACAATTTTTCGTCTCCCAGTTGAGGTCTTTCTTTGTTGTGGTCTAGCTTAAATGTGTGTACTTTTGAATAACATCTATCTTGGATGTTGTGGTTTTCTGCCTTCACCCGAAAGATGTGTTTACCTGTGCCGACAAACATTCGAGTGGAGCATTTACTAAATGTGCCTCGTCCCAGAAGTCTGCTTTTGGGTTCCACTTCATTAAATGCAACAACTGCACAATCCATCTGAGTAGCAAGACTATGTTTCTAAATCTACATGAAAAGTTCAGAGGCTAAAGAAAAGCAAATAGTTTCACCCCAAATACAGCTTTTGAGGGACCATCCAGTAACAGACTGCAAGCTAAATACATCTCTCTCCCTTGGGTAGGTTTGTGTGTGTGTTGGCTGGCAATCTGGATAAGACATTGGCCGTCACTGGGGTTTCTGGTCACGCTATTCTGCCTGGCATTATTACGCCACCCATCACTCAGGTCCAATGTGTAGCCTACATTATTCATGCCCTCAGAGGAGTTCATCAGAGGCTGTGACCGCAGGTGTTGTGACAGCGCTCTCAATCACAGGCGCTCATTCCGTCTGCTCATCCAACCCCAGCGTGACATGGCAACCCATGGTCCAATTCAGTTCAGCTGTGGAATCAGGCCCCGAGCTAGGAGTAACTGACCAGCATACATTCACAAGTTACTCCAAACGTACAGTAAAGTAATCTGGAAACTACCTTCAATGGGTTGCTTTGTGGTTTTAGATGAAAGCCTCCGGGTCTAAGACGTCACACAAATAACGAACAGAGTCACACAAATCAGCTCACGCCTGTCAGCTTTAGCCGACTATTGGGTAACAGATAGCCAGGGGATTTTATTAACTTGTTTGTTCAATTTCACAGAGCCACATAACTCCTTCTGCCATCACACATGCGAACGCAGAGCTTCTTAAAGCAGCGTAGCCCATGAGCCAGGATGTATATTTTCAATCTGCCGCTCAGATGTGTCCTGTCATCCTTCACAGCGCCAAGTAAATTCTTGTGTCACATCTTTCTGCTTCCAAAGTAAAGAGTAGCCTGCAAAGCTGGTTACCTAATATTGCTGAAATTGACAGATACATTTACATGTGATGTTTTACAGCTCTCCTGTTGCCCGCGTCCACCGTTCAATTAGACATTAGAGGGATTCAAGGTGAGCTGTCACTCACCAAATGCAGTGTTATTTATGACTCTGCGCCTTTCTGATAATGTGGGTAAGGTTTCGCACCATCAGAGCCATTTCTCCGCAGCATGATACCACTCATTACCTCACAGAACTCTATGCATCTGTAATTAGTCTTTTATGCTAATCTCACCTGCATTTTACAGTGGAAATCATGAGCTTTCAGTATGATAACACTGTGTTGTCTTTAACGTTTTGAATAATGAGTTTTACTTTGGA
The DNA here is from genome assembly GCF_013103735.1 of Etheostoma cragini. NCBI lineage: Eukaryota > Metazoa > Chordata > Actinopteri > Perciformes > Percidae > Etheostoma > Etheostoma cragini. The sequence continues at coordinate 19,489,639 of NC_048416.1, forward strand.
GCACCCTGGCTGTAAAATGTTACACTGCAACTCACATAATCCAGTCAGCAATGGTGCTACATTAGGGGGGGGACCGGTACATGTATTCGTATTGAACTGTACAGGCGTATCGGTTTGGTACATGAATTTCCACAGATAATACACAGTATAAAAATAAATAAAACTTACGTGCAAATTAATGAATGTAATGTGGAACTACTGTTAGATATGTGTTTCTTTAGGGATACCTTATGTAGCCCCCCCCCCCTTAGCTCGGAAGCTCCCGAGCTTTGCCTACATGTCGACGGTCCAGTGAGTCAGAGCTAGCAGCACTAAGAGCGAGTAGCCTAGCCTATGGCAAGTGGTGGCGACGCGAGGGAAAACTTGGGTTTCCCAGTCAGTTACAGTAGTACAGGCAGGAAAGTGGTGGATAAGACGAGGACTGTGTGTCGGCTCACGTATGTGAGTGGAAATACATCTAACATGCTAACGCATATCCATCGCCTTCACCCATATGTGCCAATCACTGTAACAAGACAAAAAACTGTCCAACTTCTCCTCCTTGTGCTAAACCAGCCTTTAAATACAAATAGAGCCCAAAAATAACAATCACTGAAGCAATCGGAATTTACACGTCATCTTCAATGCACCCGTATTCGCTTGTAGAGGAACCTGGCTTCAAGTATTTGCTGTATGTACTTAAACCTTGCTACAACATGCCATCCCATCCACGCATGAGGCAAACTGTAGTCCCTTCCATATCCAACCAAACACGGACATTGATGGAGCATGAGTTGTTGCTGCACCCTCCGTTTCACTAACGACTGATGGTTGGACTTAGCGTGCTACGGAAAGCTATCTCACGGTGACTGCTCATTTTATTGATTTGAGTGGGAAATGAAAGCGTCAGTTCTACAGATCCAGCGTTTGTTTAAGCGGCACACAAGCACTCACCTAGCTGAGAAGCTACAGGAAGTCGTGGCAGAGTGGAAACTAGATCGGTATGCCTTTCGCACTTAATAGCAAGAATACTTTCTTGTATCTTTTGTGGGGGAAGGTTTCGCCAAAGTAGATTTTTTTTTGGTTGTATTGTTAACTGTTTACATCTTACTTTACATACTTCAGGTTGTTGCAGCTAGCTCAGGGTAGAGACGGTATGACCTTAGGTGGTACAGCCTGAGACATGCACAATAAAAAAAAATGCCTCCTGCGTTTTGTTTTGCTTTTCCCTCTATTGCACCAAACCGTGATGCCTTAACTGAGGTATGAACCCCAACCGTGACTTCTGTGTACCGTTCCACCTTTAATCTACATTTATGTACTTTATACAGAATTTAACTGCAGTGCTAACCAGTAATTACTGGTTAAAGAGATACTATTAGTTTAGAAAGCAAATTAATTTGTGATGAGGAAAAAGCTGTGTTAGGTGATATTGAATATTGAGTTGTACAGCTTCCTGGATATACTGTAAGTTGCTGATAATAGTTTTCCACCCCTGCCTTTGCCTGTCAGTGGGAAACAGAGCAGCTCTTTTTTGTCTTCTGGTGAAAGGATTCTCAGACTTAAGCACATTAATGAATCCTAACAAAGTATGTACAGTGAGGAAAATAAGTATTGGAACACCCTGCTATTTTGCAAGTTCTCCCACTTAGAAAACATGGAGGGGTCTGAAATTGTCATCGTAGGTGCATCTCCACTGTGAGATACATAATCTAAAAAAAAATTTTTTTTAAATCACAATGTGTGATTTTTTAACTATTTATATGATACAGCTGCAAATAAGAATTTGAACAGCTGAGAAAATCAATGTTAATATTTGGTACAGTAGCCTTTGTTTGCAATTCCAGAGGTCAAACGTTTCCTGTAGTTTTTCACTAGGTTTGCACACACTGCAGAAGGGATTTTGGCCCACTCCTCCACACAGATCTTCTCTAGATCAGTGAGGTTTCTGGGCTGTCGCTGAGATACATGGAGTATGTAAAGATTCTCCAAAGATTCTCTATTGGGTTTAGGTCTGGAGACTGGCTAGGCCACGCCAGAACCTTGATATGCTCCTTACAGAGAGGCAAGGTGCCTTTTGCCGAGGGTCTTGGAAGAGACTTCAGACCTCATGGAAATAAAAAAGAAAATGAAGAAGAAGAAAAAATGCCTCGGGAATGCAAAACATACACCATGGACATAGACAAATATGTCCATTAGCCTTGTTATTGAATTCCAACTAATAAAAACGTTGTTCTCATTACTTCATACAGATGCCCTTCTCCAGCAAAGGCTACAAAGTAATGAATGTGCTGACTTCTGCATTGTACTCTTAATGTCTGCCTGCACCACCATAAGTAGGGATTAACTTCTCCCTAATGAAGGGCAACTCAGTTCCGGTAGTGGGACCAATGGATACCAATGAAAAGACCCTCCGTCTCTCATCCTCACATACATCACAGTGTACAATGACGCATTCCAACACATAAGCCTATAACCTGACATCTACAGAAGTTCAAATAACTGTGCCTTTTCTAGGTGTACACATAAAAGCACAAACACACACACATACACAAAAAAATCAATGACCTCCCTGAGCCCCCTGTTCCATAACTCCACTAATGGCTCATAACACATCAGAGTGGCACCATCACATACACACACCACCCAGCTACTCATTCTACTCCACTCTATTTCACACAGCACACATGATAATGGTCTTGCCTGCATGAAAGGCAGGGCACAATGTGTAATGCTTCCCTGTCCCTGACATGATACAGTAATGGCGTTTTTCCATTACATGGTACTTGCTCAACTTGACTCGACTGCGGTGCCCCGTCTTTCTTTTTCTATTGAGGATTAGTACCGCCTCATGTGTGAGGCGAGCGTGGCTGGTCGTCGTGCAGAAACTCAAGTAAAGATAATTACCTCTTCTGAAGAGTCCATCATGTTTTTTTTAAATCCTCTGTGTCCTCTTTGGCTACTAGCCACTGTGGAGGAAGGGTGGGGATGATGCGCAATCACGGAAGGCTTGTGTCATGTGGATTCACCAACAGAATTGTTGTCATTAATTAGAATGCCTCATGGGGAAGACAGAAACTACACACTATGGCTTTAATAGTAATAATAAGTAAGTAAGTTAATAGTATCAAAGCCAAAATAAATACTGTACATTATTTAAAAATACTACTCAATTACAAATCCTGCATCCAAAATCAAACTTAAGTAAAGATACAGAAATATTATCAGCGAAAGTACTTCTTCCATAGACTGATATATTATTCTATGTGACTTTATTGTTCTTACAGTGCAGACGCTTTGCCGCTTGCTCCTGCCTCTGCTTGCATATTTCTGCTGATAATCTTGCTTTTCCTCTGAGAGAAACTATGAGCAGTGGCTCTTGGACACTTATAAATCACTGGACTATACATTCTTTGTAGACATAGAAGGCTTTTGCCACTTTTCAACATTTTTCTGCGTGAGCAAGGTCTACCAACAGCTCAAGCCTGTCCTACAGTGACTGTAGCTAATGCTAATTAGCAGCAAGATGCCTCCCTACTGCGTGGATGACTACTACAGAATCCTTCAGAAGATTGCACTTCTGGAAACCAAGGTTCACCGGTTCACCATGGACCCAAAACAATGGACAAAAGCATGCTTACACATGGTTAATTAGCACCAGCAAGATAACAAAGAAACAGGAGGGCTGTGGAATGAGTAATAATTCTTCCTTGGAAATGGGAGAACAACTAACGGGCAGGGCACAGCACCCTGCGATTTGTGATACGACCGGCTGGCCTGCATTATTATCTAGGCAGAGCCTCTTCAACCCCTGTACTTGGTAGGACACAGCCATGGACAGCTGCAAAAGGGGAAATTAGCAACAAAATGCCTCCCCAACAACTGAGTGTGCAACTGGATAACAAATTTGCTCCTCTGCTGCAGGATCCTGGACATCCATCTGATTACCTGGATTGCGTCTCATCGTCACACAGCAGGGTAAGGACTGAAAGAAATTTAAAAAGTAAAATGCTACAGGGAATGCTAAAAACTGGGCCTCCAACTCTGATTGTGGGTGACTCTGCTGTAAAAGATTTAAAAAGCAGTAAATACACCAAAATACTCAATTTTTCTAGACATGGTGTCTGACTCGACCCAAAGAATCCCAGATATTGTGGCAGCACACCCAACATTATACTGCATATACAGGGTCACATGACGTATTAAAACAACAGTCTGAATTGTAGCAACTAGACTTTATGGATCTGCTGAACACAGTCAGCTCCTTAAACGCAGATGTGTTTATCAGTGACCCTATACCTATCAATCTCTCTGTCTCTCTATCTATCTCTCTATCTATCTCTCTATCTATCTATCCATCTATACTGCCAGTCAGTTCAGCCGACTGTTGGCGCTGTACAAATGGCTTTAACTGAATGTACTGTCCATTCTCTGCAGTTCATTGACAATTTTAACAATTTCTGGGACTGAAGACATCTTTTTAAAGCAGATTGACTTTTCCTTTACAAGCCAGGAGTAAAGCTGTTCACCTCTAACCTACTTTACCTTCTGCGCTACACATCTGCTCCGTCCGCCATGGACACGAGACAAGACAAATCTAAACAAGAGGAAGACATTACAAAGTGTGGCAGTGATCCACCACAGCCCCCACCAGAGCAGAGATGAAACCGTGGGAGACCACAGAGCAGAGACGAGAAATCTCAACCCCCCTCCTCACCCGTCCAAAACCACTCAATCCTTTGTCAAATCCTTAATCAAATTGACAATAGTTTCTAGGGGTTGGACCTCTCCAAAGAGGAACATGATAAATCTGAGTTGATGAAAATCATAAATGGATTTGGAAAGAAGTAGTTGACCATGAAAAGCAGTTTTTGGACATTTCTCTAATCTTTGCTTTTATCGTGACATATTGGATAATTCCCTTATTGAACGTCAAAATATGTTGTTTGTAACTTCACTTTAGAGCATTTTCTGATTTAACAAATACATCCATACTATGTAACGCTATGGTTAAGGGTTAGTTAGGTTTAGGCACAAAAATGACTAGGTTAAAGGTAAGATCATGGTTTTGGTTAGAATTATTACTTTGTTAAGGTAAGGATATCGACCTTAATTAATGTGGTGAAGGTTTTGGAATGGCCGCATTCCTGGTTGAAAACAATTAACGCTGACTGTTGGTTACAGAAACAACAGTAGTCTCTCGTTTTAAAATGCAATGTTTTGTTGAACCATCCATCCACTCCAACCTTGTTGAAATATGAGTTGATCCAACGGCTGATATTTCTTTTTTTCAGCGCAGCTGTTTCCACACAATAATGGTACTTATGCATAAATGATAATCACATTTCCTCACTGTGGCCCTTGGTGACATCCCCGTGACATCCACTGTGCTTCTGTATAAATTATGTCCACATCTATTCAACTGTTACTTACCATCCCATTATGGCCCCATGTTCTGTACTTTTACTTAAAACAACTTTCAACTGTACGTCACATTACACACATTTGCATACTGCCTGGTCAAACTGACATTCATTTAACATAAATGTGTGCATAATGGCTCTTATGTAAAATAATAGAAACTGTTTTCGTAGACATTGCATATACAGAAAGATACAAAAAACGCATTATCCTTTGAAACAATTTGCTTCACTGAGATAGCCTAAATAAGACTTTATTGTCATGAAAGTGAAAGTGTGTACTTGAGCCAAATGGCTTCAATTTGGCATAAAACAAGCCCTTCATCCAACACATGCTTTTCTAACCACATTGCCCTGTAATAGGAATATCAGAAATCTAATTAATGGTGAGAACAGGTCTTGCTGTGGGCAGGCGTGGTAAGTGTGTGTGGGGGGCGGGGGAATCCTCAGACTGAGGTAAAATGTGATTTGGATGGAGAAGAGGGGAAACGCTCTGAGGGAACTGGAGCAAGCATCTGCCTGAAATGAAGGAAATGTCAGGTCCCGTTAATCTTATCTGAATGGTTGCCTGCTGACATGGATTTAATTTTACACAAGCACGCCTGCTAACTTGTGTAAATACACGCGAGACTGACTGTTCACACATGCATGTACTATGTACTATGAAGGCCTGGAGGTGCCAAATGCAACAACATTTGACAAAAAGCAAATACAAAATAGAAAATACATTTTTGAAAAATAGTTTTAGAATAACCAACAAAACTGAAAAGAAACATTTTTAAAAGTACAACAAAATTTAGAAAGATTTACAAAAAAGTAAAGGTATGGCCAACAATTATTTTTGATTGGACAGAACCAAATACAGAAGTCAATTCAGAGTTTACTACCTTTTCTAAAAAGTATGTTGTCTTTTATTAAATGTTCAGTTTTTTAAACTGCTGTTGTGATATCTGATTTGTTTTGTAAAATGTTATTTTCTATTTTGTTATTGTGTTTTGTCCAATGTTGGTGGTTTTTCAAACCTCAAAGCCACCATGGAAACAGAAAACACCATCCTCACACACCATGACCCACAGCTCACCACTCAACCCGTGTACACACATTAATTCTTGTTTCCTCAAATAAGAACATTAAGATGCAGCAAACATAAACAACAAACCCTTACCTCCCACATATTCCCACACCGGCGTAAAGACAAACAACCACCCATTTACCCAGCTACAAATCACAACACAAAACCACACACACACACACACACACACACACATCAGAAGAACAAATACTAAGGGTGATTCTGTCGAGAGGCTACATCTCTGTTTCTTCACCCACCCCGATTCCCAGAGCATAACCCATGATTCTCAGAGGCGACAGGCAAAGAGAGTGAGGAAGAGAAACATGCTATGTGAAATGGGAAATAAAGAAGTGAAGAGGAGGAGTGGTAGATGTGACAGCAAAAAGGGAGACTAGTGAGAAAAGGGAGAGGGAGTGCCACATTTGCTCATCCTCAGGCCTCTGGAGCAAAACACACATGCATGGCAGCCTCCAGCTCATCATGGGACAACAAGGGAAGAAGGAGAACAAAAAAATCAAAAAGGATGGCGGCAGATTCAAATGAAAGATGAGATAAAAAGATCACACTGTGACAAGGGAGTAGAGGAGCAAAATTACAGACGAAGGAGAGTAGAAAGAGGGAGAAGAAAATGTGATGTGGAACATGAAGCTCCCAGTAGCTACTGTGGTGGGTCTTTGACAAACAAGGGTGGGAAAGCAGGCTAAGCAGCCTTGAACATAGATTAGTAGAGAGCCACACAAACAGTGAGTGATGTTAACACTGAGCTTTGCAATGCAGAGTTGCTTCTATGGTATATCCATGGTCAGATCCAGGTTTTTAAAAAACCTAAAGCACTAATGTGATGTTGATATATGTAGCCAGTTTCAGATGTACAGAGTAATCATATGCTTTTTGCTTTATTAACACACGGATTATGATGTAAAGCAAAAAATGCAGCAAAAGTTATACGGTAGTGAGTGGGAATCAGCATTGACAGCATAGAAGGAATTATGGGCCGGGGGCTTTGGAGGGGATGAACCTTTAGAAAACATGTTGATGATTGCAGTTTAGGCTATTTTGTAATTGATAAGCATAGGGGTACCGTGGTGAGGGTGTTGCCACATTGTGTGTGTGACACAGGAGTGCAACAAGAGGGGAGATTAATTTCAGCAGTTGAGCAGATTAATACATTTGGGTACAACCCTAGAGTTGCTACACTGGTTTGTATAATAAAAAGGCATGGACTACACTTGCAGACTGTCAATCGTCAGCTCTGGCTATAATGCAGCAGCCTACAGATAAGGCAAGAGGAAAAGCAGAAAGGAAAAATCTTTCTCCCTGACAAAGTATAGAAATCCCTTCTCAAATGTCTTTGAGCAAGATAACTTTTAACAGGCTGCATCTCCAAAACCAGATCTCTTATGTGCAGCAGTTGAGGCGAGGCAATGTTCCCTGGTGTCACACCAGCGGGATGACTTGAGTGAGCACTGTGCAGCGCTAATTTCCCTGACAGCCCAGGGCATGGAGCCGAGTTTACGTCCTCAACATCATTGCAACCTTGTGTATCTACACAAGCTTTTTGCTGTCCAACAGCTACCTTTTATGACCTTTGCTAGGCTCCCTTGTTGTTCCCTCGCTTCCCTCTGTGCTGCTCTGATGTGAAAACAGGACTGAAGCTCAGTAATTTGGAGTCAGAGATAAGGGCAGGAAAAGGATATTACTTGTGGGTAGACAGTGACTGAATCGGCGTCAGAGGGTCAAACACACCTAAATGACAACTCCGCGGCAACGCAGGACCCATTTATTTAACTCGAGACGCAATGATGAAATGCACTGTAGCAGAGCTGAAGGAAAGAGCAGGGAGGAAAACAAAAGGACGCTGGAGGTTGCATCTCTCTCCGTGAGCCTAATTTATATGTAGGAAGGAGACTGAATACACCTACAGTGATATTGTCAGTCAGGTCATTTAAGGGCATTATGGGCACGGAAAGCATGCAGAGACAAAACAAACTGAAGTCTAGTGTCTCATTTTCCATCCAAAATTTGTTTTCCTTCCAGATGTGGCTAAGCAGACAGGACATTGGGGTCAGTGGGACAGCTCAGTGTCCACTGGACCACAATCTAATTGTCTAAGCACCTACAAGCTTAACTCTGACACAATATTCCTCTAAACATACATTTAAAGCAGCAATAATTAAGTGTTTTGGCCAGCAGAACAAGCTGTAAACTAAAAAAGTTAATGTTGCAATTGTCATACCAAATAGTTGCATTGTACATCAAGTATACATGGAGTCTCTTTTTAGTTCTATTTTGGTCTCAACCAACTCAATCAATCAACCTGTTAGCCTCAACTCAACCAACTCCTGAGCAAGAAATCTGACTCTTTAGCAGCTAAATGTTTCACTATGTTCACTAGGGGTGGGAAATAATCAATTCTTAGATGCATTGCAATTCCCTCTAGAACGATTCGATGCTCGATTCTGATAAGGTAATAATCAATTATTTCAAAAACGATACTGTCTCCAGACATGTACAAATCATAAAACTGAGTGACTGAAAGAGGATGGGATAATGGACAACAACTTAGAGTTTAGGCAAGAGTGCAGAAAAAAAACACACACAACAAAAATGCCCATTAGGGGAAAAAAATTAAATTCTGTACATATACACACATGATCTAAGAAGACATACATAAAAATAATTAGGCAAAACACAAATAGGCTGTTCATCTTCTTTATCACATTACAGCTGACCACCTCACGTTTCATGTTCTGTGTTCATATTCACGACTGAGCCTCTGACATGGAAGATTACTGAGAGAGAAGGTGACCTTCACATGCATCTTTAAGGCATATGCATGAAATGACTACAAAAAACATTTCATAAAAACTTTTGTGGGACAAATATATGTCAAAATCTAACAAACTCAGAATTATATGAATTTCTTTTGAATTGATGCATGAAAATACACACAATTGTTGCATGGATAATCGGTTTAGAATCAAATAATTGGCTTCTGAATTAGAATCAAATCATGAGGTGCCAAGAGATTCCCACCCTTATTGTTTGACCAGTTAGTCTGTAACATTGTCTGTCTGCTGAGCAGGTAGTGTACAGTGGGATTATCAGAAGAACCAAAAGTTGTGGGCCGTAAATAAAACTGAGCTGAAGGACACTAAAACACAAAAAAGAGCGGGAGGAAACTGCAGAGTCGGGTGATAATTCTCTGTGAGTTCATTATTGCGATTCCTTTCACATTACACGGTCATCGTGCAGCGTTAATAACTTCTGTCTGTAACGTAATCCCTAGCAGTTTGCCGGCGGTTGTTAGTTGTCAGAAAAACTGTTGGCCAGCAAACTGCTTGGGATTAAGTTACCAAGTATAAAATGTCCATCTACAAAGATAGAACATTTACCATATAAACACTGTTGTTTGCCTTCAAGAGGCAACCCCTTGCGATCTCATTTGAACTGCAAGCCATTTAGTTTTTAAACAGGTAGCACCTTGTCCCCCATGCACTCTGACCACTCCTTCCTGGTCACAAACAATGTCCACCAGGTCTGGCCTGTCCAAACTATTTTTCTTTTCCTCACACCTAATTTGTTGCTAAGTGTGTAGGAGTATGTCTAGTGGTGACATTTGTAATGTTGTGATGAAATGCCTAGTGATTGTACTGCAAACCAATTTCCCCACAGGGACAAATCTCTCTCACTAAATACTTCATGTCTGTCAGCTCATCAGTATGGATAACTGACTTGTTCAACTGCAATGTTATGCTTTGCAGACAAGACAACATTTCGTCCACAACGCTGATTTATTCTCTGATTTTCTTCGCCTCACTGAGACCTTGCTTTGAAATGCAGTTGCTGAGTTTGTCACAGTTCAATAGATGACACCTTGGGTCAAAATCAATGGGCTTAAAAAAAAAAAAACTAAAAAAAGAAAAGACCAAACAGCTCTGATCAAACCCCTGGGGAATCCTCCTGAGCCCTCTGGCACCTTTGTTTGTTTGTGTGTTTGTGTGTATGTGTGTGTGTGTGTGAGTGTGTGTGTGTGTGTGTTTGAGTGTATTGCATGCTTAGGTGGAAAATTACTCTCTACGTGAAAAAAGCACACATGAATGACCCCAGAAATATCAAATAAGCATGAAAAACTATCCCAAAAACAAGACCACATAATCTCATAAGACTGTGCCTCTAATCAATGAAAACAATTCAAAGGCAGGAGTAGTCTGCTTGCATGCTTGATAGTTACCCAGCGGTGAAGACGTGATTGACGTGGCTGCAGGATCGGAACCTCCCTGGAATCAAGCCAACGCTTCTGTGGCTGCCCTGCGCTGGGGGAGGAGGGGTGCGGTAGGCCTTTATGTGGGCTAACAGCAGCAGAGACCTCCTCGGGTGGAACCTACAATACAAAGAGCAGGGTCAGACTCCTCCCCAGTGGACTGAAGAACATTTGATTAGAGGCTGAAAAAGGCACACCATTAGTTAGAGTTAAATCCTTTATTGTTGCTGGGATGAATGCCAAAGTCCCTTCTCCGCCATCTCTTTTCCCAAGCCCTATGACATTCAGACCTAGGAGCAAAGCAGTAACAGCAGGGGTTTTAAAACTCGTGACATTGAGCATAAAGTAAAGATTTCGGCCAACCTTTGAGCAAGATAGACCGAGCAGGGTGGCTGGGCTCTAACTCAGCAAACCTTTGTGACTCTGTTCCTGTTGTTTATTATGAGCAGACAGCACACTCGGACTGGAATATAAGACTGCTGAGACTCTGGGTGCTGACCGCTTTGAGGAAACAGGGACTTAGGCAACGTGGGAGGAATGCCAATGAGTGTCTCCTTTCCTACCTGAGATTTCATTTGCTACTTTGGCACAACGCTGCCCTGCAAAGCCTCAGGTTTGATGGCAATGTTAACAGTCCTTTCTCTGATTCTAAGCCTCATCCTGACCATTAACAAACTCTAATAGCTGCATTAATCCGCTTTGATATGGCCAGGCCAGGCCGGCTCAGTGAAGACAGATGTTCTTGGAAACGAGGACTCTTAGAAATAAGAGGAAGATATTCAGAGAAAGTTTGTCAGCAAACAGGTTGCCTTAGAGGTGTGTCACATTTCCAATAAATCTAGTGGGGGAACAGTTCAGAGGTTGGTAAGGAAAAAAAGAGAGCACTTCCTAACAATTCAAAAAAGATAAAAGTTTAATGCCAAGCTTGCAGCAAGTTGCCAGCAGAAAGGCAATGAGCTGAACTATTTTCTGAGTAGTAAGTGGCATTCATAATTCAAATTATAGTTTTATATGAGGAAATAGACGATTTCTTCACCTATTGTCTTTCTCCTTCTGTCTGTGACACTTCTACTAAATTAATGTCAAATCTGTAGACACTGTGGGCTTGTAAGTTTATAACATTTATGTGAATGACAGAATATTTCATTGGTTTAATGCACTCAATATGCAACAGCCCGCAAAGCATGAAACTGGCAAGTGAGAGACAGTTTTTATTTTAAAAATCATAATCCAGCACAACAACTATTCCTGATTTTCCTTATCCAGCAATTAAATCTCCCACATTACATCAAATGAATGTAATAATATGAGGATATCAATGTGATCAAATTTTCCATAGATATTCCTTCAGTTCCAGCTTGCCCACCCAGAGGGAGGAAACAGTAGGGATCAAAAGAGATGGAGGTTGAGCGAAGAAGACATAATGTGGAACAAAATGTTGAATACAGAGGAGAAACTATATTAAGCTATTCTAGCAACTTGCCTCTAATTCGAAATTGCTAAATGGTAATTAACTGCAAAGACAGTAAATAAATCAATTAACAGTTACATTTTTCGACTTACAGTAGCCTGTTGATCCACAGGAGGTAAACACAGATTTGGGCCAATGCATTTAACAAAATAACAATGTCACTTTACATAGACATGTAACTTGCATTGAAACTCAAATGAGACTGTTAAGCCATAACACAGCAATGGCAATAACAGCTCCCCCAAAGAATAAATGTACACTTTACTGAATTTGACAATAATTTGACAATAAAACCACAATAAAATCACTGCGCTTACTGCTGCACTGGAGACTGAAAACAGTATGAATGCTGCACGAGGAAGATCTTTATGTGAGGGAAAGAAAGTTCAAGCTTTAAATTCGCAGCCACCTTCCTCTGTGTACTTTCTATATGAGAAATCAAAGTAGTCTATATCAATTTTCTTTCTAGGTTATGCTGATGACAAAATAAGGGAGTCCCAAGGCTATGTGCTCTTAATCCTGAATATGAAATACCTGTTTATTTATAAATATTTATACATAAAATTAGCTTTACACTGAAAAGATAAATGCAAATAGACTCCTACTAGCTTTTAATTTCTTTTGTCTATCTTATCCCTGTGATACTCTGTGTTTGGTATAAAGTATAAAGTCATTCTCAGATCCCCCATTTGATCTAAAGTTGTTAACGAATAAGTCAGCCTAACGCAGAAAGACAAAGTCTGTGAGCCTTTATTCTACTAGTTTTGTACAGACAATGTACCTTTCTTAATTTTTATTTCTAAAAATATTTTTTGTTATTTGTTATTTTTTTGTATTATGTAATTCAGTACTGCACACTAAAACTGAAACATTTCATCTTAAATCAATTATTTAGGATAATCTCATTCAGTTTGAAGTTTAGTTGGCTTGTCTAAGACTAATGAATGTTAAATGCTCATAAAATATTGTTTTATGTTGTTTAAAATGGTGAGATGTTCTTATGTTCATGTCCAGCACAGTATTATATATTATGTAGCTCAGAATGTGGAAATAAAACCCTAGTATAATGTTTCTGACCAAAAAAAAAAACCTTAATGGGGGAAAAGAAAGCTAGTGGAACAGACGCTTACCTAGAAATGTAGAAATGTGGCCTTCAGCCTGGTCCTCAGCCTTCTACAGGTGTAAATAATTTATTACATAACTCTTTCTTCCCCATGCCTGTCAGCTTTGCTAGATCCTTCAACAGATTACAAAAGTCGAGTGGCTAACAATTTATTTTCCATTCATAAAATGTGTGCACTACAAACTTTAGTAAGGAGGTAGCTGGGGGATGTACTGTCTGTCCCTTAAATTGAGCCGGGGCTGTTGCACAAGGCCTATGTTCTTCTACATCATCTTCTACACTTTTCTCAGTCTAAATAATCCAAACAATGACTGAAGCATCTTTTTTGTAGCTATAGAAAACATAGTCCTAAATGACTTTTACTTTTTTGTCAGTAGGTTATCTAAAAAGCTGCCTAGCAGGTCAGCGACCTCAGCCTAGGCCACGGTAATGCATCCGCTTGTTGCCAAGCTGAGGTGCATCTTCTTTTTTTACCTGAAATGGGCCTGAACTTGCCGGTAATACCGGCAGTTCTGATTATGGTCCACATGAATACCGCCACCTCCTGCGATGAGTACGTACGCACCCTTAACACCTGTGAAACTGTATCTCTCACATAGCAGCGTATTGCTGAGAAAACGGCACTAAAAATGATAGTTTTATTGGATAAACATATTAAATACCCTGGTTACTTTAAAAGACTACAGTGCCACAGCATGACACAGGAGGACACCTGTGATTCAGTGTGCTGCCGGAGCATAATCCAATTTCTCTGGCGGTCACCAAATATCTCACACCAGGCCAACAAACAGGCAGAGTTTGCGATTGTGGAAGACCACTCCAAACCACTTTCAATTAATCTTCTACACCCTTGCACCACTTAAGGCATTAAAAGTAAAACACATTTTCCCACATCATTGTGGCTAATGTAAGTCAAATGCGTACAAAATACTATTTAAGTGATAAAAAAGACATGTTAATTAACATATGCTATATGCATGTATGTACTGATGCACCTTAAAAGGCTTCCCTATCATTGTGTGACTTAAATGAATCCAAACAAACCCTTTAATACCACATTCTGACAATAACACAACACACTAATAGATTGAGGCAGCGGTACACCAGCAACTCCCGTGTTCTGCATGGTAAAATATAGCTTTTGTCAAAAGGAGTCTGGTGGCTTTGAAGAGGGCATAGATATGATTGCATTAATTCATCATCGGAAAGGGCCGTATACATTTTTTTAGGTGGCCGACATACATTTTGCTGCTGGTCCTGTCCACAGCAGTACATTGCTTAGCTTCCGTGTCGGTACTAATGCCTGCTTCTCCAAACTGGGGACGAGCCGACCGCCATCTACTGTAGTTAATATACTGACTATTGATAAGTATCTCATACAACCCCACTTCAAAACATCTGAACTATCCCTTGGTCTCTCCAAGTGTGTGCATTGTGATGTTAGGCATTGGGAGTGCGCCAAAAAGCCTACAAGCACACAGCTCTATCAGCCCACCTGGCCCAGGCTTGTTATATATTGTTGGTTAACCCACGGCAACCAGTCATAAAGTGGTACACCCATCGGGATTTCTGCCAAACCTCCTGAAGAGTTTGCTACTGGGCTTTTATCAATGATTGACATGTCATGGAAATAAGTCCCTAGACAATACGTACTTCAAACACTCAAACAAATATTGCTAATAGCATGTGCAGTGGTTTGCATAAGTTTACACGCCAACGCTAAAGTTTATTAAAAAGAGGAAAAAAAAAATCTTTTGGAATTTAATCCTAATGCCTTAATTCAAAACATTTAGGAAAATCCAACCTTTTTTAAGGACACCAATTGTCTTTGTGAATAAATAATGTATTGTAAATAAATAAATGTTTTTCCTTAAAATACAGGGAGCATAAGTATAAACAGCCCTATGTTAAATTCCCATAGAGGCAGGCACATTTTTATTTTTAAAGGCCAGTTATTTCATGGATCCAGGATACTATGCATCCTGATAAAGTTCCCTTAGCCTTTGGAATTAAAATAACCCCATATCATCATTTATTTACATTACAATATTCATTAACAAAGAAAATTAGTGTCCTTGAAAGGTGTCCTTGGATTTTTTTATTTTTTTTTATTAAGGCAATAAGATCAATTTCCAAAAGATTTTTTTGATGTATGTTTCTTTAAAAAGAAAAAGCTAATTCATATTTTTCAACAAAATTACTTGCTTCAGCAAAGAGAAAAAGCCATATATCATGTCCTTGTCAGAAATACATATACTGACAGAGAACTAGAGAAATGGAAGACAAACAGAGTTACGGTTAGACCTAAAGTGCAGCTCTGTATCTCTTTCTCACAACAACACTGACACTAACATGATGTATTACTGAGTTCTAACATTCCCTTTCTGTATCTTTCTCACTTCCCCCGTGGCCACCCACTGACCCTGAGTGTTTAGTCGCCTTAAAAATAAATGTTTCAAAAAGGATACAATCTATCTGGGCTTTCATGGAGAACACCAGGTTGTCCTGGTTGTCAAAAAATCTCTCTCCATAGTGGATAAGGGGCACTCATTGCCCTGAGCAATTCACATGCATCCTCCTGCCAGCTTTCCCCTTCCAGGATAGGGGTATGAGAGTTTAGTCATATAGCTGCAGAGTCTGCTTGTCAAATTAAATAGGACAACACAGTGCGGTGCACTTCAACCACACAACACAACTTATCATCCACAGTGTTAACCCCCAGCTGTCACGTTCATGCTGGCCAGATAATGAAGCATTTTGTCATTGGGAATGAGTGTGCACCCATTTAGAAAAGTCTCAGGGATGTTCCAGAGGCAGGAAATAGCTTTTGATGAGAGTGGTGCATTATGGGTTTGGATTGACATTATTAAATCAAACTAATTGGAATGGACAGGAGATTAAAATGTGTTTTTTGGTCACCAGAAACAACTACCAACCTATTGACAAAGAGAAAGGGGGTGCACAAACTGATATCCCAGACACAGAGAGTCTACACTGCAAGTTCAAGATGTATTCCCTGAGAAGAGAGCAGAATTTAAAGTGTGGAGGAGGGGGATTACTATATTTCCACGGAAAGAGGAAAAGAAGCAGCAATAAAAAAAAAAATAGAAACACAGACAGCAGAAGTGCAAGAGCTAGCTTAAATTAAGCCTAGTTATAAAGAGTTTACAGAGTAGAAAGAGTTGAGAGATTTACACAAAAGACAAAGTAGAGATTTGCAAATCACTAAATTAAAACAAGTTGCACCTCATAAACTAGGTTATGTTTATATGAAACAAAGTACCAACTTTTACAAAGAACTAACAGAAAAGTTTAATATATCAGTATGCCCCCTGCTGGTATGCAGGTAAAAAGTATTAACTTCACCAATGATAATCATTATTTGCGTATGTACATACATTTTTGTATTTAAAAAAAGGAAATGCATCACGGCCTTGTTAGCAGAAAGTAGTTTGTAGCCATGGACTCTAATGGTGAACAGTAAAATATACAGTACAATAGTAAATAGGAAGTGATTTCAGACATCACTTTATATAGTATACAATAGAATATAGTTCAACACAGAGAATGAACAACAGTTTGAGCAATAACTATAGTGAAACACAAGATGTGAAGAAAGGGAAAAAAAACATAATAAGGCAGGGGGAGAGAATAGGGGGAAGTGGAAATAGGGAATGAAGAATAAGAGATAAAAAGCATGACAGATGAATAGGTTGGAAATACAAAATATTGGGAGAGAAATGCTAAACACATCCAACAGGAGATCCCAGGAACATGGCAGAAGTCTTGATTCAACACTGCCCATTAAGTCAAGGTGTGTGGGATGAGAAATTACATCCTGGGGAGAACTTGCTGTCATTCTCATCCATTTCAAAAAGTATGTCAGCAATCCCATAGCAGGTCATTGACGTTAGTGTTTGGAACAGGTATATTTAGCATTATGTAGCAGCTGTGTCCCAGAGCACACAGAAACCAAAGTCTTAACAGGACAGAGCTGGAGACAACACTGTCCTGTTAAAACACAGGACAGTGTTTTAACATTTTACAGCACAATAAGGCCAGTATGATTCACTGGCCACCAACAAAAAAAAACTAAGCTGCTGAGTTGACCTTTATGTCTTGTAGGGTTATTTCACTGTAATTTGGTTGTTAAAGTACCAATGATATGCCCATTTTCAGGTTCATAATTGTATTTTGAGGTTGTACCAGAAAAGGTTTACATGGTTTCATTTTCAAAAAACACCATATTTTTGTTGTACTGCACATTGCTGCAGGTCCTGTTTTCACCGTGTGTTCACATCTCTGTTTTAGCTACAGAGTGAGACAACTCACTTGTTTTAGCTACAGAGTGAGACATCTCACTTCTAGACTATCTTTGTTGGGAGTCGCACATAAACAGTAGCTAGGTAAGATCACATCAGCTAGATAACGCTTTCTCCAACTTTGGTCAGTCCAAGGCAGGATTAGCTGGGAGACTTCTTCGAAACGAGGGAAACTTGTGGAATACCTGCAGACCAGGGACGTGGAAGTAGTTTTTTTTGTAGATTATGGTCGACTAGTGTGTGTTGCAGCACAGTGTTTTTCAATTGAGAACCACCTAGTGCTACCATGCTACGGTTAGCCACGCCGTCTTAGCTAGTTACGTAGAAAGCTGGGAAGATGTTGAACATTTCACCTGGAGACTGAAGGCAGGATACATTCATAAACTCGTATCTCAGTCTAAACAGCAT
This sequence comes from Etheostoma cragini, assembly GCF_013103735.1. NCBI lineage: Eukaryota > Metazoa > Chordata > Actinopteri > Perciformes > Percidae > Etheostoma > Etheostoma cragini. Next base: position 19,507,698 of record NC_048416.1, read on the forward strand.
AGATGTTTTTTTTTCAAGTTTGTATGTGTGTGGAAGCACCAGAGACACAAGGTAACACCCCATATCCCAGAAAACGTGATTTATTTCATAATATGGGCACTTTAAGATAACATTTTTGTCACTTAGTGTTCTAGTTTCAGTTCTGCTGAGCAGAAGCCAGTAGTGCATATTTGGCTTGTAGTTGTACTGCAAACGTTGTTTTTCTAAAGCAATTTTTTGTTTAATTCAATACATTTTCATAACTGAATTGGCCCCAACCCATTTCATGTTATGTTTTTTGTTCTTTAGTACAAATTAAGAGAAATTTTACTGCCACGCTATACAAATGACATTTAAGACAATGGTGTGTTTCCCGTTTATGGGAAATGTCTTTATTTCCAGGCTCAGCGGTTCAACATGACAATGCCCCTATGCACAAAGCAAAGTCCATGAATACATTTTCACTAACACTGACATGCCCCGGGGTTCACAGAGTGCATGAAGGATGCACGGAGAGCGCATTAATGTCGCTATTGAAGACGCCAAGGCCAGCAGCAGCACTGTCTTCAAAGACAGATGCTTCCGGTTGATCTCCTCCAGTGGTTCAAAAGGAGGGCTAGAAAGCCCATCCAACACCACTGCCAGGTCCCATAGGGGAGCCAATGGCTTAGAAACAGGGAGCAACCGACGTGCTTCTTTCATAAAATGACAAACCAAAGGGTGTTGACTAGCTGTTTTACCCTCAATCCCCACATGTCAAGCTGCAATGGCAGCCAGGTACACTTTTATGGTTCAGAAGGATTTATGTTTGTCAATCAAGGCCTGCAAGAATGAAAACAAATTGCTCCAACAGGTCACTGAAAAGAGACATGTCCCTCCTTGGGACACTCCTCAAACACCCTCTACTTCCAGTCATACAGGGACCTGGTGGAAGTGTTGATCACATTCTGTGGGAGCCCACTGTGTTTAAATTGCACCACTCAAGGACCAAGCCCATAGCGCCAGGCCCTCTAGGTGTGGGTGACAGATTGTCCCCCCCCGCCCGGGACAGCATGTCCCTGCGTAGTGGGAGTTGCCACCGCTATCCGCAAAAGAAGTAGATGTTTCTCCGCCAGCCGGTTTATTGCCGGCCAGTGTGGAGCCATTAAAATCGTCGTGCTCTAGTGCTCTCTCACCCTGGACAGATTGGAGGGTATCAGAGCCAGAGGAGGGAACGCGTACTGGAGACTTGACGGCCATGCGTGCACGAGCGCGTTTACGGCAAGAGGCACGTCTGGATTGTGTATTGAGAAAAAAAAGAGGACATTGTACTTTGTCTTTTGATGCAAACAGATCCACTGCCTCACAATGGCTGGGTGCAGAGCCCAGTTGCCGTACAGCGGCGCGCCCCTGGACAGCAAATATGCGCCTTGGTTCAGAGCCCCGGGGATATGTGTTGCTCTCAGAGACAGGAAGTTCCTGCTGCTCCACAGTATCAATCAATCAAAAAAACAGAATAGCCGCTGCCATCAGTCCCAGTAACCTCAGACATATCCTGAAAGCAACAAATTTTTGTAGTCAAAAATGCGCCAGACAAGCCCTGATAACCTTCGGGCTGTGAAGGACACCAATGCCAGAGATAGCCCCAGAAAATATTATATTTTGCACTGGAGAAAGCACATTCTTCTCTGTGTTATTATAAAAACCCAGATTGGTCAGATGTTGTATGAGGATGTGCGTTTGCGTCACAGACTCCTGCTCTGACTGTGCCAAAAGGAGTCAATCGTCTCTTTGCAGTATCAACACCAGGATTAAACAGAGCTGAATTAGCACAGCTTTCATGCATTTATCTCACATCTACAGCAGTCAGTTTCACTGTGTTAAATCAAAAGGAATCACTGCACACATTTCAAACATGTTTAGAGGCTAAAAACACGTTAAAAACTTGCCCTGTTTAAGCCCGTTGGGTGCTATCACTAGCAAGAGAATAACACGGTGTAGGCAGCCCCGTATTATTTCATTTTTTGCTCTACTGGCAGCAGTCCAAATTTACAAACAACAGAGCTACATGTTGGCATTGACTGGAATTCTCCTTTAAAGAGCTTATCAGTTTCCTTCACCTTTCTTGTCAACAAGAGTCAAAGTGTTGGCATAAAGTTGAAAAAATATCTGCCCACCCCAGCATATCAGCTTGTTGCTTAGCAGAGGTGGCGAGCCACGAAGAGTGGCTATCGTTGTCCAGGTCCTCTCCATTTCTGTGTCCTTGCTGCCACCCTGCTCTCACTCCATTATTCATACTCAAGCTTGGTTGAGACTTGGCTAAAGGTAACACAAGAAAGTCACAGTTTGAGTGCGGCTGAGGGCCATATATTAGGTGCAGGGGGGGTTTTCCCTCGGGGGACAGAGGCTGATGAATACCAGAGCCAATACACACTGGCACGGATAGCTGCAGTGTGAATGTCATGAAAGTGCCAGGGTTGTGCTTTACACATTAAACTACAGATCACCAGCAGAAAGTTTATTTTAGCGGTGATGCAGTGACAGGAGCATACCGTGAGAGTGCTCTTCAATCTGGTGTGAGCACTACATCTTAAAATGCAAAAGCATGTTCTGTGCAATGAGAGAAATATGTTTCTCCAGAGTGAAAAGATTATATGGGGAGACATGAATAAATGTAGTGTTAAGATGTTTCCACCCACCTGTAGCTCCTGTGAGCCAGGGATCTTGTTGTGCTTTGATGCTTGGTTTTCTACTTTAAAAGTTTTCATTTCTTATTTCAGTTTTTTATTGAACTACAACCACCTTAGCGTTGCTTTGTCATGTGACAAACAGGAAAAATTGTTGCATCTGATTTGTGCCAATGTCTCATTATTATTAACACCATCATCACATTCATGTCTGAGACAAGGAATCTGTGTTTCAGGCTTGGTACATTTTCTGAATTTCAGAAGAAATAATTATGCCTCGATATTTAGGCAAAAATCCTTTGAGAAATGGCCGTTGGCAACCATGGACTCTAAAGAAATATGTTTGTGTTGTGTTATGTGATTGTGTACACAGCCTCTAGGATTCCAGTTGTGCAGCACAGCTAGTAATATTTCACATGTGCATTACTTCCTAGTCATTCCACACGCCTCTGGGAATATGTTGACTGGGCATGGCTCTGCTGCAATACTTTGCCTGAACTTTGAACAATTTCAGTTTCCAAGTGGGAGGACATTATACTCTGCCCATGTATCCATTCAGACGTGAAGTGTTTGCCCCTGAGTGTCTTGCGACTGGGGCTCTCCAGAGGGTTAAGTGTCGAGATTACTTGCAGGCCATCTTCTCTGGTAATGAACCCTTTCTGGTTACCAAGATGTAGCAGAAGGGGCGCAGTAGCCATAAGAAACATCCTCCTACTGATTGCCCATCTTAAATAGCTTTTTTTCCACTGGGAGACACAACCACAAAACTTTACAGCTCCTAATGAATAATTATTATGGTACCATGTGTTATTGCTGCCGCTGATAGTGTGTCTTAGATATAATGGACAATAAATATGACCATTAAATCTGTTTTCCCTTACGATAACGGTGCCCCTGATACACAGCGATTGAATAACAATATAACTGGGCAACAGAACTAAAAAAGTGTTGCCAAACTTGCTGTGTGACTAAACCCCACTTGTCACCTTTTTCAACTCTCACTTATGGATTTTTACTTAAATAAAGTGTTTTCTTCTGTACAACTTGTGAACCTCTCCCTCTATGTTCAGTCTTCTGTAAGACGTTGACCTCAGGCACTGTTCCAGTATCAGTTCACCCCACCCACATCCCTCCATTAACCATTAGTAAGACCATTTTGAGGTCTCCTTTTATGTCTGTTCTCCTCATACATAGACGTCCTTAAAAAACACAGTTTTGAGCTAAAAAGATTTTAATGTGAGTTCTTCTCTTTAAAGTGGTTGCCAGGCAACCAGGCATCAGCTTTTGGTCGCCAAAATTGACAATAGGGTTTGCCATGTTTTAAACTGCCTTTATTTGGATCACCTCATTTCTTATGTAACTATACCACATATTTGAATAATAAAACAATGAGTGAATGGCTTGCAATATAATTTCCCTTTCCTTTCAAATAGATGTGCAACGGATCACAAAACACAGTTTGGCTCAGATTTTAAATCACGGATTGGATCAATTTTGGGATCAGCACAAAAAAGGGGGGAATTTAAATGATTATTTAAAATGTAATAACAGTAACTTTTAACAATAATTGATAACTTCTTTCACCAGTAAATTGCAGTTTACCTAAACGTAACCTTTACTCACGTCTGTTGTTTTTTATGACAACAGTGACCAGTGATGGTCTTTTAGCTCCTAGCTATCTTAATCGGCAGACAGTTGCACAACCCAGTGTTGGAATCCTCCACGGTGAAATACAGTCTCACCGTTTAGCTGTCAGCATTTTAGTCATGCTTTATCCAGTTACTACTGTAGCTAACAGTAGGCTGACGTTACCTGCTGCCAAGTGTAGTGCGCTAGCTAGTGTTTACTAGCGAGACAGACAGCGATGCTTCTGTTGCCTCTAACATCTGTTTTGGAGCATCGGAGCGAAGCGCAGACAGTTGGCACTGTAATGAGGTACCAAAATCCGCATTGCTATTCCGACCGGCAGACACCAGGCACCAGTGCCATGTTAGCACCGGATTTTAATGTTGTGTTAACGTGAACAGAAAATTTTCTTTGCATGCTGTATCTTTTCACGGTAGACACGTGCGTGCGGAAAGCAGTCGCACAACAGTTGAAATGTTGAAATAAGATTTTCAGTTTTAAGGTTTTTCTATAATTTTAAAAAACACAATATTGAACAGGTGGTTGCCAAAGGGGCAACCACAGACCACGAAACAGTTGCCAATTGACTCAATTGTTACTGTCGAGCCCTGGTACCACACAAACTTTGACACAGACAAGCACCGCATGTCTGCATTTTTTCATTCCTATACCATAAAAGTCATTAGATGTAATTGCATTTTTTATGAAGCTACCATAGAAGTGTGCAATGTTTAATTAATGGGACAGCTTTCATTTTTCTGAGAGGTCACAGGCTTTGTGTGAGGTTGTCTCAATCCTCCTTGAGGGGTCATCCAGGTCTATTACCCTGCAGGTCAGCATCATACCGCACTCTGGTGATCACAAGGAGGGCTCCTTTCTCTAAAGCCTCCTATGTGGTCCTATAATCACACACTGTGCTTCTGTAATGGGGTTTCTATTGACTGTGGTAGATTATTATCTAGTTGATGGGTTAAAATATGATTTGCTATCTCAAGGCCACACTGACATGACTGTATGGGGTTAAAACTGAATACAAACTACTTCTGTTGGATAGATTTTGGTCAGATATGGAGGAACACTGCACTGAAAAGTCCTTCTAGTTAATGCTAAAGGATCCCAACCCTTCACAATGATCTAAGTTTGATCCTCTGGAACAACAAACCAAAGCATTGCAGTAAGAAGTGTACAGCATAGCTACATCATAAATATTTACTACCCACGTCCAAGGGCACAGGAAGCAGGGAAAACACTGGGGACACATTTGCTTCAGTGCTTAATAGGATTAAGTTGTTCCTTGCCAAAATCCAAAACAAAAAATGTTCAGCATGAATCAACAAAGCTGCTGAACCCTATTTACTGGTTGTGATGGTCCTTCCCCTCAGGTAAAGCAGAAAAACTTACAGTGGTGCTCATAAGTTTAGGAACCCATGCTAAAGTTTACGAAAAAGAGGAATACCAAAAATATCTTTTGGAAATTGATCTCAATGTTATAATTAAATAAATTGGGATACATACAACCTTTAAGCAGACCAATTTTTATTTATTATTTCATGGATCCAGGATACTGTGCATCCTGATAAAGTTCCCTTTGACTTTTGAATAAAAATAGCCCAACATCATTACATACCCGTCACCATACCTAGAGATTGGGCATGGGTTCATAAACTTGTGAGCAGCACTGTACTTAATTCCCTTTACACTTCCAGCTAAAAAAAATCCACTTTTTAGCAGGTGCTAATACAAACAATTGAAAAACTTTTACATGGTATGTGATGTGGACATAATTGTTAAGTGTTACAACCTGAACCATCTGTACTGTTTGTATTTCTTCACACTATGTTTTAACACCACTCCCCAGTAGCTAATGGCCACATCATCCACATTTGCAGGAGAAATATGTCACTAAACCACTTAATGTTAATAATAGTTTTCCTTGCAAATGGGTTAGAGCTCCCACACAGTTTCTCAAAATTAAGGATCCTTGTCTATTGTTTTCTATATAGCACGGCATCTTAATTCATTCTCATGGTCACAGCATAATTAGAACCCGGGCTTGATTTATGCAGAACAAAGACAGCCTCCTAAACCCTAGAGAGAGAAAACAAGCGGGTGTGAAATGCTTGTCCAGATTCCAGGAATTAGGTGCCGAATATCAGTCATCTTCCTCCTCCACAGCATGTAATAAAATGACAGAACAAGATCTAAAAAGGGTGTTGGTGGTGTATGTGTTGGAATATTGCAGGCCAAAGACAGCCTCCTCCTCACCAATCAAGGGCAGAAAGAAGGGTGCAAACTAGTTCTGATCCAATTAATAACAAAGCTGTGGAACTTGTCAAACAAAACAATTAAAGAGGAGTAATTCAATCCAGCTTTTCCAGGTTTCATTATTGTTTTACCACTACTCAAATGTGTTTAATATATATATATATATATATATATATATATATATATATATATGTGACACAGTGCACTGTTGAATTGTTGATAGAAGGAATTTATACCTTTTACTCCCATTTTAGGTATTTTTAGGACAGTAGCATCAATTTCAAGCTCAGACTTTCAAACACAATATTATGAAGGTGGGTAAATACTGTTTGTTACAGGGAATGATTTTGTGCAAAGCCTTAGACTATTTATGAGAAGAGAAACTAAAATTAAAAATAAATCCTCCATCTATCAGCCTCAACTGCTTTCCTTCAAAGGCAGCCCATATGAAAGAGGAGCAATCCTAAGCACACATTTCATTTTTGGCCACCAATGCGCACACACACACACACACACACACACACACACACACACACACACACCTTCCCACTAGCAGACATTTTCCAATTCATCCACAGATTTCTTGCCATGTGGGATTTATAGTCCTTTTCTTATGTTTACTTTTTTAATGTCTGAATTCAATCACGGCTGTCATGTTGAATTTAAAATGAGCTGCTCCTTATCAGAGAACTGCACCCCCTTCCACCACCTCCAACCTGAACCTGTCAGGAGTCTGGCTGAGGACAAACCAATGCCAGCTAACCTTGTCCTTGGGCTAACTGTGCTAACAAAGCCCTGATGTCACAAGACTTCCCAGGGACTGTTCCTTCTGCAAATCACCAGGTCATGTTCCCCCTACGTTTGCTATGTGTTTCCCAGTGCTTCCTCTTTTACGTTCAGGTCCTTGAAATGCCAAGGTTCATTGGGAACCATGGCGCAGCTAGGCTAAATGTGGCCAAGTTATGTTGACAGATACATGTCTCCCTCAGTTCCCTCTGCAGCCTACAGAACCCACACCACCTCCCCACGAAATATAGCGATATTTCAAGATAGAAAATATTTAGGAGTTCTATTTTGAGGAATGAAATTAGCCAGGGTTAATGAAAGAAAAGAAAATGCAATCGGGGCATTGATTTTCAGGCACATGTCTATGCAGAGATCGATTGGCAGCAATAAAGAAATATCATAAATAAGGGAGCTTACAACGTTAGTTCTCTTAAAAAATTATGAGTTACTGTCCTTTCATTTTCAGTTATGAATTGCAGAGTACAAATGGGGAAAGGCTGTTTGATCAGAGGCTTATCCAGCCCCATATGTTTTACAAAAATAAAAATATATGCTCTACACAGTTTAACAACATTCATACCTGTGGTGAGTCAGACAGTGCAGCACTTTATTTGGATGGTTAAGTCTCCATTCAACAGGAAAACACTATATTCAACTGTCACCGAGTTGGGAACAAGCTCAACCACTAGAAAAGTACTACCTGTCCCTTTGAGTCTTTATGCCACCTGTTTTTACTCCTATGGAACACAATTTGAGATGAGCAAGAGTGTAAATAGATTTGTGTATCCAAAACTATGTGATCACAGATGATGGATTTAAAACACAGTCAAACCATAGTTATTGATAGCACTAGGGTATCTTTCCCGTTGCCTGCTATTCCTTCAATGTATAGTCGGACATTTTGGGAGATACGCTTATTTTATTCAGAGAGAGAGCTAGTTTGTTCAACGTGTTGTCCAAGAGCGGCGGAGATTCAATGAAGAGAGGAAATGGCATTAGTGAGAACTAAGAAGTGAATCAGAGAAATAAGTTGTTATTTACTGATTGTTTCACAAATGTTAAGTTCTTAAGCACAAAAAAACTCATCCACTGCTCCACACAACCCTGAAGAAGGTGCACACATTGACGAATTTTGTGCAAAGTGCAGGCCTCCTCCTTGCTGTTGCCAATGCTTTGTGTGTGTGTGTGTGTGTGTGTGTTACACCTAAGCCCTCAGTCAAACAGACACCCAGACCTGCAACTCTTTACACATCCATGACACAGCTAGAGAGAGGAAGAAAGAGATTGAGACAGCAATGTTACCTGGTCTCTACATGTTAGAGAGTCTAGCCCTCACACCTTGCGTGTTGGCTGGGGGCTACAAATTACTGCCTGGAGGCTGATGCCAAAAGCAAAGTAAGAAAGAAAGAAATACAGGCAGAGGCAGGGTCTCTTCAAATATAGAAACCGCCACACACACTTCTAACAGGTGATGATTTTGACGGATTATTTTTGTGTGAGTCCATTCATTGTTTTTAGGAAAGTCCTTCATAGTATACCTTTAACATGTAGCTCGAGCCAGGAGACACTTTGCTTTGCAAAAAGGCTGGAAGCAGGGGGAAATGACTAGCCTAGTTCTGTCCAAAGGTAACAAAATCCACCTACCAGCACATTAAAAGCTCAATAATTAACAAGTTACTGTATATCTTGTTTGTTTAATCTGCCCAAAAATGCACTGTAAAACGCTAAGTTGTGGTTTTACAGTACTATTTCTCGATTACACTTAGTTTTTGCAGAGATTAAACAAAAGGACATGGTGGATTTGGTTACCTTGAGCCAGGCTAGCTGTTTGTCTATGCCTCCAGTCTGTAAACTAAGCTGACAGATATGATAGTGGTCACAATCTTCTTATCTAACTCTCAGAAAGAAAGCTAAGCATTTTTCCCAAAATGTTGAGCTCTCCCTTAAGCTTTTAACAATAACTACACTGTATTTACAATATTTTAATGTAGCAAATGAGTTCATCGTGATTCTTCTGTAATTTGACTATCCTATTTACCATGAGGAAATATCTGATTTATAAATAGGCACTGGTAACAGATTTACATAATAATGTACTTCAAATTCCTCTGGTATCAGTGAGAAGTGAGATAGATATAAAGCATGAAATATACCTGGAGTATGACTGAAGGCCCAACGAGATCCACATCAACAGATTCCTTTTATTTAAATAACGAATACGTAGCAAGCAAAATACAAATTGTGGATATTCCACCCCCTTGAGCCAGACATCTTGAGAAGAACAGACGTCTTCCACTGCCAATTCAGTAAAGCCTGCACAGCAAATTTCACACAACCATTTTGCACTTTGCTGATGAAACACTTTTGAAAGCCCAATGACACAGACATTGCCTTTATATAGGAAAAAGCCACATTTGTCTCCCATCCCTTTTCATCAATGTCCCAAATACAACCAAGCCTTAGCCTGAGTGAGAAGTGGAACAGAAATACCCTACAAGATTCAAACACCCAAATACTTTTCAAACACATCGCCTGGCATAAATCGCCGTTTCATAAATGACTCAAACTGTGAGAGCAACACTGTTCAAGCACTTTCTGCGATGAGGTCTAATAGGGATGTAAAGGGGATCTGGCACAATGGCACTAGAACCCTGCACCTGTTGCCCTCTCATCCACGCTCCACTTCTATTGTCAATGAATGTCAATGAATGTTGCTCACTCATTTCCATGTCCCACTCAAGCTTTTTATTGATACAAATGAATAAAAAGACATCAGTGGTAAGTAAAAGATTGTTTTTATTGCCTCGCGCAGGGGAAAATTAGATGGATTATTAAGGCCGAATGCGATAAATTACATCAGGCCTCCACCTCATAGGGTTTTACTGATCTTATGAGGGATATGCCTTTGTTTTTATTAAGATTTAACATCTGGAAGCTGCATAACATATCCATTGTCATCATCTACACCACTAGAGCATAGAGTCAACTCACAAACCGTGGTTGGTAGACTTTTTCCCCTGGCAGCCTGTCTGAGGAAAGGTTGTTAAATTAAAAGGCAGATTGGGACGTTGTTTCTGGGCCCTGACCGCTTCTATCAACACCCCATGACTCATTAAAAAAACAGATAAAATGTTCAGTAAAAACAGTAATGAAATGGGTAAAGTCTTATTCCTTTTACTGAACCCCCATCGTACTAAACCCATTCTCGATATTACATACGTAAGCTGTTAACGGCATATTTTAAACCCCTTTTACACAAAAAAAATATTAAAAAGCCAAAAGGAGATGTTTTCAACCAACTCATGGTGCGAACGTTAGCTTAATTAGCTAACAGCTACAGCGGACATGTGAGCAACAAGTTCTTTTTGCAGCAAGTAAAATCAACATTCAATGACTCGAAATGAGAAGCCTTCTTTTGTCACCTCTGTCTGAAATCAAGGTCCCGCAGTTTCAAAAAAAGACTATGAATTTTTGTGATCTTTGTAAACTGTTTATGTGGTTAAGCAACAGGCTTAACAACAATCTCTGTTCTGGACCCAGTTGATGCCACCTTGTATTGTTAGCTTCAACATCCTGAAGGACTGAATATGTGGCCTGAGAAATCTGTTCAACTATGACTGTTGGCTTTCAGCCTTTCTCTGATGCTGAGTGATGCCTTGCCTCTCATGGACAAGGAGAGCTCCATGGTCAGCTCCATGCCTCCTAATCCATCCAACAGCGCCCTACCCAGCGCCTTGTCCTCCTTTTCACAACTTTGAAGTACTGCTTTACCCATTACCCTTGGGCAGGAGCTGCCCTTCTCTGGACCACACTGACATTTAGATGCTACTTAGAGCCATTAGGCCACCAAGGTCAGCACTTAACTTACATTTTCACAGCTTCCGGCAGCACTTTTTCTTTCTGTTATTCATCCGTTATTGTTGTGTTTTGCGGCACACTGCACACACAGGGCAGTGAATTGCTCGTTAGCTGGGGCTCTGGTGCCATAACAAGTGCTGAAAAGGGGAAAGTGTGTGTGTCTGTGTGTGTGTGGGAGGGGGGGGGGTCAGAAAAACACTGAATGGCAACCAATGAAAGACCATCACGCAAGTTTTTCCAGTTTCCTTCTATAGAGCATTCAAGGTTCACGATTTTCTCCATGGAGATGTTGACTTGGTAAGGAACAAGACTTCAGAAGGCTCAACCAAAAAACTTCAAAAATGTCTGTGACTCAAAAGTCCAGTGCACAATCCTTTAAAGTAAATGTCATTGGTAAAAGAACACACAAATCCCCAAAAAGCACAGCAACATATTAATGCCAAGAGCATGGTTACATTATCATCTGGCATTGGTGCAATGAATAAAACAGATGCAAGTAAGAGTGATTATTGTGGAGTTACACAAAGAAAATGTTCTGAAAGTATATTGGGAAAAAGAGCTTTATAGCACTGAATGTATCATAAAATAATTGCATGTGCTGTAACAAGATCAAACATATACTTGTAATTCTTCAGTTCTTTTTCAGTTTGTGTTAGGTTTTACCAGATGATTTATTATATAACGTTTTGATTTAATTCCTCCACTTCTATTACAAGGTGATAATGTGTTTTTATTTGTCCTTGTGAAATGACGAGAATGTATAATGCACAGTAACTGAAATGAACTCAGCCCCGGTAGCTACAGCTGTGAGCAGAATATTCAGTCAAGTAATTGCATTAAGATTAACATGAACATTTTATTTGCTATTGTGTATTCCTGTTAAGCCCTGCAGCCCTGTGCTGAGTAGCTTTTGTTTTTTTTCTCTTCCTTCTACAAGATGTTTGCCAATGTATCAGTACTCGTGGAGCGAATTCCAGTGTCACTTCCCAGCTGAGCAAATGAGCAAGCTGTAAATTAACTTTAATTGCCTAATGACAAATGCAATTCTACTGCAGCTCGAGCATGGCATTCATATTTGATGGGCCGCTATATCTCACTTCAAAATGTCTCAATAAGCCAGCCATAAAATATATATAAAGATGGACGATTTGACAGCTCCCCAAAAGTGAAGCCAAAATATCTTGAGTATAGTTTATTAATCACACCCCGACCATGCGACTAGGACATAGGCCAAACAAAAAACTGGTTTCTGTAATTTCAGGTAGTTCTTATCTTGCTAATGTTTGTTCAAGAGTTTATTAGTTATTTGGTGCTATAAAAATGTACTGAAACGTCATAATTTACAAGATTGGTCGGGCAAGTGTATGGGCGGGACTCCAATACCGCGGCTCAACCAACCAATCGCAAAAGCACAGACTCTGGCCCCAAAATTACAATATGGCAGTGCCCGTCTCCGTGATATTTTGGTTTACTTTTGTACAGTGGTAGGAAGTGGAGACACATCTTCTATCTTTAAACATAGTCTATGAAACCAGCTAGCAAGCCTTTTTTGTAAATATACAGCACTGCACTGAGGAGACTGCAGCCCCTCATTGCCAGGAAACTCCCATAGGCTGTTATTGCTTATTCACAGCTCTGTGAGATGTTAGGGTTTGGCGCTTATGAAAATTGAACTGCAAACTCATCTTCACCCCAGGCCAAAAAATGGCCTTGTCATATTCACAAAGCCGTGAGATTAATCTGTGAAGTGAAGCAGGCGTCAACAAACCTAACGTCACAGTTTGACTTATTGACCGAGGATGGGAAGGTACGTGTGTGTGTTTGAAGAATATAAAAATAAAGTGTGTGTAAAAGAGAGAAATGGATAAAGTGAGAGAGGGAATGGTGGGGGTGATTGCCTTTATTAAATCCCACCAACATTTATTCCGAACATTAATTTCATTGCGCTATCAGAGCCGTTTCAGGGTTGAGGAATGAAGGAAGAGTAGGAATAAATTGCTTTTAAATTCTACAGAGCATTCCCTCTGGATGGCACAGACTAGGACGCCTCTCCCTCTAATTAAACCCCCTGATGTATTTAAAAGCATAAGATGTAATTAGAACATTTAGTTTCATTTAAAACCACTTGAATTTCTTCCCTCCTACATGCCACAATTTAATTATATTCAGCAAGTCGTGCAGTCCTGACAGGAACAGAGAGTTGCTATAGAGATGACCATGGCTGTGCTGTGCTTGGAAATCCTTCAGAGTGAGTTTTTGCACAGCGAGCCACACACAAACACACACACACACACACACACACACACAAACACACACCACTATATGCAAACAAGCACAAGGAAGAGACTACTGTACCTATCGATCATTTTGTGCTATAGATGCATGCAAAATATGCAAACACATGTACAAACTGCCACATTTGCAACTGCTCAGCCAGCCAGCAGCAACAAACAAGCACATTATTCAATCAGGTGCCAGCCTCTTGCACAGATACAGGCCACAGGAAATGCACCTTTATCACTGGGAGCAGAAAAGCCCCCCCCACTCTCTCCCTGTCTGAACAGCCCTCCCTGCCGCTTTTCCTGTCTTTCGATGTGCTGGAGCTGCAGATCCTGCCGTAGGTGTCTTCTTCACAGCTCCCCCCCTCCCCCCCCCTCCTGCCTTGACTGGGGCTTTTAAGGCAGCAGTACAGAAATCAATGGCAATGCGATGGCTGCTCTCACAGTCATTGGAACACTTTTCTGAGGAAGAATGGACCGCATTCACAGTCTTCAATACAGATCAATTATCCTGAACAAAGGCAAAAGGGACACCTCACACACATACTCACACACTCATTTTCTGACTTATGTGCCCTTCACTCTCCATTTTAACCTCATGTAGCTACTGCAGTAAGTCACAATATGCTCCCAGTTGTGGTCCATTTAAGATGCAGAGAAGAATTTTCACAGAGAGATTCGACAGTCAAGTGATATACTCTCTGCTGTACAAATCAATAGTTATAATACCCAGCCAATGGCAGCCAGCAGAATAGAGGTTACATATATTACAAAGATGGGTATTTGTGTCATGCACACTATACAGTCAAATGCTTCAGCGTCTCATAATGCTCAGCTTAGACATGGCTGCTTACCGTTAGTGAGCGGAGAAAAAACACCACTTCCATAAAAACTCAAAGAATAACAAAATGAAAAACACAAACATCCCATTCATGAGTGTAAAAGACACCCTCTTAATGGATCTTGAGTAAAAGCAAAGAAATTAAAGTAAATGTATAAACCAGGATTTCAATCTAAAAATCTACTGACTAAATTGAAGAAGGAATCCTAGCTTTAGTTTGATGATGCTTGTAAAGTCAGCGCAACAGAACAATCTTTCATGATGAAGTGAAAAATCTTAAAAGGCTTCCAACTGGTGCAGGATATGTGTCGATCTCAGCTAATTAATCTCATTCTGCATTCCTACCTACCACAGTGTGATGATTGTGCGCCAAAGTCAGAGATTTTCTAATTCTACCTATACTCCATAGCCTTAATTGATTGTAAGAGACACATTTTATATCCAACAAGCCTTCCAAACAGGAGGATATCACTGTTCATGCCTTTTGTAAAACATAAAAAATGACAGTTATTAAAAAATAATAAATCTGAGCATGTTCTGATCTGCCTCTATGTTTAAAAGATCACTGGTTAAGGTCTGACTAAGGTTTAAATTCTTGTTTAAGTTACCTTTCGTGGTTTAAATTCTTGTTTAAGTTATCTTTCGTGGTTTAATTTAAGTGTACCAGGATGTGTCAGTTCATCATGACATCACTGTTCGGTGTGTTTACAGGTGTAAAAGAGCATATTTCTGACCACTTCAGAGAAAGCATCACTTTAAAAACAAAGAAAACAACTTAGCTTCTTGCTTTAAGTCACAATGGTGTCACACTGAGCTTAATACATGATCACTGCTTACTGATATGAGTGACTTATTAATAAAGAGAAATCCACAAAAATGTGTTTTTTAAATAAACCTTTAGATTGGAGTCTGAAAGCAAAAATCACAACACACAGCAGGAAGGTGAGTCAAACAGCTGTGTGGAGCGATGTTATTCATGCAGTGGATTTAACAACCAAGTCCCAGCTGGAGACATTTCACACTCAAAACCATACAAGTCAACCCCACGGTGGTGATAAAAAAATGATGTCGGTTCTTAGAACCCTGAAAGTTTGTCCAAAATATTTGGTCAATCCATCACATTGTTGTTAAGATATTTAAGTCTAGACCATGGTGGTGGGCCGACCATCAGACCAACATTGCCACGTCTGAAATCCACAGGATTTGCCTACAGTGTTCCCCTATTAGGCAGCAGCATACTCCAACTTAAGTCTGAAACCACCTCCACCCACACCTCTCCAATGTTGGAACTGGAAGAGCTTTTTCCCAATTCCACAATTTCTGCAAGTATTTGAAACCCATAATCCGACATACACATCACACAGGTACTGGCAAATGCAGTGTGCAGACATGAGAAAGTAAGCAGGGTTTGAAAGCTCACCTTTTTCATTCATTACAGACTGATTCTGTCCCTTTTCATGTGACCAAAACGAGTGCATCATAAATACCTTCCAGGACAGACTGTCCCAAAGTGTGCTCTATTAACTATATATTTATATAATTATCGCATCTATCCCCTCTTAATGAAAACCCACTTTTCAACCCACCGACAAGTTTGGCCGTTAAGGACAGCTATAAACCCTTTTGCAGTCGGACAACATGCACACCCCAGCAATAAGACATGCCATGCTGCTTCTAAGCTTAAAGCACTGACATTAACCCCCCTCATCTCCACCCACGAATCCTTCTCTGGGTGCATTGTGTGGATGTTAAAAGTTAAGACAGATAAGGGAGATTGACGCGAGCAGGGGAGCAGTCACCAGTATAATAGTCGTGTGTGTGTGTGTGTGTGTATGTGTGTGTGTGTATTGGCTTTGCGTGGGCGTGTTTGGGTGTCGATGAATATCTACATGGGTCAAAAAGTGTCCAGAGGAGCTGAAGTGAGCAAGTTATGGTGTGATGTCAGGTCTAATTAGCCAGGCTTGCTTTAGGCTCATTACTCACAGACCACTGGGACAGGGGAATAGGGAGAAGAAGGCGGGGGGGGGGGGGGGCTGAAAAGGCCACATAGTGAGAATTCAGCACCATTTGAGGTTCATCCTCACTGCTTTCTTACAAGGAACGCGACAAGACTTTGATAAGGGCGCACGTACCCCACTCAAGACTTCATATCATCCTCCTCTTGCTCTTTCATGCCTCCCAGCGCTGCACACCTCTCTCCCAACCTTTATGCTCCAACACACAGCTGCCTCTACAAGCAATTAGAAGAAGACTGGGCGAGGAAGGGAAAAAGGTGTGGGTTGAAATTAAATTCATATGATCAGAGGTTAAAGAAAATATTTTTTAGGTTCTGCTGTTACTGTGGAAACACATTTGTATCCATATTTAGGTTGATTGGAAACACCCTACCTTAATGATGAAGTGGTTGGCAGCAAGATATGTTATTGGAAATTGCCCGGAAGATGAGGGCCAGTGGGTAGTAAAATACTGTACTTGGTGAAAATGCATGTTATTCATTATCCTGGAGAAAGCCTTTACCAGTAATCAGCTCAATGAAACAACTATGCTCATTCAGTTATAACCACCCAAACAAAGGTGAATAATGAACCTCTATTTGAACCAGAAGTACAAAAAAAGTCAACAGTTTAAAACGGAGGAGTCGGTCTTAAAATCTCAAATACTGCAGTAGAGAAATCAATCTTTCATGACTCCACCTTAAAAAAAATAATAATTGTCAATCCTGTCTGCTACTGTATTCACAGGAAATACAAATGGCTAAAATAACACCATTCCCTCTGGTAGTTTCCATTCCATCTGCTGTCCATGTGTTGCTGTTTGGATCCATTCTCAACCCCGCCACTCCACCTCCTTTTGTAAAAGGATAAAATGACATGTAATGCATCACTTTGCTTGTCACTGTACACAAACAAATACCAACCTCTAGTTCAGTTTCTGTTTGTCTTCACTTGACATATCTGCAATGAAAGCAAAGGTCATAAAAATGTATGGGAGGTACACTGATGATAAACGATTTGAGAGAGTAGAAAACAAATTGGAGCGCTACTGAGATAGCAAGTCAACCTTTGAGACTGCACAGCCACGGATTTGTAAGAGCAGAATTAGATTTGTGAGCGAGGGAAGACAGGATCAGAGCGGAACAGATGATCTGAGCAGCAAGGGGAGTTTTTTCTTATTTTTAAGATTATTTTTTAGGGCTTTTCTCTTTATTTGATAGTGACAGTAGATGGGCAGGAGAGGGAGAGAGAAAGAGAGGGGATGACGCAGCAAAGGGCCGCAGGTCGGATTTTGACCCGGGCAACGGCCAAGGACGCAGCCTACATGGGGCACACACTCTTACTGGGTGAGCTATATGCCGCCACAGCTAGAGGAGTTTTGTAACTACATTTCATTCAGGAGAGACATGTTTGCAGATATGCAAATAAGATTTATTGTACAGGGCAAATTAAATTAACAAGGTCTTTGGCGATTATATATACACACACACATACACACACACACACACACACACACAACAAAAGTATATAGCCCAAAGACCAAATCAAAGGAGGCTCCGGACGGATCAGCTGGAGCAAAAGAGGACTGGAGGTGGAAAGGGGGGTTGGAGGGTTGCACTCTTGCCTGCAACGACAGCTAAATAACAAAAGGGAGAAACAATTTTAAGCAGGGTTGTAACTCTGTGATTGCCCCTTGCCATTTGTGTACGATTCTGATTGGTTTAGCAGGAAGGTGAACGCCTCCAACAGCTGATTTGAGTTAGATAGAGCATTGATCAAGAATTAGGTCTTCATGAAAGGATTTACACTGAGATACATTTCAATTAGGAGACAAGTTGCAGATATGCGGAAGTTATACACAGCATGATAAAATATACATTTATTTGGATAACAGCTGAATTGATTTAGGAGTGCATCATTAAAAGTTAGGTCTTCCTGAAAGAATTTACACTGAGCTACATTTGAGACCGCAATATGCAGCTTCAGAACGTTTGTACGGTATCACGTCACGCAGCATTGCCTTAGCTATAGTAACTCAAAATGCTACGTTATCAACCAAAGCTAAGGACAGCCATGTTGCAGCAGCAGGCTAATGCAGCATCAGTATGTCCATTACATGAGTTTGTGTTCTGTAGAGAAGAGAAAGGTTCAGGGATGTGATGGTCTGGGTTCTTGAATCATGCTAGGTTATACATTGTGTGACGTTAGTAAAAGTTAAAGGCGCCTTACTTTGTTATTAGATGATAAACTCATGTCCCAATTGGTTAATGTAATAAACTTTGCATTAAAAAGTATATTGACCTCCCTAATGTTAGTTTTGTGTGCTACTTCACAACAAGGACAACTAAAAAGGAGAGAGAGAAAGAAGTCAATGAAGCAGCTAAAAGATCTGCAACTTTGCAGAGCTGGATTAAAACTGCCAGCAGGCCAGCTGTGAGTGAAGCATTTGATAATGTCAAACAGCCAACCTACGTTATTCATTTAATGTGAAGTAGGCTTATTTTATCAGAAGCTTTTTCTTTAAGTTAGAGTACGCTAATAACTCATTAAAAACAAGCGCTGTGTCACGATCCTGCTGTGACTGACTGCCTTTGTGCTACTCTTGTGGCCATTTTGTGAATTGTGTTAAGTGCTTGTTGCTGTTTTCCATGTGCTCTGTGGTTACCTGTCTGTCATGTGTCTTTGTCTCCACCCATCCCTTTTTATGGTCTGCACTTCCTGTCTAGTTAGTTCCCCTCTGGGTTTTGCTCCCACCTTTTCCCTGTTATGTCATTGGATTCCCTCTGTTTGTTGTTACTGTCTTGTCCAATCTTCTGTCTTTCTGTTGATTGGTCTGTGTATTTTTACACTCCTCGATTCCTTTGTCTCTTGTTGGTTCGTCTCGCTGTTTGTTTGTAGGTTTGTGGTTGTGAGTTTCTACATTATAGTGTCAAAATAAAGTGTGTTTGTTCTGCACATTTGTCTGAAAGAGTCTTGCATTTGGGTCCTCCTGCTGAAACTGTGACGGAACGAACCAACCAAAGAATGGATCCAGCAGACTGGACAGACATTTCCATATGGAGGAGCTAACCCAGGTGGAGTACACCCTCGGCAGGCTTACTGCAGAACTTGTGAGATCCAGATTTGGAGTGCCAGCATGCCATGTGTTCTCGTACGAAACAGGCCATTTTGTCAAAACCCTGGATGATCGAGGTGCCAGGAATGGCTGCCTTAGCCAGTGAGCCCTATAATCTGGACAGAAATCTGCAGCGCCCAGCGGTCTCCAAACCCTGCACACCAGACCAGCAAGCCGCAGCATTATATTGCGGGTATTACCAAGGCAAAGTTTGCAGTTGTGGCAGAAAAACCATTATGACAAGAGGATGATAAAAGAAGTTGAGATTGAGCGCAGCAGACGTTTGCTGTGCGTGCTCTGCTTCTCATCACCAGGTCCAAGCAGGTCTGGTTCCACAGTGGTGAGGTGAGTTAATGCTTAAACACATAGGCTCTTTTACTGCTCTTGGTCTTTAAAGGGAATCCTGCTGATAACACCATTTCACTCTCATGCACAGCTAAAACAAAAAAGAAAAAGATGAGAATGTACTGGAAATTTAGGGGAGGGGCAGTACAACCGGATGAGTACGCTGCTAAAAAGGAGCCCCAGTGGAACTGCGGCAGTAGCAAAATGGTTCTGCACAAGACAAAAAAATCCACCAGAGAAATACGGTGCTGTGTAGGGTCAGGTTTTAGCCTGGAGCGGCCATGGCCACCACAGGCCGCCCTCTGGCTCCGCCCCTGCTGGGACACCTTGAAGCAGTTACTGTAGTCCCTCCAGCATGTCCTGGGACTACCCCGGGGCCTCCTACCAGTCACCATACTTGAAACAACAGCAAAAGGGAGGCAGCCAGGGGCAAATATATCAGGACCTGAATCCCCTTAATGCTCCTACTTAGAAGTCTTTAATCTCCATAGACAATTTCACCTTGGAAAGCCTGTTTTAATCTACGGTTTCTGACTCTGTGGTGCTGATCTTCACTGCAACAACATGGTCAGATGAAACCAAAAGGTCAATAGGAGAGATGCCACCTGAATATCATCAAACAGAATTCAATTAATATGGTTCTTCTTGTATCTGAAGTGTGTCAGTTGGCTTGGTTTTTCACATGACCAATAGAAAAAGACTGTGTTGAAGTGAAAACAAATCTTTATTTGGTACATAACTACGCTCCTCTTTAAGTGTTCTTGTATGTTGTTCTGCTTGACCTATTCATGACCAACACAAACAACAATTCACCAATGGGGTTCAGATTGCATATATTATTCTCCGAAAGTGTCGGAGTCAACGTGAGCATTTAATTAGGTCAGCATACCAAACAAAGTGCTGCAATTTACCGCATTTCAGGAGAACAGAGTTCACTAAACTGCTGGTGGGTAAATGTATGCAAACAGCACTCTTCCTGTCTTCCGCCGCATTCCTCTCCACATCATCTGTCCACCAGAATGTGAAATTTGGATCCAAATAACAGACTAGGATTGGAATTTTTTCAGCTATACTATCTGAAGTGCAGCAATTATTCAAATGTACTAGGTTTATGGGAGCGTGAATGGTTGGGTAAAATAATTACTAATATCGTCACCTCCAGTGGACATCCCTTGGACCTTAACATCAGTGGAAACTTACAAAAAGTTACAATTACCACTCACAGAAACTCACAGTTGTATTTGAATGTAACCAGACATGATGCATGCAGTCCCATATGCAGTAACCAACACTTATCTCTGGGGCAGCATAATTCCAGGATTGTCCCTGGCTGTTTTTTCTTTGTTTCCTATTCCTTTCTTGTTCCCTCTATAGGTGATGCACACTGAGGAACCAACTAACCCTTACTCAAAGCGACTCTTGACTGTTTCTTTGAATTTCCTCTCAGGACCATATTAAAAGAGCTGGATTGAAATGAGCCTTGCCAAATCTCTTGTGTTTTGAATAACGGCATGAAAGAGTACAGGGATAAGGACTGCCAGTCTGAATTCCAGAGATAAGTTTTGATGTTAAGGCTGCATCTATGCAAGACACAATCAAAGTATGGAGTATGCAGAAAAAACAAGGCTGGCATTCAGAATGATAGCATCCATGACAGCTGTAGATAAACCGTCAAGTGCTATTGAGGTCAGTGTCTTTCTTGCTCTAGCACCTGCTTGACTCTGTCATTTATCCATCTACCTGCAGCCCTACTCGGCTGATTAAACATCAGTGATTGATCATGTATTTTTATTTGTCAGGATTATTTGAGATCTAAGAACAAATTACTCTTAGAATCCACTCAGTACTTCCAATCCGTAGCATTGAAACCTTGAACACTGAATGTTACAGTATCACTTGCAATGGTTAGCACCATCCCCTCAAAGCAAGAAAGGTTTGACTGACTGTGTGGTGGTTCAACATTTCCCCAATGCTCATCTGGGTAAAAACAAAAAAAGGCATTGTAAAGAAATGATAGCATGAATAGTGACAGAAAAAAAAACATAATCCAGACAAAAAAGCATGGGTAAATTAAAAGGAATGGCACAATATGTGATGAATAAGAGTAGAGTCTCAGATTTTTGTGGACATGTAGCAGAAGGTCTTTGTCTTAAACCGTCCTAAATGGGACAGTTGAAGACAAAGACCTTCTGCAAGGGCTACAAGACAGAACTGTGCATGTTTACCATTATTGTTTGCACTCTCTCTTGAACCACCTGTCCAAAATATAAGACAAAACCGAGAAAAAAGAGGCATTCACTGTGTCGAAAGAGGGCATATGCTAACTTGCTAGGCAGATGATGTTAGCCTGCCAACACTCTTTGTAACCAATGAAGCATGACAGCACGGCAGAACCAGCAGCCGGTGTTGGTTGGCTAACGTTAGCTTGCTAATTCTACCTTAACGTTACCCCATCGCCACATCATTCACAGAAAACGAGCCGTATTGCTGGCGATAGCAATGTGTTTTGTGTGAATGAAGAATGAAGTTAATGTAACTCATTTAGTGGCTGGCTTTCTGCCTCAACACAAAGTCAAACACACTCTTTGCCTCAGTTGATGCTGACATTGAAGAATTATGGACAACTATCAGGATATAAGATCAATGTGGGTAAAAACCTAAGCGCTATCATATAAATATAATCCAACACCAGAATGGGAGAACAAATACCTATGGTCATGGCAAACAAAATCCTACCTGGGCATAACTATTCCAAAAGATCTCTCAAAACCATCAGAATATAACTGCTCTCCTATACACACACACACACACACACACACACACACACACACACACACACAAATCAAAGAAGATATCACAAGATGGAGCCTCATCCCTTTCTTTAGTTTCAGCCAAAGATTGTTATATCTATTTCAAACCCTTCCAACAGAATTTTCCCAAAGTCAGTTTAATGAATGAGACAAAATATCTAGATACTTGTGGCAAGGCAAGAAACACTGCAGTCAGTTAAGGAGAAGGGAGGATGGGGTTTGCCATCTCTTAAGAAATACTATTATCCCAGCCCGGAAAAAAGCTATGATATGCTGGTGCAATCCTTCATATTCTGCAGAGTGGACAGACATTGAAGAAAACATGTTTCCCACTCCAATACAAGTAATTATAGCTGACGCTAAACTGTAACACTACAAACAGGGCTCAACATTAACACTTTTCCACTTGTCTGGGACAAGTAAAAAAAAAAATAGAAGTTACATTGCATAAACGCTTTATGGAGCTTAAAACTCATTCAACAGCATACATTAAAGCAAAATGGGAAAAGGAATCTGGGATAGATATTTCTGAGGAAGAATGGACATTAATATGGGAGAACCAATGAAAATGCACCACCTCAATGAGCTGGTGAGTTTTACTGGAAAAATAGTATAAGATATTTCATTACATAGGGTTAGGGTTAGGGTTAGGGTTAGGGGGTTAGGTAGAGAAAATTATCTCGATGATCCCCCCCGCTTTGTCCGACGACTGGGCAGTTAGATAGGGGATCAAAGGCAGATGCACTGGCCGGCGCACGTCAGTAGAACTTACAATTCCAACAATGTCCCATATTTCATCTTTATTCTCATTTTCCTATCGTGTTCTTATTATCTTTTTTTAGAGAGAGAATTTTCAGAGTGGAATAGAAAAACTCTTCACTGTAGTCAGTGTTTTAGTTCTTATGTGTTCTAAAATGCTTTCCCTATCAGTTTTGTATATAACTTTTCAGATTGAGGTTTTTATTTTTAATGGTACAAATGTGGACTATGTCTCATTCAGGATTGTCCTTTTCTGTTTAGGTAGTCGGACGTTCGCAACTTGAAGTAATTATATTGCCGGTTCCGTTGCTGTTTAGGGTAGGGGTTAGGGTTAGGGGGTAGGGTTAGGGTTAGGGGTTAGGGTTAGGGTTAGGGTTAGGGATAGGGGGTAAACACCACGTCTTGACGAAAAAAATGTAATAGACAAAAAACGAAAGGAGATAGAGGGATGAAACCAAGCTCCGCCTCCCCATTTTGGGGGTCTCTGGACACGCCTGAAGTGTCCCCATGTCTCTACGACTTACCGTTCTCGAGATATGCAAAAATGGTAAAAATTTGACGAAAAGAAGTTCATAAGTCCTCGTAGGAAGGTCGCAGCCAGCTCAAACTTGGTTCTTTGTAATCCTCTCCTCAAGCCGGATTCTTATACACCCAGCATGGCCTACTTTTGTGACATTTGTTTTTCTTCATTTTGTCTTACTTTGACTATGACGATTGTATTGCGTTGGGAGTGTGTTCCCGGTGCTCAGGGCGTCCCCCTGAGTGTTTAGACATGGGTTAGGGTTAGGGGGTTAGGTTAGAGAAAGTTCTCTCGATGATCCCCCCCGCTTCGTCCGACGACTGGGCAGTTCGATAGGGGATCAAAGGCAAGTGCACGGGTTAGGGTTAGGGGGTTGGGGTTAGGGTTAGGGTTAGGGTTAGGGGTTAAGGGTTAGGGTTAGGGTTAGGGTTAGGGTTAGGGTTAGGGGGGTTAGGGTTAGGGTTAGGGGGGTTAGGGTTAGGGTTAGGGGTTAGGGCTAGGGGTTAGGGGGTTAGGGTTAGGGTTAGGTGTGTTCCGATCCCATTAGCCTCCCCACGCGTCCAACGACTACGCAGTTGAATGGAGACTAAAGGTATGCACTGGCCACCGCATGTCAATCACTTTCCAACCACTAAAGCGTTAACCCTGAGGAGATCCCCCTAGAGGGATGTCCTTACAGAGAGGCAATCCACCAAACCTCTGTTACCAGGAGCTGGTGAAAGAGACCTTTCGACCAAATCTCCATTTTAGGGAAGGGGGAAAGAAGGGGGAAAGAGAGATACACCCACCCCTCTGTCTAGAGAAGGCGGATGCAGGAGAGAGGAAGAGAGAGAGAGAGAGACCCACACCAACATCCACTCCCCTGTCTAGAGAAGGTGGATGAGGGAGAGAGAAAGAGAGGGATCCATCCCTCTGTCTAGAGGAGGTGGACGAGAGAGAGAGAGAGAGATATACATCCATCCCTCTGTCTAGAGGAGGTGGATGAAAGAGAGAGAGAGAGAGAGATCCATCCCTCTGTCTAGAGGAGGTGGATGAGAGAGATAGAGAGAGAGAGAGAGAGAGGGTTAGGGTTAGGGTTAGGGTTAGGGTTAGGGGGTTAGGGTTAGGGTTAGGGTTAGGGGGTTAGGGGGTTAGGGTTAGGGTTAGGGGGTTAGGGTTAGGGGGTTAGGGTTAGGGTTAGGGGGTTAGGTTTAGGGTTCTCAGCCATCTCATTATAGTGATAACATCCCTGTTTTCTGCAGAAACTGTCAATACCAAAGCACAAACCGTTAGCACATTTTCTGGGACTGTCCCAGCATTAAAACCCTTTGGAAGGTGATACACAATGCTTTACAGAAAAAATATGCTGCCTTTTGTAATTGTTTTATTGTGCCTGGGAATTAACAGTTCAACACGTAAACTTAAAGCCTTGTATTCATCTCTAAAAATGTTTTCTAAAGTTATTCTGTACCTTTAACTTCCTATTCTATATACTTAATGTGTTTCCTCCAACAGTTTAATCATGGTATTTTCTATCATAAGTCCAACACATCTTGTCAGTAGCAATTGTCAAGTATTCACATGCACAAACATGCAAATACGGCCAGACCAGCTATCGAAACAAAGAACACACACACACACACACACACACACACACACACACACACACACACACACAGGGAGTGTGACTTACTTCTCTGCTCAGGATACCATTACTCCATTACATAGCAAATTGTTGTTTACTGCTGAATATCACAGCCCCTATAATGATGCCAATTTGACAAAAATAATATATGCAAAAAAACAAGTCATAGCACATAGCTAACAGAATCCATGGCAACGTTATACTTCCTGTTTTCAGGAATTATGGGAACTGCAAATTAAATACTTAGAGCATGAGTATCTCCCAAATAAAAGTCAAGAAAAAGAATAATACTATAAGTGAAAAAATCCAGGAGTGTTAATTATGTCTGAGGGGGGGGGGGGGGGGGTCCAGTGTACCCCATGACAGAATTTTACAGATCAAAGCCACATATTGTATCTTGCGAGAAAAAGAGAGGTTTCAATACCACCAAGCAATATAGTCAGGAGATGCAAGGTTCGTAACGCACCATGGGAGTTTGGAAGTTCACATTCATTGGTTTTAACATGACTCACTGCCTCCTCGCTAACACTGAGCACCAACAGGAGATTGACTCTAAAAATAAATACCAGGCACCATCAGCATTTCCTCACATACTATACATCTTGCCCTGGCACTGACACAGCCGCAGAGGCGTCGTGCACAAAGAACCAGTCAGAAAACTCCCTCAATCTGAAAAAAGGCAGAGCTTTGTATGAGCAGCACTGATGAGTAGCAGGATAATCTCATTGACATACTCACAAAAAGGTTTTGGGTGCAAATTTTGCAAATACAAGAATCTCTGAAGCAGTGGCACAAAAAGTGGCTATGTGCCGCATGTGGAGCATAGGGGCGCAGCACCATGGGCGTGCCAAAGGAATGGTAAAAATATATATATAGTACAGGCCAATAGTTTGGGCACACTTTCTCATTCAATGTGTTTTATTTTTTTTATGACTATTTACATTATAGATTATCACTGAAGGTATCAAAACTATAAATGAACACATGTGGAATTATGTAGTTAACAAAACAGTGTGAAATAACAGAAAACATGTCTTATATTCTAGTTTCTTCAAAAGTAGCCACCCTTTGCTTTTTTGATAGTGCTGCAAACCCTTGGTGTTCTCTCAATGAGCATTATGAGGTAGTCACCTGAAATGGTTTTCCCTTCACAGGTGTGCCTTGTCACGGTTAATGAGTGGAATTTCTAGCCTTATTAAGGTAGTTGGGACCATCAGTTGTGTTGAGTAGAAGTCAGGTTGATAAACAGCCGCAGCCCAATTTGACTGTTAGAATTCATGTTATGGAAGGAACCAATCAGCTAAGTAAAGACAAACGAGTGGCCTTCATTACTTTAAGAAAGGAAGGTCAGTTGGTCCGGAAAATTGCATAAAGAAAAGCAGATGCAACAAAAACGCTGCACCCAGATTACACAACAGAAGTTCTCCAGGCCTCTAGATGGAACATCAAGTGGAACAGCTTGATTTTTGACCCCTCCTGCTCTCTCTCTCTCTCTCTCTCTGTGAGTGCCAAGCAAGCAGGTACGAGCGTACGAGTAGTGAATAGTCATCCATGGAAAAAGATTAATAAAGCAAAAAAGCTGTTGGGCTAAAAAAAATAGAAAAAGAAAGAGGTAAAGGAGATGGCATGTCATTGGATGCGACAGCAGTTAAATAAGTGAATGGTGTAAAGCAACAGGTAGGATTGAAAGTGTGACGTCTGTGCTTGGAGGCTTGAAAATATTCATGTTAATAGACTAGCTAGCGTTAGATAACACTGGGAAAGTAGCAGCCAAATGGGGGTTTACTGCGGTTTTAGATTATGCAAAACTGAGGATGCTGAGCTGAAAAAGTATAAAGGTAGCATGTACAATAAATGACAAGAATCTGAAAAACAAATCTAATGCAATAACTCTGGTTTACCGCGGAATCTTGCATAGATTTTGTTTTACCATTAGCTGTTCATGTTAAATGTGCTGTCAGACACACAGGCTGTAGTTACTGGCCATCTACACATCTATCTCTCTTTAAAAGGTCTGTGCTAAGTGGCTCTCGATTTTTGTATGTATTTTTTTAAATATAAAATTTGGATGTCATTTCAATAGCAGCAAAATTGTTGTTGCATTCCCCTCTGACACTGGTGTGCTTCTGTTCTGAAGTATACCTCAAGATTTAATATGTTATGAGCAAAGGCTTACAGCAACATCTAATGGCATATGAAAGGTCAACATGATCGGAGAGGATCTGAAAGGTCAAGCCAGTGAAATAATTGAAAATCTGAATCACTGTAGTTTTTTGGGAAAGAAGCCCAAAGTTAAACTGCTGTCTTAAACTCGCTGCCTTCAGATCCGTGACCTGCTGCCCTATGCCAAAAAGCAGGATTTAACATGAAGAAACAGTCTAGCGGGACAAAGAGTTCTGCAGTTGTGTAACATTTCACCGACTATTGCATAGTAATAAGTTTGAACTTTTAACACTGTAGTTTCCATAGGAACTAAGTAAGGCGGCTATCAGCTCACAAGACAGATTGATGAGATGCTTTAGGCTCAGAAGCAAGACTATTTATGTTCAAAAAACAGCCACAAGGCACAGAACATTATTTGGGCATTAATTAAGAAGGATTATAAACCCAGCCTTATGAGACATATTGAAGTAACTTGAGATTTTTCATCATGCAAGCTATTTCTACAACACAAACATCACAAAAATAAACATTGCCTAAGGCAATGTGCCTAATCTAAGATGGAAAGTCTTTGCCATCAGAAAACCCAACTAGTAAAATGAAAATAAGCCAAAGAACACGGCTGTTGTATATGCTGTTGGGGGAATTCAGAACAGGAAATGTTTTGTATGGAGATTTATAATAAAATTTAGTTTAAGAAAAAGATAAGATATGGAACATTTCTGAGTTAAAATGTCTAAAAAAAGTCTAAAGTCTATACATTAGTTATATATTTTGTTAAGTTGTGTCCTTCCACTATCCCAAATGTTTCCAACAATTTTCAAACCCAGAGAAATACGTAATTTTATTTCTGACACAGGACGTTTTGATTAGTCGCCTGTCAGTAGTGTCACATAAGCTTACGTAAAGGTAAAGTTGCCAAAGCAACATGACAACATTACCCAAAATTCCATTTCACAGACGAGCGTCAATTTGGGAGCTTGCATGCTACCAATGCGTACTTTTTACATGTCTTGACAAGGCAATTTGCACAACTTCAAATCACCGCCAATTTAGGTTTTCCTCCGTGGGTGCTCATGGGCACAGTGACTATAAAGAGCCAAGCACCAGCAATGAGCCCATAACTCCAGAGTGGGCAGGAAAGATTGCTCATTGGGTAAATATATTAAGAACTACAATTAATATTCATGAAGAGTATTGTGTATAACTGCTACAATGACCGGAGATAATAATGCCAGATGATTTGGCGCTACATTATTGAAACTGACTTGATCAGAAAGCTTTGTAAAAAGGGGAGATTTGTGCTGGAATTATGATTGAAATGAGATTTAGTGTCAGAAGCAGAGCCAGTAGTGTGCATAGCTGCTGGAAGCTGTTGTACCAGTGTGTGAACAAGCGAACATGATCAAATTAGTTACAATGTGAGAACTATATGCCCAAATGTTACTATTGACCCATTATACCTTTTATCATCAAAATTAAGATATAAACTCGCAAATGTATAAATATGCAAAGCCCACGACTGAAAGGGAACAGGATGAAAGTCATATTTAATATTATGCAAACAGGAAAAAATGATGTGTCATTATAAAGTGCAATACATTATGTTATGTTTTTTTATTTTTGATATTACTTTTATTTCATTTTAGGGTTTGGATGTCTGTAAACACTTCTTTGCACAAAAAATGTTTTGATAAATTGTTACAATTTTACAACAACACAAAAATGTTGAACAGTTTTACACTGAGAAGCAACACTTACTGTGTTTGCACTAAATAGGACATAGTGATATTTTACAAAAATACAAGGATATAGAGAACAGTGCGATATTGCAGACTTTTGATATACTCAGTCATGAAGTAAAGTGAGTTGGCTAAAACCCTGGAATTCCACCAACTGCAGAACGGCTCCACTGCGTGTCAGCTCCGTACTCCGCCATCCTTCAACACCCACGGCTGAGGCCTAGTATGGCTATCACCAGACTAAGCAGCGCTCAATGGATTTGAGATTGAGCATTAGTCTGGGCAGTCTTCTCTGTATTTTCTATGCACAAGAGGCGTGACCAACGAGGATAGTTTAAGTGACGCAAAAGTACCTCAACCAATCAGACCAACGATCCGGGTGACATTGCAGTGACAGCGGCATTAACTGGGTTTGCTGCGCATCGGTGGCGTTTGGTTGTCGCTATGTTAAAAGTAAACAAGAAGCTGCTTGGTCACTTCTCTATCGTCATCATGTTAATACCGCCAATAGCGTGCCAGGTAGATAAGCCAGTTTGTAATTGGTTTCCGCAAAATTGTGAACTGAAGAAGGAGAATTAAACGTGCAGGTTCCCAGACCGAGCCGCAGGGTGAAATAAAATCGCCGGGAGAGTGGGCGGGGCTTACCAAGTCTAGCTGCGGCCATGACTGGCCGCCTTAACCACAAGGACCTACGAGATTGCATGGTATAAACGGATGTAGTTTCAACAAACAGAAACACAAAACCTCTATGTAGTGGGTTTCTCCTGTAGTACTGTGCACCCGCAGATAGACGTACTTACACTTTTCAATTGCTTTCCGACAGGAAGCGAGAGGACATGAGGACGGGGGAGCTCGTCTCCAATCAGTGGCCAAATCTTTTTTTTGTGCCAGTATTTTGTTTTTTTACCATTCCCCTTCCTAATTTCTTTTAAAATTGAACTGAAGCTTCATACTCAAAATCTTGTACAATTTATTCCATAAAACAATTTAAAATATCTAATATAAAAAGAGATCACTTTGGCTTAAGGCTGCTCTCACATGGATCCACAACTATTCAACACTGCTAAACAACTAAACATTAAAACAGTGTGATACAAATCCACTATTTCATATAAATAGTGCCCCTTCCTTTGCTGCCATCCTACACATGCCATATAATGGCACATGTCAGTAATGGAGTGAATGTCCTAAGCAGCACCAAATAAAAGCAGGCAGAATTAATTGCAGCCTGCCGTAGTGACCTTTACCGTTTGATAAATCATGAAGCCTAAGAGACTGCCATTAGGCTCGTAGATGGGAAATGCGCAGCTTTGAGAAATGATCTTGGATCTTATGATCTAGAGTTGTATTGACCCGGCCGGTTTATGCTTTCAGCACACATACAATACATTATGCATCCACCCACACATGCAAAATTTGTATTATTCCTCCCAGTTCTGCTAGAAATGGGACAGAGATACCCGGCACTTTTGTGTTTGAGGAGTAGTCAAACTCCTATTTCATCATTCAGTAAAAATAAGCATTTTCTTGGTGTTCAATTAAGCTTCAGCAGGAGGAGACACTCTGGCCTCTGGACTGTGAATAATGTAGACCGTCCTTAGGTGCTTCTCTACTTCATTTTAAAAAAGGGGAAACCACATTTCCCTCAGCTTTGTGAACCAATGGCAGGGCTATTGAACATGGCTAGTTCGAAATTCTTTTTCTCTAGCATTTGACTAAATCATTTAAATTGAGAGGAATCAAGAGTTAGACAACATCCAATTAATCAGGTACACTGCAAAAAAAAGGGTGTCTAAAAACAAGATAAACACTAAATCTGAGGGAAAAGGTACTCAAAACAAGTCAAATTATATGTCCATGCAGCAAGATAATTTCACGTGACAAGCTTGCTTGATTTATGATTATAGTGTAAAGTTGAACTCTTAAAAAAAGGATACATTTTCCAACACTTCTAAATCTAAGTTGTTTTTTTAATCTTGGTAAGAACCAAATAATTTGTAGTGTAGAAACACATTGTGAGAATAGTAATTATTTTCAAGGTGAAATACAAGGTCAGGGAGTCAAGTGTGGTTTTCAAGTGATTTCATCATGATGAAAGTAGTGGGGCTTCATTATCTATTAAATACTGTACAATATGAGGTCAGAACTCAGCGCGACTGTGTGAAACAGCTCTGGCAAAGTGTTTGAAGGCTTAAATCTTTTATCCATCAACTCAGCTCAGCCATTATTAATTACATAAGCATTGCACTAATATATATACATATTACAGCACATTTTCTTTCAGCCACAGACAGTCAAACAGTATTCCACAGTGAAGTTTCAGCGGAGTTGATCTACATTGCTCTCTGTTCTTAGAAATATGATTAATTATTTCTGCAATGTGTTAAAGTAAACAATAGTTCTGTTTCGGTGTGGTAACTAAACAAAGAGAATATTCAGCACAGAAAGGCTACAGTGGTGAGATTAAACTTAAATGACTACAAAAGGAGGACAATCTTACAATTTACTTCTGTAAGACTTGTTATGAGGTCATTTGTGCAAATAGACCCAACTTTTTATTGAACTGTATCTTAAACTTCACAGAAAATATTCTATTTCCCATTAGGGTTAATCAACATTAATTCAATTGAGGTTTTTTTTTCTGAGGCTCATATGGGTTTCTATACACTCAATTGTTTAACGCTAATACTAACCTTGTTAAGTGGATTGTCTTCATTAAATACAGTTTGTAAGTCACTGTCATTACAAAACACAATGTAAATAACAAATTAACACCAGCTCAATAGTAAATTCCTTGTTTTTCTTTGCTTCCCTCCAGTGGTTTAACTTCTAATCTTACTGCAGTGACGTGTACTCCAAGATGTGTCAGTACACTGTGATGTCACTGCTGGGTGTGGTTACAGGTTCAACCAAATTAACTTCGGATCACGTCCAGTGAATTTGGTTGTGGTCAAGCATTAAACAGAGTGTTAAATTACTCTTTACTAAACCTTCAAGAACACTATCATTACAACTTGCACAACCCGTACAAGCTGGTTGATCTCCAGTTATAACTTGTGAGGTCTGACTTAACACTTATTGGAACAATGCCAATTACTTCCAAAAACACTGCTTTTTCAAAAGCTAAAAATCCTCACTATAATGGTTCTGCGAACATTTTATTGTGTGCCTCACTGTGTATACAATCCAAATCCTGGTCAGATCTTCCAATGGCTGGTTATCCAACATGTTATTACGAGGATGTGTGTAAATCATTTCACTTTGCTAGCCTCCCATGTTTAAAGCAAAAACAAGAAATCAAGGCAGCAGCAGGAGGGCAACATGGAGATCTTCCTGCACTGTACTTTTAGGAGATTTCTGTGGCCACTGCACGCTGTGAGGAATGAGAAACAGAGCCCAATCGAGAGGCCATGCCTCTCACACACACACACACAGACACACACACACACACGCACAAGTATTTTGTTGTTGAAATGACAGGGTTAAA
The DNA here is from genome assembly GCF_013103735.1 of Etheostoma cragini. NCBI lineage: Eukaryota > Metazoa > Chordata > Actinopteri > Perciformes > Percidae > Etheostoma > Etheostoma cragini. The sequence goes on from NC_048416.1 coordinate 19,540,554, forward strand.
GCTTGTGTTACTGGCACTAATGGCTCTCGTTTTGAAACTGTAATTAGTGGACTCACAGTCTCTGCGATGTGTGCAATGGTGCAGGTGAGTAAAATGTTACTATGGCCAACACTCTGAAAATAACACCAAGGTTCAAACACGGGAGAGACAAAAGCAACGGTAGACTTAGAAGTGTCCTTCAACCAGGAAAGAACAACAAAAGCGAGTGCATGAGTGTGTGTATATAATGTTCCACTTATGCAGATTATGATGTTTATACATTTGATGCCTTTAACCACGCAGATTACGACACTAAACCTCATCTATCACACTACAATACATTTGAAAACGTATAATTCCAAAAGAGATTTAATACTTGCTTTGAAGACTTGCCAGAAAATAGTCTCTAGCAGTGTTTTTCTTCTTCTTCAAAGCCTGAAGGTTAAACTTGGGAGTGGGAAGATCGCAAGTCATCTCTAATGAGTTCACCGTCTTGTATATAGCAAGGGGGGGATTTTAAATTGCCACAAATAATCTCTTAGGTCTCTAAAATGATATAAAACCAGAGGACCCACGGCAATGATCCAAATAAGTCCTTCCCATATCCTGAATCAAAAAAAAAAGCACTGTCTGAGGTGTGAGGCAGAGCTCAACACATATCTGCTGCAATAAATCAACAATGTGCTCCAAACATTTTAAGAAGCGAGCGAAGATAAAACAAAGAGTCGAGTGGCCGAGCAGTGGAGGACACACCCGAGGTAACACTGACAGACAACACGGCGTTGATCAGAACACGTTACCTTTAATTGTAGTGCATTAGCACATGTGCTGATGATGAAGTGTGACCAGCAGAGACCACGTTCCAAAAACCTGAAGCACAAGAGCCATTGTTTAACTTCCTGAAATAAGGTTCACTTGGGTTCTTAAACACAGTTCTGAAAAGAAGACACAACCAGGGGGAACTAACTCAGCAGTAGCCACAAGATGTAGACTATGTTGAACTCAATGCAGGAGCCATTAACTCCTATTAGAGTGGAGCGGCTGCAGAGGATTGCTGATGTAATGTTATTGACGAGAGTGTCCTCTAAAGGCTGAAGATCCATCCTGAAATGTTGCATATATGGAGAGCCATTTGAACGGATTAGATGTAGCTTTGTATTTAAATTATACACTTTTATCTCGAGCTAGAGTGGACCATTAATGCCTTGCAGGCATCACTGAGCTATGGCAATAGATTAACTTTTTTTTTTTTTGAAGACATTAATTGGACTGTCACTTATGTATTGTCACATGTTTAATCATTCATTGGCTGTGAGTTGATGCTGTCAGAAGGGGAAAATGTTGTATTATTCAGCATAAAGCAGAAATGTTCATGCGGTGAATAGTTAGTCAAACACCTGTCCCACATGCTGGCAAACACAAAAAGAGAAAACCACCATAGCCAGCGTCTTCGGCGCAGAGCATGACAGGATAAAGAAATAATATCGCCTTCACATCTGTATCTCACCGCACTGCTCCCTGCAAGTCATACTGGGTAAAATGTATTATCTATTTTACAATGTGGAATTTTATCTTTCCTTCACCAGGAAAATGACTGTTACTGAGAGTGTCTACAGCCATGTCAGTGACTCTGTTGGGCAGTACTTTGAGCCAACGCTAACATGCTGATATAATGTTTGGCATGTCGCCATCTTATTTTTGCATGTTAAAAGTATTAAACACATTAACATTTAGACCAAATGATGGTGCTACAAAAAAAATCAGGGGATCACCAAAGATATTATGATTCTTCCTGAGGGGAACATGAATATGTGTACCACATTTAATCGCTTACTTGTAGTTGTTGTAGATATCTCACTCAAAATCACCAATGTTAGGCTCATGTTGGCATAAAAGGAAAAGGGGGTCACCAAAGTCAGTAGGATCCATCTTCTGGGGACCATGAGTATTTGAACAAAGTTCCATGGAAACCAACCAATAGTTGTTCGGATATTTCTGTCGCTTTACAGATTTATAATTTTTAGCATTCTGCTAGCGTGGCCAAAGACACAAAATGATACATAAATATATCCAATATTAAGTGAAAATTGACAGCAACCCCCCCCACACACACACACACTCACACACACACACACACACACACACACACACACACACCCCAACACTTAAGCAAACTTAAATCTGTGTCATATACAGATTTCCTTTCTAACACCATTCCCTCTACTCTTGGTTACATATTTTAAATTGAGCAACTAGTCGCTGGTCCTCTCCCCCCTTCCATTTTGAGGATGACTTGCCACACGGGGCCACACTGTGACTCAGAGCAGTTCCGAGAGCAAGGCCTGCAGTGCCGGACAGTAAATAACCAGCATAAACGTGTCACGGGAGACAACCTGCAGACACCAACCCATTTAATGTTAATAGGAAAGCATCGGTTACCAGATTCAAAATAATAGCTTGCAGTCACAATGGCCAAGGATAGGTACTGGAGGCACAGGAATTTATGGAGTTAGCAAATTGCTTTTCTATCCCCATTCTTCCTCCGTTTGTCCGTTTTGCCATCTCTCAACACAGGTTGGGGATGATTGAGAGGTGCTACGACCATTGCAGCCTGCTTGACTGAGCACACCTGTCCTACGGCCACAAAGCTCCGGATGATGATGATGCTCTGAAGTGTACAACTACTATCTGTCCATCTGGGTCTCAGGAGGGACAACCACTGGACAAGGCTCTGAGGTATTTTTATTCCAGCAGGGCCTGAGGTGTTTGGTTGCGACTAGTGGCACTTTTGTCAGACATGAATTGTGAATGCATAGCCATGAAGACACAGCAGGTCTGTGGTCAGTAATGTTAGAAGAAAAGTGTTATCGTTTTACTAACAACAGTTTTACTATTATTCATTAATTTGTTTTAAGAAGAAAAATTATATAAGCTAGTTAAAAAAAAAAAAAAATCAAGGATAAGCCGGGCAATATTTGCAAGTTTGTTAAGGTCAACAAAACCCATGAAAAGATCCAAATCAAAGTGTGTTAGTTTGTCTCTTAATATTATCTCACTTCTCCCCTCTCTATGGCACTCAGCACCAAGCCCATTGGTTCCTATTGTAATATTTAAAGAGCAGGTTGGTGTCAGGTTACAGCCTGTTTCTACATAGTCATTACCAAGGCAAAACTACATTTTGGAATATTGGATTGTATGAGTTTGACAATCAACAAGCCTGGACTTTACCGGAAAAAAATTGAAATAAACAGAGGTATGGATTAACAACTTTTATGCCTGTCTGTCACATTTACAGCAGAGCGATTCACTGTGTTCACTTGGAAGAAATCACTGCACATGGCTAGGTGCTTGTAATGACATTTTGATAATGTTTAGAGGCAAAAACATGTTTACAACTTGCCCTGTTTAAGCCTGTTGAGTGCTAACTCTAGCAAGAGGATAACAGGGTGTAGGCAGCACTGACTGTTGTTGATTTTCATGCTACTGACAGCCTTCCAAATTTACAAACAACAGGGCTACGTGTTGATATCGACCGTAATTCTCCTTTAATGGAGCATCAGAGACACCGGCTTACTCATCCAATCAGACAGATTGACGTCTTCTCTGCTCTCTGGGTGCATAATTACAAATTAAAACAACGCAAGCGGAAATGACACAGTAACTTTTACCCAGCCCATGGTGGATTATCAAGCATTTTTTAGTTTGGTGCAAGTTGTTTCTCATACTGTGCAAGTATGAGTAGCAACGAAAAGGAAAATGAGTCCTGATTCCTCCAGCTATGCGGGCTACGTGCACCCCTTTAAATACAGAGAAAAATGAGTCATGCAAATATTCACTGCAAACAATCAGGCTTGTCATACAAGGCAATATGGAAAAAAACAAATCATTGGTCTTCAGCTGCCACAGCGGAGAACAAGGTGACATCAATTAGGTCATAGCTGGGGCCAGCGGTAGTTAAATCACAGCGGCAGTTTGACCCGTTTAACTCCACGAGGTCTCACTGAGGTCCCTACCTGTAAACTCCTCACTGCTTTCCTCTGTGTAGCAAGAAAATATAACACACTAATTATTCATGATCACGGTGCATACAAGAAATCACGGCATCAGACCTACAATCACCTTTTCATTGTTAATCAAGAAAAATCTTCTTGGTGAGAATATGTCATGTCACTAAAGCAGTTCCTAATTCTTAACGCTCTGCTGGAGTAACTGAAGACCTGGGGCAGACTTTAACAGAGGATGACATTTTCAGATCGCTCTCCTGAATTAAAAAAAAAAAAAAGGGGGGGAAAGAAAAACATGCCCGAGACATTCTTTAACACAGCTTGCTACACACATAACAGTATAAACAATGTAATCCCAAAACAGATGTGTAGCAGTTAACTAAAATCAATTAACAGTTAAAATTGTGAGCTGAATGTAATAAATTAATGATTGAAACAGTGAACTTAAATTCAAATAGTTAGATAAAAGTATAATAAGCTAATGGATGTGTTAAATCGATTTTTTTTATGTTTTCACAATGCACACATTGGAAAAAGGGTTGGCGTTAATGAAGAAGTGGTTTTTGTCCATCTGATGGCTGTGGGGATACATTTTATTTTTTTAAAAAAGGTTGGGAACCATTGCTTTAACATTATCTGACAGGGACTGGCCTCCTAAGGATTAATAAAGTACATTCAAATGTGATGATGCTGTGAGATTTAATCTACATTCTTCAAAACACAGCTGGAGGGAGAGTGTTGAAAATGCATAACATAAAACATGACCAGGAGGAATGGAGATGGAGAGAGGCAGTGACAATAGAACATCCTCGTAATCCTTTTAGCGTCTTTCACAATTATAGAGCTGCTGTGTGAAGCCTTAAGAAATGTGCCAAATCTAGTAACAAAGAGCAACACATAATATGCAAGCAGCTACGGTCATCATCACCACAACGTATGCTGCTTACTGTTTACCATTATTAAACCCACTATCTGCAGAAATATTCCTCTTATTTCTTACATTTTCTGATGTTTTGTAGCACTCTTTGAGATCAAAAGACATTGCATCAAACTGTATTGCCTGAAGAAAAGTCTGGTGTGCTCCTGTTAGGCTTTCGGAGTGTGAGGAAAGTGATCTTCCAGTGTAGGTAATGAAGGATTACTGTCCATGAAAATTACTTGAAGATATTTTAAATGAATCCAGATTGATAACGCTGAAATGTCATGCAGAATGACATGAAAGTCATTTTTCAGAGGAATTCCTCTGTGAGGCAGGATGTCACTTCTTTCCCTCCTTGGGGTAGGAAACATTATACAGCTTTTTCTTTTCACCAAAATAAACCATGTAAAGCTTCCAGAGACCTTCAATTTCCTCCTGAAATGAGCCATGAACACCAAGGGCTACCAAGCTTTATGATCAAAGATGAAAGAATACAAAAGCAGCTCATAGAGGAAGAGACAGAGGGATGCTTTTGATGTCCAAAAAAGATGATTACATTTTTATAAAAGTGAATTTCTGTTTGATTAACTCTTCCAAATAAACGTTAAGTCAATATTTGGGCACAAGAGCACTAATTGACTGACAAATGTACAACTCTTATATTCAAGACAGATACATTACTGTCAGGGGAACGCAACATCAGGGATCATCAACACATTTTTGTGTTAGATGAAGAAAAAAAAACAGCTTTGCTTTAAATACAGGCATGTAACGGATAGTGGAAAGAAACTTTAATGTAGTTGTGTGGCGTTTTCAATCACACTGAGTGCGGGTCATGCGTTTACCATTTTGTTTACGTTTAAATTTCAATAGCTTTCAGGCTACTAGGCCTACTATTAATACTACTGTCACATCCACAGAAGCAAATATGTCCCTAATTTATCCCACGCTGTGTTGCGTCCTGGGGCCTTCAAAAAACAGTTTTGCCCTATCGCGGCATCAGTGTCCAAATCCGGCTCAACACCTTCAGTCTGCCATCACACGTCAGTCTCCACCCACAAACTGATGATTCAGAAAAGCTTTAAAAAGGCTCTTTTTTTCTGAGGGAAGCGAGACTTGTGGGGAAACTTACAGAGAAAGATCAGGCAGGCTTTTCTTCCCTTCTGGGCTCCACAAAACAAACGCACATGAATTAGTGTCGGTCAATTTACTTCCTCTGATCTGCAATTAGTGCATTGGCAAACTGTACGTCGTGTCATTCAGCCTGTGAGCTGTACGTTGTTCATAATAACGAACAGAAAGAAATAAGAGGCTTTCTCAATTGATGCCAAAACGTCCAGTTGCGCACCTTTTGTTCTGAGCTCCACCGGCCAGAAGCACACAAACACGGGCTGTTAATCCTGAAGCTCACCCGGCAAACCGATCACACGGATGTAGTCCGGTTTAAAAGAAAGACCCAGCTGCCAAACTGTAAACCAGGACGATTTACAGGCTCCTTAATGCAGCACAGCAGCCAATGTGCGCCTTAACGTGGACAGGAGTGACCCACCGGCGGTTAAAGAAGCCTCTGTTTGCCCTGAACGTGAGGTGAACTGGCTTCTATCAAAACACATTTATTGCAGTAAACACTCAAAAAGAACAATCTTACCTTTCTCTCCCCGAGGCGAGGATTTGGCTCAGGTATCAACTGACACAGCTCAGTGGAATGTGTTTGCGAAGCGGCTGAAATAAGCTTCTCCCGTGGATGCAGGCGAGACATCAGCTGAAGAAAGTGACGAGGTGCAGCAGCGCAGATGGAGATTTGAAACGGCGGAGCAGCGCTGAACCGGCGGCGGGTCTGTGTCTCTGACATCAGCGGGCTGCTTCCTTTAAGGTGGCTCTGTTCACTCAGAGCAGCGCAGCGCCATGCCACACGGCGACGGCTTCATCTGGTGGCTTTAACTACCTCAACACATCATTTCATCATCTCACAACGCCGGAGTTCAAATACAATTAAATACTGAGCAGGAAACTTCCGTGGCTCTGGGGAGCTGCAGGAGAGAAGAGTTGAAGTCACAGCTCATAAAAACGGTCTGGATGAGATTCAGCTGAGGGGGGGGGGGGGGGGGGGGGGGGGGGGGGGGAAGAGGAGAGAGACCTCTTCTCTGCAACTCATTTTCCGATGGTGGGCAGAAGCCTACAACACGTTAACAAAAAGCGTGTCATTTTTGGCCAAAGTTCATAATATTGTTATCAAGACATACGAAAATACTAAATAAATCCTCAACATATTGCCATGAAGAGGATTTTAGTCATTTTAAAAAGCAAGGGAATAATAAAACTTACCCTCATTGAGAGAAACAATTAATCAATTAGTATGTGGCAAACTAAGAAGTAACACTGATTAAAGTAGTCAAAACAAGCAAAAATGCTAAGCACTTTTTAAAATCCTTTCACATGTTAATACAAACAACTAAATCGGATATATTTGGAGTTTGGGGACTGTCGCTTGGAAAAGACAAAACATGTAAAGATGTAAATCATGGACTCTAAAATAAAAATGCCCAAATGATGGATTAATCACAGAAATATTGGATTTATGACTGATAGTTAATTGGAGCAATAAATCAGTGATATTACAGTTTGTTTGGGTACCTGTGGAGGTTACTTATACTCCTTTCTGTGTGGCTTCCATGTTACTGATATGGTTTTATTTAGAAAACACAAGCACAACCCTTAAGTATTTGACATGTTCTGGGTCCATATGCCACGGACAGAGCTGATCACTGTCTGTATCTGGCATACAATTATTTCATCCAGCATTTTTCAGAAATAGCCGAGGAGCACATCCAGATGGGTCCTTCAATCAAAGTAAAATGCTGCTGTCCAGATGGCAGAGCGACCCACTGAAGAATACTTATCCATAAAACATATTCTCAAACAACTGATCCCACTAGACAGAGGCAAAAAAAAAAAAAAAATCTTGTTCACATGAGGGCAGAAGGCCAAGACACTTGTTAACTGTGACATACGGCAGTAAATGTTATTAAAACACAACAGATTGATTTTATTTGTTTCTAAAAGTCTTACACTTATTTATTTTCAACAAGGTGCAAGAGTCAGGTTTTCGCAAGCTGTACAAGAAAAATAGAACACAAAAACAGTATGGTTCAAGGTCGGTGTGTTAACATTAAACAAAGATTGACTGATTTTATTGCAAAGAAAGAAAGAACCATTTCAAGTTGTGTTACTCTTATTCTTAGTAGCTCTTCAACGTTTGTGTGTATCATAAGTTAAGTTAGTTCTGGGATGAATACGATTTTGTGGGTATTTCAGATGAATGTGCATTACCATTTTTTTTTTGCAATAAAAATACATTCTTCCTGTTGAATGTGTATTCACTGAACTTAAACCTTCTACTGACTGTTCTTCTGGCAAACGGCTGCCAGGGCTTTATGGTCTATTATCACTCAATAGACAATACTATAAGTAAGAATACACAATAACAAAGATACATTTATGTACATAAAGATATGAGGAGACGAGGAAATGAAATATGTACAAGTCTTTTTTTTTTTAACGGGTAAGATACAAGTGGTTGTTTTTCTTCTCCATTGAGTTGATCGTCTACCTCTGCTATGTGGACAAGCTGTCGCCCTGCCTGTCGCCTGCTGCCTTCTGCCGGATGATGTTGCTCTGAACAAACTGTTTCAGGCCGTCATAACCCTGACTGAACAAATACTCCAGGTACCAGCTCCATGGCTTGGAATGCTGAAACACGCACAGAAACACACACAAAGTCACATCTGAAGGGTTTCTACAACCAAAGCAACCTCACTTATACTCTGAAATATCACTGATGCAAATCAAACTACGTGTGGAGTCTATAATAAATGCAGAAATAAAAACGAGAGCCCTCATACCTTTATGGAATTGAGGTCCATGTCCTTTCTCCCTGGCCAACACTGATAAAGAGAGAACATTAATATTCATTGTCAGCCCACCCTGCTAAATCTCACAAGCTGCTTGCTATCGCTGCTGGATGTTGGATCTGGACTGAACCAAAAAAAGGGTGTGTGTATTATTTAACATGATGAAAACCACGTCTCACACGGCATCCATTAATAATAAAATGCCCTTCTGTATTAATGTATCTTCTACAAAAGAAACATTAATACCACATTTGTCTACTTGTCTTGCCTGTAAGTCCATTAACCAAACTGTACAGACTGGCGGCTGGACGTTGATCCATCAAGTGCCTCTCGCAGTTTAAAAATAAACAAGGGATACATACGGGGTTTCTGAAGGTTTCACCAAGTCAAATTTAAGACTTTTTAAGACCTTTATGAATGAAATGTAAGACCTATATCACGACATGAAAGCAAAATAAAATGTAGTCATAAGTACTTGCAAAGTTAATAAACTTATTAAAACTGAGTAGAAGCGAGACAGAGAAATAATAATCTGTAAAAATACAGCTAACTATATTGGACAAGCGACAACTACAAAACAGAAGAGAAAAAACTTTAAGTGAGCATTAGAGGTAGTGTTGCATCGACGTCGGGAAATTATAGTAGTTTCAAATAATTTAAGACCTAGACACTGGATTTCTTTTAGACTTTTTAAAGACTCCACGGAAAACCTGTACATTGTGAACATACTAGAAGAAAGAATTTGTCAGATCCTACTAAGTATCTTTGTAAGACACAAGACATCCGAAACGGTGCAGACTCACCTTCTGGTGAAAGTCGACGGCGTAGCTCATGAAGGCAGGGTGGTGGATGAGGTCGAAGCTCGTCCAGTGTTGCGGCACATTGCTCTTAAGCAACAGCTCCTCTCCCAGCTGTATACCCATGCCTGGTTGAAACATTTTGGAGTTCCACAGACAGTTGACCATGACGACTGCGTAGTGGTTGAACTCACGGAACGTCTGACGGCTGATGTGAAAGGCCTGCTGAAAAACAGAATCGAAAGGGAGCCACAAAATGAGAACAGAGCAAGGTAAATAAAGTGGAGAAAGAAAGTAAACCACTCTTTGTGTCTGCAGACCTCCACGTAGGATGTGCTGGTTGATTTGCATTCTATTTACCAAGTTCATATTTCTTAATAAAAAGTGCCTCTGACGTTTCCAGGGGAGTGTGCTGGCTGCCTGACATGTACTTGTAAATTCACAGCACGCAGTGGCAGATGTATTAAAATCAACAACTTCTTAAGTCCTCATCTGAGAGGGTATTAAAGGTTAGCAGCTGTAGGTAGATGCATGTGAATTCCTGAAGAGCTAGACGAAGAGTGATGAAATAACTATTAAAGCGTCCAAAGTGATTTAAAACAAACGGCAAGTCACTTCCGAGGAGAGCACCAGCTAATTGCATAAAACGTAAATGCAATGACTAGAAATGCATTCAAAACTCATGGGTTGAGATAACTTTTAAATTAGCTCTTATAATCAAATCCCTTCAAATAGAAAATCATTTCCTTCACATTGTATGCCAAGCCATCAGTAAAATGAACTAGAATGTACTCTTACAGTATCGCTGCAATGCAAATCACAGCATATTTAATTTTAAAACATACATAGCAAGAAGAAAGTACTTTTATTTATTTTTTTACCTCTGTTTCTTGACTCTTGGCTGATGTCAAGTTCACCTTGTACCTGACCAAAAAAGAAACACAAAAAAACAGTGACCTCAGTGATCATGAATTACTGCATAACACTTTGTTCACTATGGGCTGTCAAAAAATATAGTGCAATTATGTTCCAATTTTACTTTGTCTTGGCATTTTCAGAGCCCTGGGGTGCAGTCAATTAGTTGACACTGTAAAGGGTTTGTGTTATTAAAGCCTAGAGTTACAAACGACGCTTGAATTCTACATAAAAAAGATGCAGAGGGCTTAAGTGCATTACCTCTAAAGACTCTCATCATAAATCATGCATTAACAAATACGTACAATTTAGCCATTTGACTTTAGCCCTTTCAAATATCCATCAAAATATGAAATACTACTTTAGTGGGTGATGCTAATGTGTGCATTGTGGTAGCGTTATTAACTGCTTTTCTTGGCAAGACCTGCCCTGCGTAGTAACTGAGTGGTTAGGCAGATGGTTGAGGTTAGGCATTGACCTTGAGTGGTTAGAGCCGGGTTACCCCCATTGGTCAGGGAATAGGAAATGAAAGGGGGAGCATGGACGTCTGGCCAATCCTACGGCTTGAATGCTACGCAGGCCGGGTCTTGCAAATAGAAGCAGTGAGATTTATTGTAACGCATCGCGGCAGGTTGTAGCATAGAGATGAAGAGTCCCCACCTGTACATGATGTAGGCCAGTCGGTCCACGCTAACAGGGTCAGAGGCAAATAGGGCCGGGTAAAAAACTCCAGTTGGAGGTATCACCACGAGGGGGAGTCCATACTTCAGAAACGTGTCACACACCTGGGGTAGGAGAGAAATATGGAATAAAGACCCACAGAGAGTTAAAAGAGAAAGGTAGATAAGCCAACATTCGATATGATCTTGCTACTGAAGCTTTAATCATGGCCCAGCTTTGTTAGAAGCCGGTACATCTTCCAATCAGACATAACCTAATCTCCTTGCAGGCTTTCAAACCCTTTCTGAATTTGAGGCAAGCCAGGCGCCCGGGAAGCTCAGTCTGTAGTGCGTGCATTCATATATTTAGAGGTTACTCCTCGACGCAGCGGGCCCGGGGTCGACTCCAGCCTGCGGCCCCTTTGCTGCTTCTCTCATGAAAACATGCTTCTAGTGTTAAACTTTGCAAAAACATCACTCTGCAAAGTGAAGCTCAAACATCCAAGTGAAGTAGCATTAAGCAAAGCACATATTTGAGTGGATAGGGTCCTTAAATAGAACAAGTTAAGCCAAGGCACAGGTTGCATTATGCCTACAAAAAGCCACAAAGCAGATTCAATCTCTAGCAGCACTACTTTACCGTCTCATAGAAGTCCAGGATGAAGCTGAGGAGGAGAGAGTGGCAGCCTTCAAGCTGAAGGCCCAAAGAGGCCAGCCGACCCACAAAGTCAACCAGCTCCATCACTGAATCCTTGAACCCTGACAGAGTCATGTTTCTGGGACGGAGGGCAGAGCAGAGTCAGACACACACTTTAACCAGAATGCCGTTGCAGGACTCACTCAGGTATCTGATATGACATAAAGCTCCCAAATCAGGAGAGTGGCATTTCATTACAATTCAAAAGGACAAACACTGAATCAAGAGTGATGTTGGGAAAGTGCACAAATAATACACAATCAATGATTCCTTAATTTAATCTCTAAATTGTACTCTGGCTAAATATCATAAGTAAGTTTGGAAATGGAAGGGAATAAAAAATGGATTCCTCCACTTGTTGATAATTTGTTGTGGGCTTAGACATGTGAGGATTCGATAGTGATGAAGCCCGGGTATTTAAACATGACTGACACTGACTGCACTGAAAAACATTTAACTAGAGATTGGGGCTATTTTTTGGCAACCAAATTTTAATTATAGGATTTGATGGATAACTGGGTTTAAAACTAAAAGGGAAAACATGTCAAGACACACTTTGCCATTAGTTGCTAGTTAATAAAAGGTGGCTTAAATTAAAGTAAGAAAGTTATATATAGTAAAGTTATATAGATCATAGATAGGTCATGATTTAATCTGCAGAAAATTAGACAACTCAAAGTGATATAACTATTAAGCCTCATATCTATTAAAAAATTAAGTAAGTCAATTCAGAATTATTTTTATTACATATTCACACAGTAAATAAAACGTTTTTATTTCATCTGAGTATTATTGAGAAGAGATTTTTTGGCTTGGGAATAAAAGATAAACACGCTATAATGCTTTTAAGTAAATTCCCAAAGTATTTCAGGTCCATTGCTTGTTTATGCTCACAGCATAATCAAGTAGCAGGAAGTAGATGTAAGACTTACATGGATGTGTGGCTGTTGAGACTGATGTCTAAGTCGTCCTCCAGAGCATACACTGAGTGCCAGGTCAGCCACTTTAACAGCATATTGTTTAGACACTCCATCAGTCCACACTGCAGACACATGATAAAGAGGAAAAGCACTAAGTATGCTGCAGTTTAACCACTGAGCTAATACAGGACCCATACTGAGTGCTTTATAATGACAAGTCAAACACTTAATGATATATATTAACTTATAGAAGAAGCTTTTTAAATTCAAGTAGAGCTCATTTTGCTGCAGGGAGGAAAACCTACCTTGAAAAACAGTGAAGAGGTAAAGAAAAGCTGCATGAGGGGCTCAAATAGAAGCCATCTGATTTCTGAAGAAGGGGAGACAGAATGTTACAGTTGCATCAACTATATATATACACACACACACACACACACACACACACACACACACACACACACGTGTATATATATATGACAAAGACAGACACGACCCATTAAAGACTCACGGGAACTGGGGATAACAGGAATGTTGCTCAGCAGGCCGAGGATCTGTGGGCGGAGGAGGGAACCATCCCAAACATTGAGAAATTTGTAGAGAAAAGCCTCTGAACTGGAAAACCCCTCCTGGTGGAGAAAGGTAAAAACTAACTTAAAAGATTGTCAAATCCCTGTTTGACTGTGGTTTTACAGTGCAGCGTCAGCTAGGTATGTGGGTTAATAAATACAGGGAACAGTAAATGACAAGAGTGAGGTAGAGAGGCAGCTATCAGGCCCTGAAATGTGATGCTCACCTGGAGAAAGTGCTGTGTAGACAGCAACCTGTTCAAAAACTGCAGAGCTTCTTCTGAATTCTGGGAGGCTCCTCCATCGCCGCAGAACAAAAACTCTTAATACAAATAGCAAAAAACGGTATTTAGTACGTGGGAAAGTTGAGAAAAAAGAAATCAAGATTCACTCGATCTTCACACAGTGAGACCCCCCCGTTCCTCATCCACTCTCTTTTAAACCCACTCGGATAGAACCTTTTTGATATGCCAACTAGGCGATGGGTTTGGGTTCAACTCAAGGGCAGCTTTGCATGAATCTTTCTGATAGAAAATGTCACGACAGTTCGGTAGTCGGTAGTTGCTCCCCCCCTTACCTTCGTGGAGAGCGTAGCCTAGCCAGAAGTTGAGGCGTAGGAGGGCAGACTCATCCTGTACACAGTCCAGGTACTGCAGTGCCAGACTGGAGCCAAGCAGTGAGCCCATCTGAGCGGGCAGCTGGGGGAGGTAAAATAAAGAAATAGGAAACATGCAATAAACTATGACATAGAGATTTTAGAATCATCAAATCACCATAAATCCAAAGAAGCACAGAAAAGAGATGGTAGACAAAACTCATATCCCCAAGTAACTATACTCACGTCAACCACTGCATGAAAGTGCTCATTTTATGCTCATTTTCAGGTTAATAATTGTTGTTAGAGGTTATTTCCGAAAAGGTTTTAATGGTTTAATTTTCAAAAAACACCATATTTTTGTCAATTTTCACACTCTGTGTTCAGCTCTCTGTTTTAGCTACAGAGTAAGACATCTCACATCTGTTCAATCTTTGTTGGGAGTCACACATACACGCAGTACCTAGGTCAACACTACAAGCCAGTCAGAAGCAAAGTATGAGGGCCTGCCACGCTAGCAGCTAGGCAAGCATTATAACGTGTGTTACAAAGTGACACACGTTCGTCACGGAAGTAAAGGCTGGACGACAACAGAGCTGTTTGGAGCAGTTTGTGAACAGTGTTTTCTGTTGGAGACGGTAAGTCCTTTTGGGGGGGACTTTGGGCTTTTTCACTTTGTAAACCTATACCGTGCACAAAAAGTATACATAAAAAAGCACAATATGAGCACTTTAATAAAAATCAGTTTACCTGTTACAGAATAAGAATAAACTGATGCTCATGTCCTTGTTTTCATGTAGTGGGCCACCAATCCGCTACTGAGTTAATTCAAGTATTCAGTAATATTAATAATGTATTCTGTATTAATCCTGCAAGGGGAAATTACAATTTCCACTCTGTTATTACACACAGGCTTGAATTACACACACATGCACTAAATGGAGAGATGTCAGAGTGGGGGGGCTGCCCATGGAAAGGCACCCGAGCAGTTTGGGGTTCGATGCCTTGTTTAAGACCACCTTGGCAGTGCCCAGGAGGTGATCTAGCAACTCTCCAGCTACCAGTCCACCACCATACTTTGGTCCGTATGGTGACTGGTACTGTATGGTGAACCAGCAACCCTCCGGTTCCCAACCCAACTCCCTACTGACTGAGCTACTGCCACCCTAAATAATCCCCATAATACCAGCACTGGGACATTTCTACCATCCCACTGTGTAGAAAATACTGTCACTTATTGTGTATGAACAGCAGCCTCCCAAGTATAATAAATTAGAATGAGGAGAAGACAGGCTGTGAATGGACACAGCTTAGCTCCTCAATAATTATGGAGCAACTGTATCATTAAACTGTGAAAGCACCATTCGGCTTTGATAACAGGAGTTATCGGCAATAAGGGAAATAATCAATTATCCTTTGTCAATGCCTTTGCTGAATAAATTCATGAATGTGATTGACTGTGCTCATCTGTCTTGCCTAAAATAGCAAAAAAGTAAGGCTTTCTTGGCAATAAACACAGTTGATGTTATCGTCGCACAAAAGCCTTATTGCTCACGTTGGCTTTGTAGGAGCTGAGAGAGAGGTGAATTTATGTAGCATGACACATAAAAGTCTGCAAGCCATTTAAAATGACTTATATTAGTTTTTCAGGTCACTGAATCTGCAGGGCAAATACACATTTATAGAGATGCCTCTTTAAATGACCATCTGCTATTAAAACTTTGTCAAATGCATTACTCAGATACATCTCATCTCGCTTTCATTACTCATATAGGATAGATAAATCACCATATTTGTAAAAAGGATAAGCACTGTACTTTTGTTAACGCTCTAATCTGATAAACAAATTACAGTCCTAAGCCACCTCTGATGTGAAAGATTCTCGAGGACAAAGTTGTTAGTGGCCATTTAGGATGTACAAACAAAAGAATATAACAGTGGCACAGCACCACCATGTGGCTAAGAGGATACATCACAATTTACACAAACTGTGGTTGCATCTTAATGGCATGGAGAAACTGGCATACATTCATTTCTGTTGCTTAAATGATTAATGATCTTTAGGGTTAAATTATATTTAATCTGGACGCTGAAGTAGATGGGAGCAGAGAGGGTGAAAGATTGGGGGAAAAGCAAGACAGTAAAGAGGCTGAGGCAGCCCCAGTGTGAGCAACCCAGAGATTTTTCCCATTACCTCTATACGGTGCATATTTTCCAGGAGCTGAGCAAAGGAGTGGAGTTGTACCAGCGGGACCACCTTCCTGCTGGAGGACGGCTCCGTCTGAGCCTCTTTATTAACTACAGAACACAATGCTGGCAAGACCAGGTGGCAGTGTTTCTAAGAAATAAAGCACAGTAAAACAAGAAAAATAAATAAGGGCAAGATGGGCTAGCGTTTTTTCTTTTATTTATTCCCTGGAATTAACAAATGGCTAAAATCATGATCAACGGATTAATTACAAATATATACTTCATTATCTTCTGAACATGCGTTTCCCTGCACGTATACTTTAGCATTTTGCTGAGGTGGGGCTGATGAAATGCTGGAATGGCACTGACAGGCGTCAGCAGTAACTGTAGTGTAGGAGTAATTGGGAACACGGTGAGCAGCGCATGTAAACATTTTAAATAGACTTCCATACCCTTTTCCTGGGGTTGGTCTTATCTCTGATTGTGGAGGCCAGACTGATGCTGGAGGAAGCCTGGGAACAGTCCCTCTTCTGGACAGCAATCAAAGCTGATCTCCAGGGCATGTTGTGGTTTCTAAACACACTCTGTAAGAACACAGAAAACATAACATTGTGTTGGTGCTTTTGGGATGATGTTAATACAATACACACACAAAATTACATCTCTCTTGTTTTATGTAAGGTTCATGTTATTCGTAAATTTTCCTTGTTCAAACAGAGTAACACCATAACATAACAACAGAATGAGTATCAACTGCACCCACAGTGCATGTACAAACCTTGATTCGTGATGGGATGGAGAGTGTCACCAGTTCAGGGCAAAACACTTTGTAAAGTGACAGAAGGTTCAGGAGGAACGGCTGCCTTCCCTAGAGAAAACATTATCAACAAGCTCAATATGACAAATCTTTGTACTTTGAAATCTGTTTTTCTGGCGGATGTTCCCTAATAATGCAGAATACAACAAATGACATTGAAAAGTGCAGCGTCTCATAGGAACAATGGAGGGAAAAAAACATCCTGGGATTTCTCAATGAACAGATTTTTTTACTGAGTTAGGCAATAATGTAGTAGCTTTGATAAATGGCTTCCGAGGACATCAAATCAGCAGCGTGATTACCAGTTTAGACTGTAGCTCCAGTAGCTTCCTGACTCTGAAGACACGCACTACAACGAGAAAAAAATTAAGCAGTCAATAACGCTTACAGAAGTGATAAGAATACTGTAAAGAGGAAATAATGGAGTAAACAAAGACAAAAAAAATAGAGTTGCAATCAAATTTCAGGTGTGAAAATGTTTGACTTACCACTTTCCTTTCTGGTCAAAAGGTACAGCAGATGGCAGATGAAAGGACACTGAAATAATGTGACAAAAGATAATGAGTTCACATCTCAGCAGTTGTTTGGTGGCTCCTTTATCTGGTTACAGTGCTGCAGTCATTTCATTACACTGGTAAGTGGACAGTCGTTAACATGTCAACAAACAGGACAGCACATGTTTCATATGCCTTAACCAAATAAAAACGTATTATCTGCCTGGTCAGGCAGAAATGAACCTTTTCCAATGTCTGTGTCTCAAACAAGGCACAATATATATATATAATAACAGAAAAATAACTTGCAATGTCATTTAAATGACAAATAAGCTCAGTAAACCTTGAATTTGTTGCTCAAAGAAGGGTAAATGATGATGAAAAGTATACAAATTTGATTTGATGCCATCTCACTATAACAATGCAAAGATCAGCATACATACCAGATTTTCCTCTGTGACAAAGCTAAAGATGAAGCCATAGATAGAACGAAGTTGGTCCTTTGCGTCAATCATGTCAAATACAGTCAACACCCACTTTATGAAAAGAATCTGAAAATTGTACATGCATGAAACACACAAATGGATTAACTATCGTGCAATCTTAGACATAAATAATCCAAAGCAGGTAAACCGACACTCAGTCCTCTCAAAAATTGCATTATTGAAACTTTTTTTTAAAGCCAAGAGGCACTTATTTTTTGGTGTTGATTGAATTATTAAAAAGAGAACAGTAGTTTTAAATCATTTCATTTTGTTTAAAATAGTTAATGTTATAACCTTAGTAATTAAAACAATGTTAGTATTCTTTAAGAGTGGAGACAGAATATGTATATTCCATCCAATATACTTCTAAATTACTCATGAACAGAAAAAGATTAAAAGAATTTGAAAAAAATTGAAATTTGAACTTACTTGTGTGCTGACAGGTATTTTGCCAACCCCCAGCCATACAAACGCTCGAACAACAGCCTCCTGAGGTACCACAGTGGCAGGAATCAGACATTTCAGCACCCGGGGACATAGAATAGTCCCTATACAAAAAAAATCACACAAACAAAATCAGTTGTGTGTTCCTACAATTTTGGTAAGAATTAATTAATTATTTTTTTATTGTAGGGATAATATGGGCTTAATGTACACCATATCAATTACATAAGAAATATTTTGCTCTAGCATTCTTGTCAATTAAAACTGCACCAAAACACATTCAATTCCAGAAAGCACGGTGGCTTAGTAGTTAACACGGACACCTCCCAGTAGTTTGAATCCGTCTGTGTGGAGTGGGTTCCTGTGGGTTCTCTGGTTTTTACCCACAGTCCAAAAACAGGTTTGTAGAATTTTAGGCTTTTAATTTAACATAGGTGGTAATAAGAGTGTGACGGACACTGTCCAAAGTGTATACTTGCTTGGTGTGTGCAAGACAGACACCAGCCCCCTACTACCCTCTACAGGTTAAGCACCAAAGAGGATTAATGTTTGTTTTTAACCAGTCCAACCTTTACTTTAACTGTCTTACCCATTCGGAGGCTCATGGCAAACTCCAGCATAATAGAGATGGTCTCTGGGGAAAGTCCTTTACTGTAGGCCAACTTCTCCACCAGCACCATGTTCCTCTCCACCTCATCATTCCCGTACAAAGGAGTACCCGCTTCAACTACAAGAGGGAGAGATTACATCAGTGTTGTATATGCATTTGAAATAGTAAAATACTCAGAGTATGACGTCAACAAGTTCAGATGAAGTTTTTTCTGCAAATGCAGAAAATATTAATCATTTTGTTGTCCAGATCTTTGAGTTGAAACTTACTTTAAAAAAACTGATGGGTTGGCAAAATGTTTTCAGGTGATCTGTTTAGGGATGTACAGAAAGATCTCTACCATACTGATAACCAGTGTATTTTATCACAGCTACTCTATCAAAACGAGTGACCCCATATCTAGTTTATAGAGATAACAGCCATCAAAATACGGCATGTGAACACCAAATTAAATTGCAGTGGTAAGTCCCCCCAATTAAGTAAATACTTCTAGTCCAATATGACAGCGACTATGATAAGTAAACCTCATTTAGATGTAATAATAATAATCGATCCGTCACTTAATTCAGTGTACCGTTAAGTGGGCCAACGCAGGCAGGGGCAACAGATGACGTCATAAAACCACGGGTCGGGTTGTTCCCCCTCGAGCTTTTAATAATGTTGTTGGTGTCTGTATTTGTTCATAACTAAAGTTAATGACTTAACTAACGCTGAGGCTAGCTCTGTTTGGGAATGTCTCATGCACTGAGTTAAAAACTAACGTAAGCTACTGTAAGCTAGCAACATTAGCTGCCAGTAAAGCTGTTATACCCCAAACACAATAAGTAGCTAGCGTTACCGTAACGTTATAACCTGGTTCACTTTTCGGCATCCAATATTTAATTGCGGTAAAGGCTAACGTATAAATCCTGGTCCGGTAGCTAGCTAGTATTAGTGGTAAAATTAAGGCCACCCTCTTCTCCGACTGTATTGACTGAGCCAAGTCCTACCGTCAGAGAAGTACTTCAGGGCCAGAACAAATGGGTCTTCCGCCTCGTTCTTTCTCCTCGCCTTATCTGCGACTCTCAGACTTCTGTTACTGCTCCGGCTGGACACAGACTCGTCGTTTGGAGACGACGTGTCGGAATCCGGCGGCCCCGACAGGTTTAACTTTGCTGCCATTTCTACATTGCTAAACACTTAAAAACATTGTGCTCTACTCCGTCCTCAGCCATTCAAACAAAACTCAAATCTTCCGCGCGACCGTTTGGTCTGCGCGTGTGCAGTGTAGTCTTTCCGCTCGATTGCTTCCCGGACGTTGTAGTCTGTATTGCCTTCAACCCACAGTCAACTAGGACTACAATTATTACAGTCCTAGTGCCAGTCAAGTAGCTGTTCATCTGACTACATCAAGAGAGAGGGCTACGCCGAAGAACATCGAAAACAGGTCAGACAATGATGACTGTTTAAATAATAATTCGTTTGTCGGGCTACCATAGCGATGAAATTTCATAAATGTCAGCAGCACCAATGCTTTCCAGAAACAGTCTGGATGACCCACAGAACTCACTATCAACGTTTTTCACAGGGAGTACCGTTATGTCTTAATTTGTTGCAGTGAGGTCTGTAAATGATTCAAAATGACTGGGATACTCAGAAAATAGTTTGGTTCTGAATGTTTTTTAAATATAATTTTTCTATCCTGTGAACAATCCTGAATATTTTCTCAATAACCGCTCTGGTCTGTACAATGTCAGAAAAAGTTCCTAGAGCTTATAACATATTCAAATGTCTTGTTTTATTTTACCAACAGTCCAAAACCCCAAACAAAATAGTTGCCTATTAATTTTTTGGCTATCTCAACACCATGTCAAATAAAACTAAAACTATATAACTACCCGAACCCTACAAATCCAGATGGTCAGAACCTGCAAACATGGGAAACTGCAGGAGGGTGCAGTCTCTGTAATCTTTGCTGCATTTAGTTGTTTTCATGTTTGTCAAGCAAGGGAAACATCACTCCATTTTGCACGGTGACAAGTACCACATATCTTTGTCCATAAGGTTTTTTTATGCAGTTTATATGGTAATATGATGGAATTACCATAGGGACTGTCTGAAGTTATATAACAAGATTACAACACAAAAATCCCACTGAGGCACCCACTGTTGCCAATGGCATTAAGAGCTAATAAAACAAACAATATTTAGGCAGTCTCATCTCCAATTCTTTATTTTTAGTATATCATTTACAGAAATATTGCCCCCCCAAACTTAATGACAGGAGTTTGAATTGAGATTTCATCCCCTGCACAACTGTAATAGGAATGCCTTTTATATCTTCAGAGAAGAAAAGTAAAACCAAATCTATCCGCAAAATGTTTAAGAGACAGTGAATAAGTTTATAACTTCAACTGTGAATTACAAAGGTAAATTCCAATTTTAACAGGCAAAAACACTTTTTTTTTTAAAATTTGGTTATGTTCTGCTGTACAAGCTAGCAGCAGACACCTGAGGCAGCAACCGCTGTAATTCCCAGCAAAACAACTTCTTTTTGACCTGAACTGAAAGGAAAAAGAGGATATCCAGCTAATTTAACTTTGGGAGAAAGGATTTCATGCATTCTACAAAAATGTACTGATATGAAAAATGAACAAGGATTTATACATTTTTTCCTTCTGAGATTTGTATTCTGGCAACACTGCCCCAAAGTAGGTTATGGCTATGGTAAGGTATTAGGTAATATAAGCTGATGTATAATTAGTACAAAATTGTTTCAAAGGTGCTCATTTTAGTTCATCTTCTATACTCTGGACCAAATGAAACATGCTTAAACGATTGAAACTCCTAAATTATCGGTTTCTCCTACAGTATAAAAACAAATTAGAAAAACAAGCTACAAAGATTCTTTCATGAAAAACTGCATTCTCAAATCAACTTTTAACATAAATAAATTCATACTGGTTTAAAAACACAAACATTTAACACAGTGTAGGACTGAAATAAATAGGAAAAATGGATTCACTATTTAGACAATGAGTTGAGCTTGAATGAATTTCCACAGGTATGATTGTCCATGGTTATGTAGAGTGTATGGATCAGACGTTTTCAGTTTCACAGTAAGAGTGCAAAGGAGTGGGTAAGAGTAATCAATCAGCCAGCTTGATGGAACAAGAGATGAATGTGAGGATACGACTGGACGTCGTGACTGATTCCTTCAAAATATGAATGATTACAATCCATAGGGTCGCACCAGGTTCCCTTTGTTGTGGCTTGGACCTAAGTAGAAGAGGCTCTTAAGACTGCTTGACCTTGTTCTTTTCCTGGTCATTGATGTGCTGTTCCTCTCGGCTGTCCTCTCTTTCCGGCCGGTCATCACTCTGGCGGGCAATTAGCAGTCGGCAGGTGAGCAGAATACCGAAGACTAGAGCGTGGGCGTACCGTTTCAGGGGGTCTCCTACTAGCTGGTGGAAGAACAGGACAGCTAGCATGACGAGCAGCAGCAAGAAGTTGGCCACATCCTTCGGCCTGCCAGGGACAAGGGTGAGCACCACGCCGCAGCCCACCTCCAGAGAGCCAATGATCTTACGAAGAAGGACTGAGCTGATACCAATCTTTTTCAAGCCTGGCAATGCCTTGGCATAGCTCTTATATGCCCTTTTCTGAAAAGATAAAGTACAAAGTTCTGTTTAAATATCTCTATCATTTAACTAATGTCATACAAACTCTAATGGGTGTCTTTGGGTGAGGCTATTTAAGGGCTATGTAACGTCACCATCCTCAAGTCAAGTTTTTATCATTCAAATGCTTTTATTTTATCACTATGCTTGCAAAATTGCCCGTTGACTTATTGCCTAATAGTCTGTTACTGTAAACAATTATTATAGGAAGACATCTTGTGAGCATATTAGTCATTTCAGTTTGCATGGTGCCTAAATGCATGACAGCTATTATCGTACACACTGGTCATTTCAACATCAGCACCAGTAGGTGCATTTCACAGAATTTGCTGGAATCCGCCGCCATTGCTCTTCGTTTTGAACGAGTTGCATAGCAGCTACAACCTATTTAAGCTACAAATAGCAAGCTAACAAATATAGAAATTTGCTGATTATCCTGCATATATCTTTGCACCTTTAAGCTAAATTATAGCATGTATTGATCTATCATTCCTTATTGATCCCTGTTAATCGTTTACTACCTAATGTTAGCCACATTTTTCGAATGGTTTTGTATCCATACTGATTCATGAATGTTCCCCGTGGTGATACCAAAAGTAGAACCATGGTATGTTACTACATGCAATAACGGAAGGCTACAGTAGGTCTTAAACATTTGAATTACAGGAATCCACTCTGGAAAATGAACTACTGTTAATGTTACACAGAGGCAGTAACGTTAGTTATGAATAGAATTTCAACATCGAAAGCTTTCATTTTCCGCATCTTTTACTATTTAGGTCAGCATCTCCACATTATTCGAGCCTGAGAGCATTTTCGCGTCTGCAGCCAATACAGAACAATGGCCTTTAACGTTAACGTTACCTCCACTGATGCGGACAGTTTATCGCTAATTAGCTAGCTAGCTACGCTTTAACTACTCACCATTTCACTGTATGCATCTTTGCTTAGTCTTGGAGTGAGTTTAATGGTCCCCATAAACACGAAAAATAACCCCAATGCAAAGGAAAGGGCCACAATAGTAATTGTCCTTGGTGAGGCCATCTTTCGCTGCGTGTAGCAGGCGCTTCCCCCTTAACTGAATTGAAATGAAAGCCTGACGGTTTCCCGGTGAAGATGCACCACCGGGGGGATGGGCTTCTGGGTGAATGACGAAGATGGCGACGCGCAGGTCCTCTCAGCTCTCCTCTCTCTGCACGGCCTCCAGGAGCACTGTACCCCTGGCCTAGCCTGACAGGAGCTCACCCACAACTCAAAACACAAGCTATGCCACAATGTATCGCCTTTCAATTTTAACTTGCAGAGTTAGCTAGCTAGGCCAGAAGATCATATTGAGGTTGCCAAGCAACATCCAAAAACTCAAGTAAATCGAATGCACCAACCAAAAAACATAGCGTTAGATAATCCTGCAACTCCCCATAGAACTGCAAATTGACGTTTTAAATTTGCATGGAACAATTAGATACAACATAGGCTACAGCCAAAACTAGAGACGTGCAGATGGCAGGAGTGTTTTGTTAATTCTGGAAAGAGTTTTCCCATTTTCATTTTTATGGGGAGTGCAGTGAAGACAACTGGAGGAAGCGTTCCCCTTGGTGGGACGCACTGCTCGAAGTTGTTGTCGAAATTGAATTGTTGAAAAAACTGGACCTTTATAGTGAAGGGTAGACACGCAAGAGCCAGCGTTATGGCTAGCTATTTTTCTCAACTTGTTTTCTTCAACCTTTATTTTGCATTACAGCTTTACTGTGTCATTTAGTGTAATTCACAGTTTATTATCCAATATCCAAACTGCTCCAAATTGCAAACCCCAAGTTCATTGGGTACCCAGGAAACAAAGTGTGAAGTAGATTGGATAAACCATATGGGATAAACAGTTAATCCGATATTTAAAAGACAGACAGACACACACACACACACACAAACAGAAACAAACAGAGATATCCCAGTGTCAAAATCTACCTTATTTTAAAACTTTTATTTTCATTTTTTACACTATGTTGCATATTCCTAAATAAATTAGTTTTTAAATATAATTATTACATAAAGGCCCTGTGATGCTCTTCCATAAATAAACTCTACGCATTGTACAGCAAGTTGGATGACCACAGGACGAACCTAGCAGCTATTTTTTGCAACATTTTAAACTAAATTTAGATATAGGACTATTTAAATATTATTTTAGGAATTTTAGTGATACTTTAGGTGGTAGAAATATCATACATGGTGAAACATAATGTCACAAATTCACACCTGAGTAACACTTGACACTTTAACAGAACTATTTGCCACGATCAAATTGCATGAAAAGCTCTTTATAATCGACAAACCTTCGTATGTTATCAATTTAACGATTAGTTAATTGCTTTTTTGGATTTTGTTGAGGAGTATGTCAGTATAGAAGCTACAGCACTAAGACTTCAATCTGTTGTGCCATCTGGTAAGAGTTTATCCAGATATAGAAATCAATTGTGGATTGTGGAAAAAGGTCAAGATGACTAAAATGGAGGAATTTCTTGTGATCACTACATTTTGGGGCTCAGATCTGACAGAATAATTTTGAAATGACAAAAAGAGTGGGGAGCAACAGTTTTGTCTAGATTGTAACCCAAGATTTGATCAAGTTTGTGTATACATTCAGATAAACAACCTTGTTCTTCATTTGTTGTCAGTGTTATAATTTTAAATGTTAGTAGCTTTTAGCACAAAAACTTTGTTTTGGTTCTGCTGCTTCCGTGTAAGCACAATAGATATTCCATGCAAGTTGTGAGAAAAAGTTTTTTATTATTATTATATCATCAACAATGTCCCATACTCTGCCACGTGGTCTGGTAATGTCTTGACATTATTCAAACCCTGTAATAAAAAATAAAAAAAAAGATATCATGTTTTCCTTACAATCAAAACTGTATAGATCAAAGGTCCCATGGCATGAAAATTTCATTTTATACGGTTTTTTTTTAAACCATTAATATGCGTTCGCCCAGCCTGCCTATGGTCCCCTAGTAGCTAGAAAGGGTGATAGGTGTAAACCGAGCCCTGGGTAGCCTGCTCTGCCTTTCTAAAAAAATTAAAGCTCAGATGGGCCAATCTGGAATCTTGAGGTCATGAGCAAGGTTACCTCCCCTTTCTCTGCTTTGCTCGCCCAGAGAATTTGGCCCACCCATGAGAGAGAGTCTTTATGGATTTCAAACGAGCAAAGTGGCAGTTGGTCAAAGCTACACCACTAGCCTTCGCCTTGCCCCCCGCCCCCCCCCCCCCCAAATAGACACAGACACAGAAATGGCACGTCCTAAGGAGAGCTCATTGTGTGACCGGCTCTAGTGGCTGTAATTCTGCACCAAGGCTGAATTTTGGGAAAGAGACTTCAGATATGCTATAAGAGGACCACTAAGGCCTATATAACAGCATCCAAAGATGGGACCTTTAAAACAAAACTGCCTTTAACAATTTGGCCATGTACACAATTTCATCTTTAACATTTAAAATGTTTAAATTATTATTTACATGTTTTTATTTTTTATTACTAAAGTTTCTATCATTTCTACAAATTAGGGTCACCAGTTTCACTCCAAAGTCTCATCGACCAGGTCTGAAGTCTTAAGAAAAGGATGAAGACATAAAACAGAATCTCTGTGCCTGTCTTTGAAGTGATGAAGTGTGACCGTGTCAGACTGCCGTAGACCACATCCTCACACTCCGGCTGCAGATTCACTCTCACTGTCCCTGATTTTGATGTTCCTTCAGAGCCAGCATTGCCTTTCGGTAAAGATCTATCAGGAGACAGGGTCATCTTTTTAAAATTAAAGCTGTGACTTTATTTCAGAGTCCAAAGTGTTATTGCATTTGATGTGGAGATGGAAGATGTGGATGAAGCTCACCAAAGGTTGTGGACAGGTCCACAGGTTGAGAGTAAGCTCCAGACATCTCCTCTGTGTTGATCTTGTTCTTCCTTTTCACTTTGACAACTTTCTTCTTCTTCCTTCTTTCCCCTTTAGCTAGAATAAGATAAAATACATTTTAGATTTCCATATAAACAGCTAATAACCAAAACAAATTGGCCACCAAAAACTGATTTCAACCTTTAAGCGGCTTCTCATCATTGTCTGGTGATTCTGGCACGTCCACACTCTCTTTTTTCACTTTTGTTTTGCGTTTAAGTTTGCTTTTTTTCGGGGGGATCAGGGCACTGCTGGCTTTCTCTCTATGACCAGAGTTTTCATGCTCTTCTTCATTACCATCCCCTTCCTCTTCCTCCTCCTGTTCATTTGCTTCTACTTGATCTTTTTCACCTTCCTGGACCTTAACCAGCCTCTTCTTCTTCTTTGTTTTCTTTTTCGGACTGGTTTCCTGTACATAAAAGAATAGTTTAATTCTCCAGTTATTTACTGTAGTATTCATTTCAAATCACATTTTTATAGAGACCTTCACAATCATGACAAACAAAAAACAAAAATACGGTATGGCAAAACGTATTCACATTTCAATTAAAGTGCAGTCCAGTTCAACACCACCGCAAACTACAACCTCAATGAGAAACTTATAGTTAAATTAATACCTCTCTGATGGTGTCAATCAAAAGTGAACTTTAGCATATTTTGTCAAAAGTAGAGTTTATGGCTGAGCTGTTTATTATTAGGTTTTACAGGTGTACCCAATAAAGTGGCCACTGAGTGTAAAAGTCATCCAAATTATGTTCCTGACCTTTTGCAGCATGTTTCGAATGGGTTGCATCTTTCCTTCACTCTTTGTGTTTTTCTCCTTTTGTTTTGGCCGATGACCCTGGCGAAGATCTGGCTTGCTGGATCGCATTCTGAGGTGTGAGAACATTTAAAAAAAAAAACTGTAAACATTATATCATGCGTAGCTTTATCTTGATATGTGCAATATGTACAATGTTGAACCTCCTCCTACCGTTCTCCCTTGGGTTTTCTACGAACTTTCTCTGTTTTCCAGGACTTGTCCCTCTCTCTTGGTTCCAGAGGCCTCTTGCTGTCCTGGGCTACACGAGTACACAGCTCGGGGTAATCCAGACAAACAGCACGCAGCAACCAGCGAAGGCCTCGAAGAGTCTTTCTGTCCGACCAGCGTCGCAGGTCCATTAAGGCTGAACAAGGCTCCTGAGAAGGAAAAGAAAAGTTTTCTGCCATCCATGGTTTCAATTCTTACAAGAGATTTGTGTTTGATCCAAATCGCAGTAGTGAACTTCAACACTTACAATATGGCAGAGAGAGCGGCTCTGGTTGACCAGCGCCTCCAGGGACAGAATCTCAATCAGCTCACTTCCCAGCAAAGCGTTCATTTTGTCCTGTTTGTTAGCCAACCTAAGAAGAAAAGGTTTCAGCACTAAGTCACTCACCTTTTAAATTTACTGTCACCCAGTGATTAGTTATTTCAGTGTTTGTCCTCATCAGCTGCTAGAGGGCACTGTTTACACTGCAGATGCCATTTGATCACTCTTGTAATATACAGTATGTATGATATAATTACACTAATAGGGGTTTTCCTGCCACTCTTGGTTGTTTCAGCTGGTCAGCAAGAACCTCCTTGACCTCCTTTATCCTCTGCCTGTCACTAGAGTCCACCACGAAGATGATCCCATGGGCTTCTCCAAAGAGCTCCCTCCAGGCTCCTCTCGACTCGGCTGAGCCCCCCACATCCAACAAGGTGACCAGGTAGTTCTCCACTTTCAGCTCATGTCGTACGCAGCCATTGGTGGGTCCTGCTTCCACACCATTGGGGACTAAGAAAAGGACAGGAAGTAACACGCAGGTTGATAATGTGTCATATATCAGCTTAAGCACATTTAGTTGAATTGGCAATTAAACTGTCACTGTTGAATTACCTCTTGACATTCCTCTGATGGAGGATGTTTTTCCCGCTTTGTCAAGACCAACCACCAGAATGGTCACTTTCCTGCAAAGAAGTATGCACAGTTTATCATTTCAGTTAAAAGAGTAGCATATTGACAGCTGTAAATTAAAGGAGTAATCTGAGTAATCATGTGTCATCTCTAAACTGTGCATGACAAACACATTCATAATGTGAATATATTATTTCCAGAGGAAAAAAATTAAATAATTTTTAAACCAGTTCCAATGAGTCCGGCAACACTGGGATTTTATTTGATTGAATAAGGGGAATCTATGAGGTTTACCTTTGTGATTAGGCTGATTGAACCTGTGTTTTTGTGTTACAGATATTTATTTGTGACAGGACAGCTTAGACATGAAAGGGGAGAGAGAGGAGGAATGACATGCAGCAAAGGGCCACAGGTCGGAATCAAACCCACGACCACTGCCTCAAGGACAGAGGCTCTTTATTTGGACGCCCGCTCCACCAGGTGAGCCACCCAAGCGCCATGAACCTGTGTTTTCTATTTTTTTGGACAATAGAAGCTTTGCCAAATATGTCACATGCATCCCTGATTGCATTTTTTTAGGTTTATTATTAATTTCACTTTTCAAGAAATGTTTTATTTGTTACCTGATTGGCTCCTGTAGTTTGGAGAACCAGGTGCAGCAGTTGCTTATCAGGTTGAACATGTTTCCTCGGGCTGAGCAAGGTGAGCACAGCGGCCACCATCTTTTCTGGAACTGGCACCTACAAACAGATGGTCAACCTTAGTATAACTCTCACACACACACACACACACACACACACAAACAGGGCTAGTTGGTTGACTCACCGGGAGTCATGGCCAGAGCCAACACAAAGATACTTTGTGTAGCCTGTGGGTTTAGGAGACTTTTACATATGGTCAGACATGCAGGCAACGCTTTGAATTCCAAATGTCTCTCTCTACCTCCCCAGAATCTTAAATAGGCTGCATTAGAATTTTTTAGCTCACTTTCATTTCAAAGCTTTTTTCTTTATTTTCTTGGATCAATAAGCAATGATGACGTGTGAGCCCCGTACTGGCGTTGTGCCATGTGTAGGAAACTATGAGTGGTCCTGTCAAGTCTTGTACAGCAACAGGTCTGCCTGAGGAAGTCGGGACAAGTGTTAAAGAACACTGCAGGTCTTCCTTTGTCCAGTGCCTCTGTTTAGGCTCCATAATCTGCTAAAGCCAGTTTAGAACAGTCTGCTTTCACAGTGTTGCTAACAAGCTGACCCAGAATTGGTTTGACTGTAAAAGACAGTGAGGATGTTTTCCATGTTATACGCAGGTATCTGAAATCGCAGCATTTTTAGCAAGCTTACTATAAAAGTGTTAATTCGAAGAAACCATCCCTTCACAGTACTAAACATGCATGTTGTGGGTTGTGTGAATGTTTTTTTTTTGTGGAGTTAAAAAAATAAAACTTTAAATGTAATTGTGCAATACAAAAGTTTTATCGTTTTAGTAGTTTAGTTTACTAAGATGTTGTTTCCGGTCCGTACTTTGTAAATAGAGAGATGTTGATTTTAGTGATATCAAAACACATTATTAAAATGAGAAACTGGAATATTAAACACAATAATACCCAGTAAAGTGCCATAAAAATCCCAATGAGCAGTAAGAGTAGCCATGTTGACGTAAACAATAAACCCACAGTAGACCTACGTTAAATTACTTTGTGCTTATCACTAATAGAAATACTCTATTTTTGTTACTATAGCTGTATTAACTTATATAACTAAAAAACATGATGCATAACCAGTTTAAATTCACACAGACAATGAATGGTCAGTACACATGGGTGGTAAAATGCATTGAATTATCAGATTTTAAAAAAGCATATCAAACTCAGTGGACACTAAATCATCAGTGCCTGATACAACTGACTGACTTAATCACATAGATTATGTACAACATTTGCAAAGTTTGATAAAATAGGAGAAATTAAAAGAATACTTACAGAAGTAAGTCTATGTCCATGCATTTGTTTGGGTGCTTCTCTCTACTAACATGATGTACCCACCAGCTACAAAACTAATCAGGCTCACGGTAAGCCTTTAGTCACCCCATGCAGGAGGAACAACCTGGCAAATGTTCTGTTGGTATTTCAACCAATCACGGAGCCCTCTAAACCAACTGCTAATCCCATTGGATGGCGTGGTTCTTCTTTAGGTAAACCAAACGAAGGGGCATATAGGAGAATGAAATGTGTCGTGTGGTGTGATCTGTAAGGTACAGTAATCTCCGGAAAGCCTGAAAGTGATAGAATGCACTTTAGTCACTCAGGGACATAATGACATCATTACTATGCTGATTGTTAACTGGTGTCACACTACCATGCACGTGAAACAAGTTAACAGGTATAATTGGAACCAAAGCAAATTTTTCCCTTGTGAGGTATATCAGGTTGATGGGGTTAGATGTAGAGTGGTGATCACTTCACACATAATATGGATTGTAGCTAACTAACATGTTACTGTGTTTATTTATGTATTGGTGGATGTGAATTGTGCTATTAGGTTTTTTATTCATATTATGTTGTGGTTACTGTGAATATTTCATGAATGTAGATAAAGCTATTCTTATGGTGCATTTTTAACTTCTGACCAGGGACAACCGATTAAAATAAGCCCTTTAGGCTAACACCTGCTCATTTACAATTGTTTTCCTGTTGATCCATGGGATACGTTCCTGTCAAATAAACTAAAAGGAAATAATTAAAGGTTATTCAGTGTGGATAACAAAGAGAAAGACAAGATTACATTTCAGATGACAATGCATTTTACAAGGAAAGTCAAGTTAAGTTACAATAGACCCCTTTTATACACAAATAATATTGAACCTAAATCAATATAACTATCTGACTATAAATATTCAGACAATCATGAAGCTAATCCAACAAATTATGTAATGCAGCATGAGCCACTAGATGGCCTCATCTTCACATCATCTTTTTTTCACTGCTGTACCTTGTAGTCTTTGTAAATAAAAGAATGGCTTTATTTTAAAGTTCTTGACATGTTGTTATGACATGATGTTAAATCTTAGTCTACTCAAAGTTGAGCCTACATGTTTTTGATTTGCAGCCTCTAAACACACCAATTCACAGCATGTATTATTAGAGGAACATGTTTAGAAAATGGACAGTGGACTATGGAGAAGAGCTTCTGCTGATATAAATTATAAATGTAAAGTGACAGCTTTGAGAGACCTGGAGCAATGGTCCAAATCTCAGTCTACTCAAAAGCTGAGCATACATGTTTTGGATTTGCAGCCTCTAAACACACCAATCCACAGCATGGATTATGTAATGTCTTGATTTAATATAGGAAAATGTTTAGAAAATGGACAGTGGACTATGGAGAAGAGTTTCTGCTGATATAATTAAATTCTAAATGTTAAATGACAGCTTTGAGAGACCTGGAGCAATGGTTTGTTTCCAGGCCTCATCTCATTATGTCATTAAACCAACAGCCAATCAGGTTTTGCCCTCCTCTGCTGACTAGACTTATCCCAGACTCTGACCACAGCCCTGCGCCAGCTGACACTGACACACACACAAACACACACACACAAACAGCAGAAACAGCAGCAGCTGAGGACCAGACCCCCATCTGCTCCTGTTCACATTGCAAATGTGCAAAGACCCTCAACTGCTGATATTGTAATCTGTGTTACAGTTGGT
The DNA here is from genome assembly GCF_013103735.1 of Etheostoma cragini. Taxonomy (NCBI): domain Eukaryota; kingdom Metazoa; phylum Chordata; class Actinopteri; order Perciformes; family Percidae; genus Etheostoma; species Etheostoma cragini. Next base: position 19,572,781 of record NC_048416.1, read on the forward strand.
CGGACTACACAGCTTCTACTATGATACATTACAGTAACATTAAAGCAATATTTTTGGGAGATATGCCTATTCACTTTCTTTCCTAAAAGTACAGTAGAATGGGAATATCGAAACTATGTTCGGTCTGTTTGGACGGAGCCAGGTTCAGCCATGCTCTGTCCAAATGTAACAAAATCTGCCTACCAGCACCTTAAGTTCATCAGTTAACACTTTAAAGGCTACCTTGGCTGCTGACCAAAAATAGCCCAGCACATAACTCCTTTAAAATGGAGAATTGTTATTGTACACTTTTTTGTATGAGTAAAATGAACAGGATCTAAACTGTTATGTATATTGAGTTTTAGACTTGCTGGTAGGTGGATTTTGTTACATTTTGACAGGGACAGGCTTACTTTTCCTCTGCTTCCTGTCTTTACACTAAGCTAACTATCTCCTGGCTGTAGCTTCACGTTTACATACAGCCAGATTAATATCTTTTAATCTAAATCTAAGAAAATAAAGGCATATTTCCCAAAATGTTGAAGTATCCCTTTAAACATAGTTCAAGACAAAGACTCTTGTAAAGAATTTAAAACAGTGTCCCATTTCACTGACCTGATTAGTAAAACTGTGCACATGCATGGTGCTCAGTATTAAGGTTTCCATCTTTCACTTCTTCATGTCCCCACTGAGCACACAGCCTTTGCAGTCTGAAGTCACCGAACCACACCACTGCTTCACCAAACACATGCATTAGTCATTACAAGTCTTTTTAGGTTGTGTCAACAACTGATGAGAGCTGATTAGACAGGGTGAGGTTGGTTTGGGTTGAACTGTGCAGACACTGTGCCACAATTCATTGGGAAATATACACAGAACAACACCTTTTGTTGTTTTTTATTTGAAGGGAACTTGACAGCAAAGTAACATCTACCATATTGGAAGTCAAAGTTATTTTTTCCATTAAATATGACATGTATAAAATATGTGTTTATTTTAGGTGACAGCAAAAATAAGACAGGGTTTATTTTAGGTGACAGGTCATGTTGACATCTGCATGTGTGAAAGGGGACAGAAAATAGTTTGCAATGGAAATGTTAGGTATTCCACTAAAGATGGTGTCCCTCTCATGCATAATACTTGTTTGAATAAGTACTTAAGCAAACATTAAACTGGTTCTGTGCTGGGTCACAAACTGGTATTGCTGTCTAGTGTCCATGTAGCCTTAACAAATAGTACTATGATGAGGAATTGTCCGTGTAAAAAGGAAATGAGAAGAAAAAGAGAAGAGTAACATTTCAATAGCTGATTCAGTGTGTGTGCTGGACCTGTTTGTGTGGCTGCTTTACTATGAGGCTTGCAGGTCACCATGACAAGGCCAAGTCCTCCCTGCTAGCCAAACCTAAAAATGGAAGTACAGAGAAACTGATCCCTCTGTGCTTACCCTCTACAGTGCTTTCACTTGGAAAGGACAAATAGCGGATGTAATAAAACTACTGTGCATTTAGCTGTGCATAGAACAAAATGTAAACATAACTTGTAGTGCTCCTCTAAATCACAATAAAGCCTTTTAATATTTTAGGTATTTTAGTTGTATTGAGAAGCCTCTGAGATTTCACAACTTTGCACTACTGCTCTGCTAGTAGTAGGCCAGTAGTTTTAATAGTACTCAAAGATATTTCTACACTTTCTACACTAAATACACTGTTTATTTCTAGGCTTTTTATTTGTTGTAACAGTAAATGCACTTTTCTGTACAGTTTTTCATTGCTTGTAACTGAAAGGCTACCCTCCACTTTTTAATGCATTGCACCGTCAGTTGTAGGCTACTGCAACTTTTATAATTAGCCTACTATATTGTATTATTAAGTATGTATGTATCCTATATTTTCTTTTACTAAATAGGCTAGCCTATAGCATAGTTTTTTCATAGAAGTTGCCAGTGAAAACCCTTTTTGTGTTTTCTTGTGCAAGTAGCCTTTTTGTATTTAAATTTTTTGAAATGTCCTTCCTATTCTTTTCAGTTAACATAATGAGTGTGTCTATATATATATCTTTTCAGTTAACATAATGAGTGTGTCTAT